>NW_012267250.1:9179827-9193403 GCF_000151885.1 Dipodomys ordii
CCACTTGAGCCACAGCGCCACTTCCGGCTTTTTTCTTTTTTCTTATGTGGTGCTGAGGAATCGAACCCAGGGCCTTGAGCATGCAAGGCAAGCGCTCTACCACTGAGCCACCTTCCCAGCCCATGTGTTTGACAGGATTTTGAAACCTTTTTTCCCCCCCTGCTTGTCCTGGGGCTTGAACTCGGGGTCTGTGTGCTGTTCCAAAGCTTTTATGTTCAATGCTAGTGCTCTACCATGTGAGTTGCACCTCCATATTGGCTTTTTGGTGGCTAATTGGACATAAGAGTCTCATGGACTTTCCTGCCTCGATTGGCTTCAAACCTGGATTCTCAGATCCTAGTTTAGTGAGCAGCTAGGATTGCAGCCATGTGTTATTGGAGGTGTCTGTTCATTGTTTTTTGGATACTAATGTCACTATCAGGAGCTGCTGCCTCCTGGTTCAGATGCTTTGTGTTTCCATGCCAGGACAGAAGAAATTTCTCTCCTAGGCCTGCTGATATTTGTTTTTCATCAGTTCTGAACCTTCTTACTGACTACTAGGAGTCTTTGGCTTTAATCATATCCCCCAAATTTTGAAAATTAATTAGTAGGAACAACTTAATTAAGAAGTCAGGTAGAGTTAGTCTTATTATAACTGGTGTTCTTTTACTTAAAAATTTCTGAGTAGATTATGACTCACAGGATACGTGATGACTTGAGACCAATGATGACCTGAACAGAGGGATCATGGGCTTCTGATGAGAGTCTATAAATCTTAACCCTGCTCTTATCTGTTCTGAAGTTTAGTTCGTTATTTTAATTCTATGAGAACCGAATATTTACCTAGAGACATATTAAATAATTAGATTTTATATCTTTACAGCCTAAGAGTGCCTGACTATTTTGGCTCAGACTGCTATAACAAATTACCATCGACTGGAATGCTTAGATGACAAACATTTATGTGTTTCTGGAACCTGGAAATCCAGGATCTAGGTTGTCTGCTTGGCTGGGTTCTTTGAGGCTCTTCCTTTTGTCTACACAGGTATCCTGTCTCCCATGAGGGTACTGATCCCATCCCAAGGGCCCTGTGCTTATAGCCTAAGTACTTTCCAAGGCTTTACCTCCAAATACCAACATGTGGATTCAACATTCTGTATATGAACTTTTCGGGAATGAAAAAAAATTTGCTCTGTAAGTTAGCATATTGTATTGTTCTATTTGTACAATAAAGAACACACTACCTGTTATCTGAACGGATATCCCAACAACATTTATTTTGATGTCATTAATTGCAAATGCTAAGAGAAATCCATATGAATTCTTCAAAGTCTAGGTCTTCAAGGGATTATAGCAAAAATTTTAACTTTCCAGTTCTTAGGTCCAGAATATAACTTGAAGAGAGACATGGTGACAGGGACCTCTCAGAGACTATTCTGCTTACTACTTTGTATAAAGGGCTCTTAAAGATTATATATAAAATACATAATAAATAAAAACATATGCATTATATGGAGATATATATTGTATGTATTATATATAGTTGTACAAAGGACTTTCAATTCCACAAGTCAGGTTATGAGTACAATGAATACAATTGTCAATGCCATCCCTTCCATTGTTTTCATTCCATCCTTCCCTCCCATCCATACCCTCAAGTTACATGGTTGAACTCTTACATAGGCATTGAATATAATGACTGTATTTGCTAACTGTATAAAGGGTTCTTACTCAAATTTTTTGGACATCCAGGATTCCTGTTGTTTGTTTCTGAAGCTGATTTGGATGTGATGTTTATCTTAGCTGGGCCAACAGTTCGATATGTAGAAACTCCTTATTGGGCCAATCAAGACCTTGCCTATTTACTAGGAAACATCTTCTCAACTTTTCTGACATCTCTTGTATTGATAACCTATTCTTTACAAAATGGTGACTATATCGATTTTGGTATGGCTTATCTCAAACACATTGCCTCTTGAATGAATCTTTTCACTTTTATTTTCATACTGCATCCTTTGGTAAGCTTCTCCTTTGCTTAATCCAGTCAGTGAGATATCACAGACTAACTACAGTGCAGTGCCGTAGACTGACAGTTATAGAGTGCTTTTATTTAAACCACCCAACTGGAAACTTTCTAACCATATACATCCTTTACATCCCACCAAGAATAACAACACAGACGGCCATAGTTGTGTTATGTGATTTAAATTTTTATAGGCGTTAAAAACACCATTATGGTTAAAAAATACAACTTGAGGTTATTTCTCCGTATTACATTCTATGTGAAGATGCACTATAGAAAGTAAAAGGCCAAAACCAAAGTGAAAACAAAACACAAAAATTATCCTGGTGGAGGTGGAAGCGAGGGTGTTAGGTTAGGTAGGGGCCTCACTGATTGGCTAATCCTTTTTCTGCTACAGTTTTGAAAGCGATCTATACTAAACCTATAACACCTATAGCCCTCTGGAGCAGAGCTTTCAAATCACTAATCTTAGTATCATTCATTTAGCCCTTAATCAAGTACTATCCTTTGGCATTTCTTCATTCACATTCTGCGTATTTAACTTTCCCAGAAAATATTCTGACTTTCCCATTGCATTGTAATCACCTTGTGAGTAAGAAAAGTGCTTTATATCTTAGAGAGAAGCCAAATTAAAATTCACAAAAAAGCCAGTACTCACCTTGAGAATGTGGTGCTCTGTCAATGATGATTGATTGACTGCTGATTCTATCCAGTCTTTAGTACTCAGGAGAAGCAATCATCCAGGAACAGGTTGTGAGTCTAAATGACACATTCATACTTGTTCCATAAGCTCTAGATATTGGTACTGGACTGATGACATCTACCTGAAGAAAGCCCTGAGGCAAAGTGATTCAGAAAGCAGTGTGTACTTTTCACCTGGTGGCAATGTTTACTTGATATGCATGGACTGATAAAGCTTATAGAAGACTGGGCAGATGGCTCCACCTATTCCAGTACGACTTTCATGTGAGCAAAGTTTCAGACCCCAGTAGAACTGAAATGAGATCTTGTTTTGATCCCTCAATAAAACACTGCTCAGTATCCAAGTAATCAGAAAAGATATAGAAAGCCAAGCTCTCTTATCAAAGCTAGCAAAATGACTAATTATATGGAGAATGAATGGGCAATATTATGAGCAACAAAATAGTCAGTTTGGGACAAAATTTTTCATTCTGTTTATTGCTGTTACCACTGATTAATAGCCAGCATGACTCAAAAAATGTATTTGTATCCACAGTAGTTGTCTGACTCACATGATTGAATGCTGTTTATCCAACATACACTATCTGATGATGGCTGTATTTTTCAATGCTTTATAATCAGAAACCTCTTGTTTCTCTCAGTGTGAACTATGTATTTTTAAAAAGGAGGAATAACCTTATAGAACACATGTGTAGAAAGAGATTTCTTTAAGTTTATAAAGTCCTGACTTGTTATTTAAATAGATTTAAAATGAGTTTGAATGAGGCTCTTAAAAATATTTAGTACAGAATGATTACATAAGGATCTCCTGGGTAGTACAAAGGACTACTATTACTACAAATGAATTGGACTTTTGACAATGGTCTCTAGCAGGCAGAATTGTTGAATCTAATTTTTACTATTAGTAATATGATGTAGGTACATACAGTCATTTTCTAAAGCCTACTCTCATGCAAGTATCTTCTACTTTAGGGTACCTTGGGCAGAAGAAACTAATAGAAATGGCTGTGAGCATTTTCTATCTGGGGTAGCTGAAAAATGAAGTGAGGGTTTGCTACAGTCACACACAGCCTGTATTGAAATCAGTCTTACTTTCCTACCAGTCTTACTTTCCTACCAGTATCACATCGGATGGACAAGACACATTTGTAAGCATGACCACTGGTTACACAACTAATGACTCCCATGGGACGTGTGTGTGTGTGTGTGTGTGTGTGTGTGTGTATTTTGGTGAAGTTAATGGATATGGTTTTAAAATGCTCTGAGAAACCTTTACTCTGAAAATCAAGGTTGTACTGATGATGTACATTTTCTAAATATTTCCTCCTACACCTCTTCGTTCCTTCAGAATCCAGAAATATTTTATTTTGCAAGCTGAAACACTTGTTTCTTCGATGAACTTTTTATGTAATACATTTTGGCTGCTTCATTTAAACATCTATATTGATTACTTGGGGGTTGGTTCAAAGCCAATCTGCAGCGTGATGAAACCTAACCTCTCTCATCTGCCAGATTAGGTATTACTGGCTCCTGGCTGTGTATTTTCCTTGCACCCTTGAAAGAGTACAGTGCAGACTTCTTTTGTCTTAGTCCTTGGATCCTGGCTGAATCAGCCAAATACTTTCCACGATAACAATGGAATGTCCTTGTTCCCAAGACTCACTTTAGTTTAGATTATAGAGACACTAGAGAAGTATTACTGGATTTTATAAAATTGTAGGAAGGCACAAACACTCTGTGATTTTTGGGTAGTCTGAAATAGACAGACTAGAGACTTAATCTGTTTAAGCTTCTACAACAAAAACATAGCCTGGATGGCTTATAAATAACAGAAAAATTATTATTACAGTTTTCAAGTACAAAAATGTACTTGCAGTTAGAGGCACTGGAAGATTTAGTTCCTACTGAGGGCCTATCTCTTGGTTCATAGATGACTGACTTCTGTTTGCATTAGCTATCATAAGGCAAAGAAGAATAGGGAGCTCTTTGGGGTCTCTTTCATAAGTTCACTAATTCTATTCATAATTTCTCTACTTTTATAAGTTGTCATTTGTGAAAGGTATCACTTCCCTATGCCATCACATTGGAGGCTAAGATTTTATTTTTAAATTATTATTATTATTATTAGTAGTAGTAGTATTTTGCCAGTCCTGGAAAAATTTAGGGCATGGGCACTGCCCCTGAACTTCTTTTGCTCAAGGCTAGAACTCTACCACTTGAGTCACAGCTCCACTCCCAACTTTTTCTGTTTATGTGGTCCTGAGGAATCGAACCAAGAGCTTAATGCGTGATAGGCAAGCACTCTACCACTAAGCCACATCCCCAGCCATAAAGATTTTAATATGTGAATTTTGGGGAACCGAACATTCAATCTGTAGCACCGAGTTATGGGGGTGTGATATCTACTATTCCCTAATCTCTAACTTCCAGTGAAGATGTGTTTGTGAGTCTAAGAAAAATGACAAAGTTGCCAAAATGTACACAAGATTATTTGTTCAACAACTATCTGTTGAGAGCCCCCTAAAGTAATAAAATCAATAATTAACACATAAAATGTGCTAGAAATGTGCCAGATAGCTGGTGCAAAGCTTTGTGTCTAGTACTTCATTCAATCTTTGCAGCAATCTATGAATAATAATGTTATTTCATAGGGGAGGACATTGAGATACAGAGTAGGAGTAAAATGCCTAAAATCACATGACATATATATATATATATATATATATGTGTGTCATCTGACCCTTATGCTCTCATAGTTAACCACCATACTCCATTACTAATTGCCCCACAATGGAGATTCTCCAGGATATAGAACCTATAGAGTGTTTGCTTCATGAGACATCTGCTTTTTGGATGCTCAAATATCCTGATTAGCTTGGGACCATGTCAATTATGGTACAGATAATTGTATTCTCCGGGAAACCCCTCAGTTCCAGGCAAATGTAAAAAACTGGTAATCAATATACTATTGAAATCTATATCTCCTTTGGGACTGTCATAGTTACAGGCAATGGATCAATGCCTTCTCTGACATGTTTCTTTGGTGAAACAGGAGCATCAATGACATAGAGGAATCTCAAAGTTTGGGGGATATTATTATTAGCTATCTTAGGGACATAACATCACACCAAAATGTAGCTCCAGAGAAGAGAAGACTAAGCATGGAGTGGAAAAAGAGGGAATATTTTCGATCCTCTCCTGATTTTCCTCTCCACATCTTTTTTGGTATATCCTCTGTTATGATGCATATTATCTTCCTTGACCTTGACTTGTATTTTCCTTTTAAGAAAAGACATCACTGTTTAATAGGCAAGTTTTTTCTCGTGAGATAAGTGAATCTACTATAACAATCTCTCAGCAGACACAGAAGCAAGTGCATTAACTCTGGACATGATTAATTTCCTACTGGGGTATTCTTTAGTGAGGAGAAAATAAAATATTTGTATTCTTGGTAGCAGTGATTCAGTTGTCACCTACCACAAGCATATGTTTAAACTGATAAAAGTTTTGAATTTTAATCTGTTTTAAATGTTCTCTTTACCTCATATAACTCATCACCATGCATTCTGATTCTGCTTTATTTATAGTTTGATGTATATACTACTAGACTGGAAACTCCTTGATGTCAAGCTGGAAAATTTTATTACACATTATGCCATATTGTATGTCATTCAATAAGCATTTCTTGGATGAATGAATAAACTATCATAGAAATAACAGCATTTAAATTAAATTCAATTTTTAACATCATCTTGTGTAATGACAAGGGAGGAATTTACAAAGTGAGAGCTGTGACCTACAGACTTTGCCATTGTGTACAAATCAACTAACATTTACTTAATGGATTCTTGGTGCTACCTATATTAGCATGTCAGGTGCACACATACACATACACATACACATAAATTGACTCAATTCTCACTTGGTGCCTGAATGAAAATATAGGCAGTCTAAGCAACTTCTAAATATTAAGTAAAAAGTGCTCTGAGCATATCAGTGACAAGAACTTAAATTCAGAAAACAATGGCTTTTATAGCCATTATGAAGAGCTGTCCTGTCTATACACTTTGTGTCTATTACTGTCATGTGACATGGCAGTTTGTCTCTGAGCCACATACTTACTTCCTTATTAGGACAGCATTCACTGTAGATGAGTCAGGAGGTACTCCCTTCCATCCACAAAGTGCTCTACAAACATGATGACATAATCCAACTCATTATTTTCTTAATAATGAGAAGTATATTTTTGGCCCAGATGCAATTGATCTTGGCACTCATAATATCCCACATCAGACTTTAGGAAATGAATGTGTATGCTATTATAGAAAGCATTCAAAAGCACAGACTTGTTAACATGTGCTGAAAGAGCAAAGGATGGAACCACTCAAAGAAAGACAAAGGAAACAAGGTTGCTTAGATAGGATTGTTTTAAAGGTACATGTAATTAAGACTTCAGCGACATTAAATCTATCTAAATACCAAATTGCAAGGATAGGGATCTTCACTGTAGCTCTGGTCTTTTTCAGGGTTTCAGTGAGCCAGTGTCCCAGGTTTGTATGGAACTGATTATATACTCAGGTCTTAAAATCTCAGGTCCCATCAAGACTGTGTGGATTATGTCCTTTTCCCCACCCTCCACCCCTACCCCCACTATTCTTGCAGCAAATCTCAGACTTTCTCTTCCAGAAGTCAAAAAGAGCCCAAATTATACAGTTACGTAAATATGCATAAAGTGGTGAATATATACATTAAAAAATATCACATACAAATATAATAATAACAATCTGAATTGATTGTTCTATTTGATGTATTGGCAAAAGAATCTTCCTTATGGCAAGGCAAGCTACTCAGTAAAATATTAAAGCAATATAACACGAAACTATAGGCAACAATGATATTTGTATTACTGGCAGGTTAAATATATTTTTTGAGAATTGTGTATGGTAGAAATTATATTCAAGGACCACGTGTACGTGTGTGTGTGTGTGTGTGTGTGTGTGTGTGTACCAGGATAGGAGTATGCTGTCCCTTAGCATTTTTTTTTCAGGTAAGGAGTAGGTTTATTCATCGTTTCAGCTGGCACCAGGCCATCTTGTTCTTCCACGCAGTGGGGAAAGGCCTGGGAAAGAGAGCTGGGAGAGCTGGGAAAGAGAAAGAGCTGGGAAAGAGAGAGTGCTGGGAAAGAGAAAGAAAAGAGCTAGAAAAGAGAGCATCTGGGAAAGAGGTGGGAAAGAGAGAGCTAGGAAAGAGAAGGGAGCTGGGAAAGAGAAGAGGAGGAAAGAGCTGAGAAAGAGCTAGAAAAGAGCAGAGAGAGGGCATCTGGGCTTGGGCTAGGCCTTATCTAGGGTTTGGGCGAAGAAAGGTGTGGCCACATCAAATTCAGATGTGACCTCAGTGGATGCAGATGTGACCTCTTCCAGGTGTCCCAGTTGCCTAGGTAACGCAGGTACTGGGTGGAGACTTTGCTGCGAGGAGGGTGGAGTCTGCTAGCCATCCAGGAGTGGACCTTACATTCCAGCCTTTTAATAATCTACTCCCCCACTTGAGCCACAGCTCCGCTTCTTTTCTTTTGGTGGTTAAATGGAGATAACAGTCTCACAGACTTTTCTGCCTAGGCTGGCTTCAAACTACAGAGTTCATATCTCAGTCTCCTGAGAAGCTAGGATTACAGGCATGAGCCATGGGCAACCTGGTATGATATTCATTTTTTCCTAAGCTAGATTTTCCTTCAAAAGGCAGTATAAAGGAGAAAATGCAAAATCAACAGAACTTTTCTTAAATCTTGAACTAACCTCAAATCTCTTTCAGTACAAATTGTTGTAAACTTGAGAACAGTTAAGGAAAAACCATTTTATATAAGTTGACAAATTTGGAGAATTAACTTAATTGGTATTTTTTCTAAATAAAAGGATTTATTTTCAATATTAGACAGGTTCCCAGCAGGCCTACCATTTCCCAGCTGCCAGTGAAACATGTCATGTATCATCTCAAATGGGCATTGAATGAGAACTGCTAAAATAGTCTGGTGTTACTAACCCCAGGAGAGACTAAGATGTCTTTCCCTTTAGCCAGACTGACAATCATTCTTCCCTGTAATAGTGTGCATTATGAAAAAAAGTAGACTTCTTTACTAAGTCTTTCGTGCAATATTCCAGCATTTTCTTATCAGTGCATTATCCTATGGACATCCTTAAACTTTGGTTTGTTCATTATGGTCTTTCTTTTCTAATTCGCAGTTGATTTCCTTATATTTACTTCTAGTCTTATGCATATGACTATAATCAATTTTTACCCATCCTTACAAGTAATTTGTTGCTGCTCTATTCTTCATCAGGAACCCTTCAAATGGTGTACTATCTTATTTTTCTTGTTTTTTGGAAATATTCTCAAATACTATTTGGTGTGTGTGTGTGTGTGTGTGTGTGTGTGTGTGTGTGTATGTGAGATACTTGAGCTTGAACTCAGGGCTTTTACATTCTGACTTGGCTGTTTTCACACAAGGCTGGTGCTCTACCATTTGAGCCACACCAAATCCTATGATATTTTATCTGTTCACTTCTCTACAGGTGTATATGTAGTATTTACACCTTTTTCTTTTGGCTTCTTTCATAAAGCTCTCTTAGCTTATACCTAGCCACTCCTCTTCAGTATCTTTTGTTGGACTTTATACTATCATTTTCTCATTGAGAAAGCTGTAGAGCTCTATACAAATGTTATGTAGAATTACTATCATTGATTTGCTGATATTTTAATTCAAACAAGGGACTGGAGGTTTGCTGTCTAAATCAAGAGTCCATACATCCAGGGTCAAGTAGAAACAAGTCAGTCTGCATAGAACAAGAATTCTATTCGGGCACTGGTGGCTCACATCTTTAATCCTAGCTACTCAGGAGGCGGAGATCTGAGGATTATAGTTCAAAGTCAGCCCTAGCAGGAAAGTCTGTGAGACTCTTATCTCCAATAAACCACTCAGAAAACCGGAAGTGGCTCTGTGGCTCAAGTGGTAGTACACTAGCCTTGAGCTGAAGAGCTGAGGAACAGCATCCAGGCCCAGAGTTTAAGCCCCACAACCACCACCACCACCACCACCACCACCACCAAAAGAGATTGAGTTGTGAATGAGGCCTTTCGGGTGAAGCCCTCGTGCTGTCTGACTTATATACTTCGGTGGTACTAAGGTGTGAATTAAGGGCTTTATGCTTGCCTAGCAAGTGCTTTACCACTTGAGCTATACCTCCAGCCCTTTATGGTTACATTTTATTTGTCAGATAAGGGCTCATTTTTTAAAAACGTTTATTTTATTGTAAAGATGCTGTATAGAGGGGCATAGTTACATGAGTAAGGTAATGAGTGCATTTCTTGTTGAACATTTTAACCCTTCCTTTGTTTTTCATTTTTGCATAGTACTGACTGCTCTCTTCTTACATCAGATTCCTGCCTAAGTTTGGATAGGTGTATACCAACATGTCCAGACTCACTAGTATACTTTTAAGAAGACATTTAGACTGGAAGTTCAAGCACAAAAAGAGAAGCATATAAAGAGGCAGAAACTTCACACAGTACATTAAAAACAAAACCAAAAGTAAAAACAAAACAAAATAAAGCCCTTTTGTTTCCATATCTAGGAGTTTATTTTGATTGGCATCATTTTATATGATCATATGTGCATAGCTATTGAGCTATTGTGATCCTCTACTAGGTTTGTCACCTGTTGTCACTATTTTTTATTTTGGTAGCCTGCATCTTGCATATATGCTTATCTGATTTGTGGAAGGGAAGGGGAATAACAAAGTAGTGAGACAAAGGACAAGAAGGAAACTAATGTGACAGTGATACTCACAAGACACTATGTTGGAAATAAACTTTACAGCTTGGGAGGGGGATTTGGGAGAAGGGAAATGGGGAGAAAAATGAGGGAGGAGTAACAATGTTTGACAAAAAATATACTCATCACCTTACTTATGTAACCGTAACTCCCCTGTACATCACCTTTACAATAAAATAAAAAGAAATAAAATCAGAGATATAAGAAAAAAAGGAGTCAGTAAGCAGACAGACACTTAGAAGTCAAGGAGAGAGGACTCAAAAGAAACCAAACTCTCTGATGTCTTCATCTTGGACAACCAGATTCAAGAACTTGAGACACCAAATATCTGTGGTTTAAGAAATCCAGTGTGAGCAGGTTGATATTCAGCTTTTGTATTTCTAGCAATCTAAACAAGTTAAACACCCTGGATAATCAATTGCATACCTCATAGTTGAGGATTTATTGGTAAAGTGATTGTGTCCCAACCAGGAATTCTTTCTCGGGGTAAGTAAAACCCTTTCTCATGAATCTTCTCCCTAATCAGGAAGTGGAAATTTTGTATTATTTTTCCTCTTAATATTTGATTTGCTTCTGGGGCATCTACCAGCTACAAATAAACTTCACATAAAAACATCATTGTGGGGCTGGGAAAGTGGCTCAGTAGTAGAGCGCTTGCCTTGCATGCATGAGGCTCTAGGTTCAATTCCTCAGCACCACATAAGCAAAAAGAAAAATCTGGAAGTGGCACTGTTGCTCAAGTGGTAGAGTGCTAGCCTTAAGCTGAGGAGCTGAGGGACAGTGCCCAGGCCCAGAGTTTAGGCCCATGACCTACAAAAAACAACAACAAAAAAACAAAAACAGAACAAAACAACATCATTGTCACAACGATCTTACAAGTGTCAAAATTTGTCCAACAAAGAGTTGAAAATCAAAACAAAACAAAATAAAAAAAAACCCTTGATTTTTTTTTAAAGAGTTTGTTTCCTTTACTTTAGGAAATATTCTGCAATTCAAACAAATTCTTTACATCAGGATTTGTGCTAGCTTCAACAGAAGATATACTAAATTAGAATGGGGCTTTAAATTGGTTTCATGACAAAGGCTATAAATTATACTAGGTGACTCAAATTATTCATGAGAGAGCAGGGATCTTGATTTATGCACTAGTTTTGTGTAAATTTCATTTTTGTAAAGTAAATCACTTTTTCCATTGACTCAAATTACATTTGAGATACTCTTTCTGAGTAATCTTCAATTGACAGAGGCTTTTTGCACTTCTCTGCAAACATTTAATGACCTAAATACAAACCTTTAAATGGAGCGATGCTATTTAGAGAAACTGCAAGAAAGTCATGTAGTCCTAGAACAAGTTTACACCAAATGCCAACTGCATGGTATGGACTCACAGGCCTGGACCCCTTGTCTTCAAGATGCTTAGTGTCTTAGATAGGCAGAAAAATTCTTTTCCTTCTTCTTTTCTTCTCCTTCTTTTCCCCTTCTCCTTTTCCTACTTCTTCTTTGTGCAAGTTCTGGAGCTATATACTCAGGACCGCATGGCCTGAGTACTATCTCTGAGCTTTATTACTCAATACTGGTACTCTATTACTTGAGCCACATCTCAACTTTTGGCTTTTTCCTAGTTAATTGGGGATAAGAGTCAAAGACTTTCCTGCCTGGGATGGCTTTGCATTATAACACTCAGATCTCAGCTTTCTGAATAGCTAAGAGTAAAAGTGTGAGCCACTGATACCCTGTAGGAAAATTCTTAAGTGAAGCAAATAGCCATCTCTACATGCAAATCCCCTACACACTTTCGATGTCTTAAACATTTGAGTTGCATTTATTGCTAAAGATAAAGAAAGTCAGGCACTACTTAAAGTAGTAAGTTCAGATTTTTTTTAAAAATTATTATATCTAATTGTAATAGGGAAACAATCAAAACTGATCTCAACTTCAATTTGTAGGATGGTGACTAGGCATTTTAATGAGAGAATAAAAAATTAGGGAAGGTGAATGAGTGGGGATTCAATAAAGTCTGGGAAGTAAAAAATTACAGAAGGTAAGAAGCAGGGATTGTTCATATTTAATCTGTTTTGGGCTTTTTTTTTTTCCTGCTTTTCAGACTTGCACTCAGGGCCTAGGCCCTGTTCCTACGCCTCTTTGTGCCCAAAGCTAGAGCTCTACCACTTGAGCCACAGTACCACTTGCAGCTTTTATCTGAGTGGTTTATTGGAGATAAGATTCTCTTTTCTGCCCTGGCTAGCTTCAAACCAAGATCCTCAGATCTCAGTCTCCTGAGTAGCTAGGATTACAGGTGTGAGCCACGGGTGCCCGGCTGCTATTAGGTGCCAATTCACTCCTACAAGGACTGAGATACAGGAGCTGTGTCTTCAGGAGTTGTTTGGGAAAGTATAGTAAATATTTTGGGTTTCATAGTAAGCTTCTTGTGTTTTCTCAGGTAGGCACTATAAAAGCGGTAAGGATTATCTACTGTTTGAAGCTATGTTAATGTTTGTTCAGGTAATTTTTAGACAAGGTTGAAGGCTAGTTCATAAGAAGGCTCATTGGAACCTAGCTGGTCAAGCAGAGAACCTGTGTCAAATATGAGAAACAATTTTGTCTTTGCTTGCTTGGTCTGATATAGTACCTACCACTGTGATGATGATGATGATGATGATGATGATGATGATGATGAAGATTATTAATGTGATACGTATGACTACTTTTTCAACAATCATTTTTATTGCTTTGGAAGGTCAGGATTCCTCAATGGGAATCAAATGCTTTAAAAGTCTTGTCATCAAAAATTGATATGATACCAGCACAACTATGTTTATTGCAGCACTATTCATAATAGACAAGATATGGAACCAACTCAGATGCCCCTCAGTAGATGAATGGATCAAGAAAACGTGCTATACATATACAATACATCATCCCTTTTGTTAGGAAATGGAAAGACTTGGAAAAAAATCATAGAAAGAAATCAAAGAAATATAGGTCCCATGGTTACCCTTATTTGCAATAATTAGTATATATCTAGGATAATCTTTTTTTTGGGGGGG
>NW_012267250.1:9195653-9218900 GCF_000151885.1 Dipodomys ordii
CTAGCGCTCTACTACTTGCGCCACAGTGCCACTTCCGGATTTTTTCATTTTGCTTTATGTGGTGCTGACGAATGGAACCCAGGTTCCTCAGGCATGCAAGGCAAGCTCTCTACCACTGAGCCACCTTCCCAGCCCCAAGACCTGTGGTCTTTAAGACATAGCAGATAGTTGCTCAATTATCTCAAAGAAGTTGGAAAAATTTAAAAAAAATCTTGGTAGAAATCCAAGGGGCTTCTCATGTCTCTGAGTATAGCTATTTGTTTACAGAAGCCACAGGACATTGGTTTGTCGGTTGTTTCAAGGAGTCTTTTCTCAAAGCCCAGTTCTGCTCAGCATTTGGTTTAAATCTGTTTCAGCTATAAACAGAGGGTAGTGGTCAAAGACAGAAGTGGGAGGGAATGTCCTTTGTCTGACACACATCCTTGCAGGCAGGCAGACAGACAGTTGGTCATGATTGAGCTATCTTGACACACCAAGAGGAGCAAAATTCGGATTAGAATCCAGACCCACTCGACTTTCAGTCCAATATTTTTGCCCTTTTCTGTTATGGTACCTAATTTAATGAGCTGTCATTATGCATCTTCACTTCTGAGAAGACCTATGCCACTGAAGAGTTTCCTGAGTTGTTTCCAAAGTTCGAAGACCAAACCATGGAATTTTCCACGGCACAGGTTTGGGGCTGCCTTACAACCAGTTTGACCATTCGATTCTTATGACACTCTTTCTCTTCTCCATAGTTATAACTCCTCTTCTATTTTTCTTCCTCATCAATACAAATGAGTAAAGTGAAATGGAAAAGGGGCACAATGCTCCATTTTGAATTCTGTTGCTCCTTTCCCCAAGTTATAGGAATGAAGAATTCAAAAGGGTATTAGAAACTTACGAAGTCACTGGCTAAGCACAACAGACACAGCGTGTAAGGTCTGGGAGACACTTGGAGAAGTCAGTCTTTAAACTCAGTGCAATGGAGATATTCAGAAAAAGGAGAAACGGAGCCAGAGAATAACCAGCAGTCTCCATATTCACAGAATATGGTACAGAATATTAATCATCAATTCTTTTACACATGTTTTTTGAACTTCTACAGCTGGGTTGTTGTTGTTTGACCTGAGATGATGTAGGTTTGCAAATAGACTTTTACTTGCAAACATTTGTAAAAAAAAAAAAAAAGAGAGACATACTTTAAACCAGATTTTCGATGTGCAAAAGCACCTTTTTTTTAAAGAAGAATGAATAAAGAGATCCTTTTTATCCTATAAAAAAACTTATGGACTCTATTTCTTGGTCACCATGGTGATTTCCCATGGCTCAGCCCCCTGCTTCCTATAGTTCCTGTTTGACCTCTGTTTTTGTTTCTTCAGCTCTAAGATTAGGATAATGCTATGCTACTCAGTGCAATAACAGGAAATTTTGCTGATTATTGTCAACATTTTATTTTGACTCGATGTCATCAGCCTTTTGTCTTTCAGAGTTATAGTTTAAGGAAAACAATAACACCAACTGACAACACCTCGGAGAAATGTTTTCTGCACAAAATGCATTTTCTTACACTCTGAGGCCTTCTTCTCAGCAAGGCTGTTATCTTTCACAGCCCAGAAAGTTGTGCAGTTGAGCCTCCAAATGTGACAACTGGGTGTTCCAATATACAGATGTCCTTGGAGCCATCAAGGAAGCAGAAAAAGGAGAATGGAGTCCAAGGCACATGGAGCACTGAGCAATAAATACCTAGGTGCTAAGTAGTGAGTTCTGGGGAGTCTACCACCTTCCCTGGCTGAGCCACATTCCAATTAGGAATATTGTCAACAATTCTGAACTGTGAGTGTTGGTGTGCTAAAAATAGTCGAGAAAACAAGTGACTTCTATTTCTCTAATATTCCTTGCTTTTACATTTAAAGCTGTGGCTGTGTAGTCTTCCCTCTCCTACTCAGCCACATTGGTTCCTGTTGTTCATTTGGCATCGCTGGCTTCATAAATATAAATTTTATGGTTACTTCCTTGACTCTATCTTAAATGCTTTCCACTCTGTCAGTTTCCCATGCATTTTTGAGCGATAGCCAGTTTTCTTTAACAAGCTGTAAGTTCCTTCACAGTCTGTTAAAAACAGCTACTTTTTTTTTTTTACTACTGTTCTATAGACTCTTATCAATATTTCAAATCTTGTGATCACTAAGTTGCCCCCAAATAGCATCTGTAGTTAAATTAACAGGGATAAAATTACAAGATCTATCAATCTTCATGCTTTACAATGTAAGGAGGTCATTAACGGAGGTCAGGAGAAACTTTCCCCTGACAGTGAGCTCCTTCAGAAGTAATGCATTATGGGAACATTTACAAATTAGTCTCATTATATTTAGGAGCATCTGGTATGAACCTCTTGTCACAATCATGATTCTGGGAAGGCAATTAATAAGTTCTTGTGAAATCTCAGTGACCTCCAGCCTCATTTAAAAGAAGAAATTTGGATTAATTCCAGCTATTTTATTCTAAAATCCCTCTGTTGCTCATGGTGGTTAATTCAGTGGCTGAGGACTCCATCT
This sequence comes from Dipodomys ordii, assembly GCF_000151885.1. Taxonomy (NCBI): domain Eukaryota; kingdom Metazoa; phylum Chordata; class Mammalia; order Rodentia; family Heteromyidae; genus Dipodomys; species Dipodomys ordii. The sequence continues at coordinate 9,198,191 of NW_012267250.1, forward strand.
TAAGTCCTGGGGCTTATTGTAATTGTGCAAGTTGTATTGTTCAGAAAACGCGACAGTGCCATTACTTGTTTTTTTGCTCACAGATATCCCATGCATTCTCATATACTACTGGTCACCTAAAGCCACAAAATGCTCCCATTGGTAAGGACAATAAAGGTCATCTGCTCCAGCATCTGTCACAGCCCATTCTATGGAGCATCACTTCTATGAAATGCAATAAGTTGTTCATTGGGGGCAAGGATTTGTAATTGCATATAAACATATTTAAACACACAATATAAACACATTTCTTAACCACTTCATAGTTTAGAAACTATAGATTATCAATGTACTTTGAAAGATTCCTGAAGGGAGCATGTTATGAAGCATTTTTCATATGTATTTAAGTATAGAACTCTTCCCCCCTATGCGCTTTATGGTAGATATTTTAGCAAGTGTTCTTCCTATTGTACCTCTCATTTAATTTTCACTCTATGACATATTAAGGCTTATACATGGCAGAAGCAGATCCTGATGCTTTTCCCACTGACTAGTTCTGTCATCTCTGTTTCGTGTAGAGAAATAAGCTGAGCCATACTTAGGGTTGATCAGTTATTCCATTGTGCCAATAACTGAGGGTGTTTCTAGTGTGTAAGCCTTTAACTGCTATCCTGACAAAGTCTGAAGTAAATCAGAACAAGATGATCACCCTAATTATGCTTCTCTCCCAGTAATGTGAAGGGTCACAAGGGAGCATAACTTCCTCTCTCAATCTCATTGCTTTTCTTCATTCTGCTGGCATTCTGAAAAGAAATACCTTACCAGTTAGATTCAAGTATGATGTTGCATGGAGAGACACAGAAATATGTGAATGCCAAACATGTATGAGACTTTATCCAGAGAAATAATTCATAATTAAGGATTTTGAAAACATATAATAGAACATCTTTTTTCAAAGTATATCAGAGACTTAAACTTGATGATGAAGTGTATAGTGAATTAAATTACTAGGTTTGTTTTCAAGACAAATGATACTTTTCTTAAGGCCTTTTAATCAGGTATCTATATAGGCAAATAGGGCCCTTTTTGATGCTCTACAACCCACCCAAGCCACAATCCACCCTAATTTGTGTCTCTATCTCTATCTGTTTCTATATCTGTATCTGCATCTGTGTCTGTGTCTGTATATATATCTGTATCTGTCTAGCTCTGTATCTGTATTGCTATCTCTCTCTCTATATATGTATATGAAACTTTTCTCAAGGATATTTAAAAGTATAGAAGCCTGAGATGCTATTGATTATTTTAGTAAGTGTATCGTGTCTATCATTTTACTCTGCTTACATACTTCATCAGAGTTTAAAGCTATTTTCGGCTCCATGTGGGTATAATTATATGTGATTCAAAGGCTTATTGAAAGAATAAGACTGAACAATGTCTCAGATACTTCATATAGAGTGTATGCCAGACAATATAGTTTATATTACAAACTTTTTATATAAATTGGAGTGCCCCTGATTGGTATCTTTTATTTTCTATTTGTTGCGTATATTTTGCAAAGAAAAACTCCATATATTATTTTCATATATGTTTTTACTTATAAAACTAGAATGCAAGATGGTGAGGGAGATAGAAAGATAGAGAAAATATTCTCAGGCCATATGTTCAAAAAATCTGCTCTGGAGAGATGAGAAACCAGAATAAATATTTTGGTGAAAACTACAAATGTGGTTGTACACCAAAAGTTTTCTAAAGCCTTTCATTTCCTTGGATATTCTTTCCACCCATCAGTCTAAAGAAGTTATTATTTCCACTACACAATTACCTCTTTGGAATATGTTTCTGAATTGGAGTACATTCAGGCAGACTGCCTGCTCCTAATTCAGAATGTGGGACAAATATAGTCGAATATTGAGTATGACATTTTACTTTTGTCCAACAGAACTCATACTCTAAGAGCTTCGACCAGAAAAGCCAATTGGAATAAATAAAGTTGAAACAATGCCTTTCATTGTCTTGAATTTTGGAAATGCACATATAACAACAGATAGTCATCCAAGTTGTCAAGAATGCATGACTGTGGTCCACAGTACTTTTCAGAACAGTATTGTTTGTGTGTGAGGGGAATTTAATATTAAATAACATATCAGATACTGAGCTTTGACAGGCTTCTTAACCTTTGTACCCAGATTGCATTGATGCAAGACATTAGTTGGCTATGGAGAACAGAATGGCTATAAATACTGTACTTTGATGTTTTCTAATCTTCTTACTCTGTTTCTTTACTCACTCACTCTACCTTGCTGATGTTTTTCTGCTCTTTGTATTGTTCTGTGAAGTGGGAAAGAATGGCCATCAGAGGCAGAAACAATGATATATTAAAGCCTTGACCTACATTTACCTCACATTCCTGAACTCAGAGACGAGGGGTAATATAAAGTTCACAGCTGGCTATGGAAAAATTCTTAAACTTAAATATTTTCAATATCCTGTAAGTAAATATAATATCTGAGTAATTCAAATAGTGTTTTAGCCATTCAGTTGGCTGGGATCTAAGAAAATCTCTGGGAAGTGGAACTTTTAATGCTAAAACTAAAATAGCAAGGATAATTGGTCACTCTAACAACAACCCAATGATATCATTTTCTCTTTCTTTCCTCTTTTTCTCTTTCTCCCTCCTCAAAGCTGCTATTTGCTTTAGTTCCAAATCTGTTAGGATGGAGGAATTCTCAGCAGATGCTGTGTCTCTTCACCATAGGCATCTAGAGTTCTCTGCCTTTTAGGTCAGTAGAATTTGAAATTTCAGTACACTTAACACTTCCCATAGCATTTTCACATTCTTTCTAGCCTTTGCTTGTCACAAAAAATTCAGAATGGAAGTGAAGACAGGTAGAAGTCAAACTTGACCAAATAGAAACTAGGAGCTTATTGGCTGTTAGTCGCTTCATGGAAGGACACAGCTGGACTTGACCTGAGATCTCAAGTCTAGGGCAGCAATCCTTTCAGTTCATAATGGTGTGTGTGTGTGTGTGTGTGTGTGTGTGTGTGTGTGTGTGATTGATAGTTGGAGCATTGTCTTAGGCTAAGAATCTGAGATATTCCTGGGTTGGTCAAAGGTTAAAAAGAACTTTTGCCTTCAAGTCATGAGATTTGGGGCATATCCTTAAATTCTGGCCTTATCAGTATACTGCCATTGCCTACGCCATCCTTTCTCTGGGTCTCATTTCTTTCATAGAAAAGATGAAACTAGCTGAGTTCTAAGATTCTTTCTAGTTCTGACTCAGACCATTTTCTTCTTATTGTTCCCATCCTCTTTTGGATGTCCTTCAAAATTATTTTAAGGTGTTTTACCTGCATAGGAGATGTGAGATGACAAGAAATCCATAGTTAGCTGGCGGCCAGACTGGCTTGATTAATGGTGTAAGACAGGTCAGTTGAGCACCTTATATATGTTGCAGATACCCACCTTTTGGAGAATGAATACATTAGGAATTTTGGCTAAGGGACTTCTCAGTGACACAGTTTAGCTTAAGGCCAACCATTCTGAGGTATTAGAAAGAAAAGGAAACAAACAGATGGACACAAGGACGTGAAGAACAACTGCTTCCCACAGAAATGAAAGGCATGTCCATGTCCTTAAGCTGCACATGGAAAATTCAGGCTATGCAGAATATAAGTGAACTAGTGGTTGGAAGTGCTCCTGAGAAGCAAGTGGTGTTTCAACACATTTTATAATGTGTGCAACTCTATTAGAAAAGCATATTTGCTCCTAGTAAAAAGTTGTATTAGGGGTTTGGAGTCTTTGTAAGACGATTTTAGATTTGTTCAGAGAGCCGTAATGGTTCAGTTTTCCGAAGGAGAGATTGCAGAACTCCAGAAAGAACATTGGGATGGCAAAGCTTTCATAAAGCTTATATACAGGTTTTTTTTTTCCCATTGACCACTGAGTGTTGGGTCAGGGCAAAGAAAAGCCCCTTTCCATAGCATTTTGTATGATTGCCCTTGTTAATTTTAAAGGTCCATTTAAAGGGCATTTCAAACTCCAGCCCATCACAGATATATAAAAGTCCAGTTGCTTTCTTCCAAATCTAATGTCAGTTCAATGTTTGCAGAAATATTTTAAATACTCATAGAAAGTCCCCTGGGGAGTGGCTCTGTGGCTCAAGTAGTAGAGCACTAACCTTGAGCAATAGAAGCTCAGGGACAGCATGTAGGTCCAGAGTTCAAGCCCCAGGAATGGTAAAAACAAACAGACAAAAAACTAACAGTCATCCGTGGATGATAGACACAGGCTTCAAGTTAAAACTATTAAAAAACACAAGGAAAATGTCTTGGTGGATAGACAGAAGGTTATGCCAGAAATTTTAGATGCACTATATATTTTGGATCCTGAACAAGCAGGAAAAAGCTACTACTATATGAAGGTGTTTGAACATTCTACTTGTAATCTTAGGTAAACCAATGGCTTTGTTTTCAGAGTGGCTTCGATTCATAATTGTATCTGGAGATTTTCCTTTTGAAACATTGTTTTCCCCTTTGGTTACAAGAAAAGGGTTTGGTATATTATTTTCTCATTTTTCCCATTACTCTAATGATAGCTGATGGAAAAATCAGGTGGGCCCCAGAGCCAGGAGACTCTTCTTTATGGAGACTTGTTTGTTACATTTCAGGTTAAAGGCTAAGCGCTCATCTTAATTTAACCTTTTGATGTTAAAGGACCACAACAGTCTCCAATTGCCTTTGATTTAGCTTCTCCAGGAGGAGAGTGTAGCTTCTTCTAAGTGTGTCTAGTACAGGGATTGTGGAGTGTTCATGGGTTAAGAGGTTGTTATGTACATCTGGGTGAGGTCCTTTCCCCCGATCGTATATTTTATCCCTTACAACAACTTCAAAAGCAAATAGATTCATGTGCTTTATTTTAATGCACAAAGAAATTGAGACTTGAGAAAACTAAGGTTATGTATCCTAAGATCACACAGCCTGCAAGTGGTAGACTTGAGATGAGGTCTCTTTGCTTTCCAAATCTTCCCTGTTCAGATTGAACCACAAACATAGGTTCATATTTAACTACAAACAGAAATGCTTGCTAAACATCTAATGGCTGTAATGAATACATTTAATGTTCAATAATGAAGAGGAGGGAAGATTAAACAGGGTTGAAGAATTCCTTCCCTCTGTTCTAAACAAGTATGGTGTTGTCCAGGTACTATGCTGTCCGAGGGAGAATATATGCCCCTAATTTGAGAAATAAACTCATTTTTCCTTCTACCAGACACTGAGCAACAGAGTATGACTGTGACATTCATGTTTGCTGCTTGCCATTCTCAAAAGCTGATGAGTGAGGACAAGTTGTCAGAGTAAGGAAATAGATTTACTGGGAACAAAGATGGAGGCTGTGGCCAGGTGGAACCACTTGCCTTTGGTTGTAGGTGTTCTGGTCAGATGGGAGTTGTTGGAAGGTGTATTGATAGGCAGGCACTGAGGGAGTTTCTAGATAGGGGTGCTGATTTTCTGTTATATGGACTATGTGAGCCATAGGTCCCAGATGCTCTGGCAACTGAAATGTAAAGAATTTTACTGATTAGAAAGTCTTAAAACTCAAGTCTTCTCAGTTCCTTCTTTTTATCTTTCTAAGAATAGTTAGTAATACAGTTAGTTTTTTAAAATATCAATTGTGGCTTTCCTCCAGAGAACAGGGGAAGATTGCAAATGGCTTCTTTCCTCTGAGAAGGCCTAGTGAGGCAGAGGCAGATGCTGAGGGAGATCTTGAAGTTGAGGAGATCTAGCATTTGCTAAAGAACAGGTTCTTGTCCTTGGATGGTTTCCAGAAGAGGTGTCACCTTAGGCACAGACAGTGGGAGACCAATAATGTATTACTCAGTTGTGTAATTTCCAAAATGAATGATTAAAATCAACTAAAAGCATGTGGAGCTAGAAAGTTTAACCAAGGCTTACCTGAATAACAGGAGTAAACCAGACAAAGAGTTACAAAGATATCACAGATTCCTTTTACTTACTCTGGGCTTTAGTTGAGGATTGGAGTCATAGAGAGAGTATTGGAGCTGGGCACCGGTGGCTCACCCCTGCAATCCTAGCTACTCAGGAGGCTGAGATCTGAGGATCATGGTTCAAGGCCAACCCAGGCAGGAAAGGCCTTGAGACTCTTATCTCCAATAAATCACCAGAAAACCAGAAGTGGCACTATGGCTCAAGTGGTAGAGCGCTAGCCTTGAAAAGCTGAGGACAGTGCCCAGGCCCAGAGTTCAAGCCCCACAACCGACAAAAAAAAAAAAAAGACTATTGGCTCTGAGGTGTGGTGATTGAGCTTCTATCCCCACGGCCTCTCGAACTGTCTGAGCTGTATTCACCTGTATAATAGAAATCATGCCACAATTTGACATAGTCATTGTTATGGTTAAATAATGTAGGTGGAGGTTCCTAAAACCATACTTAGTGTTCCATAAATATATTATGAAGTTGAAATAATACCTCTGTTAAATGTTGTATTATAAACAAACATTTCAAGGTGCAGGAAAAAGATCAGGCTAGGGTTTTTTTTTCCCACCTTTGGTTTGCTCTTTCCTTCTCTTGGTCGATTCTTCTCTGGAGCTCTGTAGCACTGCCCAGAATTACCATCCAAACTCTGCTTAAACATCACCTCTGTGAAAAAGATTGTTTATGATTGAAAATTTCCTATTTCATTATTTTCATAGCACTGCTAGGTGAAATTAATTATTTATTTGCTTGTTTGCTTTTCTGCTTCCAAAATATTTGAATGCAAGTTCTTAAAGTATGGAGACCTGTCTGATTTGCCTGCTGCTAAGCAACCAGGTCTAGCTCAGTGCCACTCAGTGGCAGAAGAATACAAGTCACATATATAATCTAAAGTTTTCTAGCCATGTCATTTCAGAAATAACAAGAAAAATTAATTTTGATAAGTATTTTATTTAATCCATTATATGATTCATGATATCATATCAATATTAAATTTTTTAATGAGATAACTTGCCTACTATTCTTCTTTACAAGTCTTCATAGTCTCATGTGATTTTTGACATAGTATATCTCAAGGAGTCAATGGTCACATGTGCCTATAGCATTGTATAACATAACATAGGCCTAAACAACTAGCATGGACAGATATTCAAGAATTGTTGTATAAAATATATATGAAAATAATTCACTGGGATTAAGATTTTTTTCCACCTTTGTACAAAGTGATCCAAACTGTTTTCAAACCAAAGTATTTTGTTTATTTTATGTGCATAATGGGTCTTGAACTCAAGGCCTTGTACTTCTTATATCTCCCCCCCTTTTTAAAAAAATTATTTTTCATAACGATGCTGTACAGAGAGGTTACAGTAAGGTAATGAGTAATCTCCTACTCTTTTTGCTATAGTTATTTTTTATATTATGTCTTGTGCTTGTCTCTTTGGGCAAGCCTCAGAAATCTACCTTCCTGATCTTATATCTCAAAATAATTTTTCCTTTCTCTCTTATTTATTATTTTTATTTTTAATTTTTTAAAATAAGTTTTTTATTGTGAAAATACTGTACAGAGGGGTTACAGTTACATGAGCAAAGTAATGAGTACATTTCTTATCAAGCATTGTTGCCTCCTCCTTTGTTTTTCCAATGTACGACATACACTATTATAACCCAATATAGGCATAGAGTACATAATGACTTAATCAGAATATTTAGCATCGAATTGTCTAAATTATTTAAATCAAAAATTATTTTATGCATAATTATTTTGAGGTATGATGTGATATCTCACAGCACATGTATAATATCTACTGATCAAGTCAGACATAGGTCTTCATCTTGTCATTACTTTTTTTCTTGGAGCTATTAAGCTTTTTACTTCTGATTATTTGTAAGTATAGTTTAATTTTAACTGTAGTTAAAATTAACTACCCCAATTTTCTCTAGAACATTAGAACTTTATTCTGTCTTTGGGAAATCACTATTGAGCTATCCTATGGACATTACATTCATTTTCTTATTCTAACACGAATATGCTTTTTAAATCTGCATCCAGAACTGGAGAGCGCTATAAACTCATCATTCTGAATTTCTGAGTGTAACAAAGGATTAAATGCAATTTTGTTGACATAAATGGGCATGATTTCCAGAGTAGGGCATCAAAGAAGGGATTTAATTTTAGTACTATTATTATAAGAAGTCTTAATTCACATCTTGTTTTTTAGATATTAGAAGTACAAAGGGGACTCCCTGTGACATTTTCCATACATACATACCCTATCAAACTCACCCTTCCATCTCCTCAGTATGCCTCCTTTCTTAAAAGAATGTCAGTGTGTTTCATCCTTCTATTTTCATATATGCCTATAAAATACTTTGATCATATTTACCTTTCTTCATGCTAATGACTGGCCTTCTTCCTCCCACCACTCCCTCTGCCAGTAAAGCCTGATTTACTTTCCTGTCATTCACTGTTTATTTTTTCATGTTTAATGTATATTAGTTATATAAAGAGGTTCAATATGGTTATTCATATGTTATGATTTAGTTAGCTTAACATCTATTGCCCTCTCCCTTGTTTAATTAAATTGTTTAATTCGGATCACTGAAAATTAACTTTAGTTGAAACCTTAAAAACTGAAACTAGCCATTTTATTTCTAGGACTTTATATTCTAATTTGTTAAAAAAAAATTCAAAACCACCCCCATACCTGTAGACTGCGATGAACACTTACATCCTTCTTAAATCACTGGCAAAAAGGCAAGTAGCTGCTAGTTATATACAGTAATATTGATTAACGGTGTCTACAGGAAATCAGCTCAAGACAATTAATTTTTACAGAGCCAGTTCTGTACTTGCAAGCATTCTATTAAAATTATGCATTTTTAACTGATATTGTTGGGAATCAGAGGCAAAGACCAGCTTTGCCAAAAAAATTGAAAAGCCAAATAAATAAGCCAAACCAAACCAAACCCAAACAACAACAACAAAAAACCCCCCAAAGAACACAATTCTATTACATATTTATGCTTTCTATTTCATAATCAGAGTTGTGATCTATCAAACCCATTAGAGATGAAAACATATTGCCCCTTTCTTTTTATTTTTAAGCGGTGACCATTAGGAATTGTGTTCCAAGATAATGAGTCTTCACTGTGCTAACAGAAACGTCGCATACCCTGTCAGTCTTCCAGTTTTGAACCTCTAGGGGGCAAACAATAGAGTTCCCTGTGTTTCAGTGTCTGTTTACTGATTAAATTCTCTTTGGGTATCTATTTGCATCTCTAGAGCCCTAGAGAGCCTGGGATCACTGACATCTTCTTTGCATGTCTAGGGAGTGAGACTAAAGTAAGACATATGCAGCTGCTGCCCAAAGCTCCAAGACACTAACCAAAATACATGACAGGAAGGATCAAGTTGAATATGGATCCTAGGAATGCAAGCTTCTTTGGCTTAGAGAAAATCATTATTTTTTGCTTTTCCTCAAGTGTTTAAGTAGTTAAGTTTTCCAACATTATATATAGGCTTATCGCCTATTTTTTTGGCAAAAAAAGATACATTTTCAAAAATGTAACCTCATGATCTCTGTAATAACATAATTGAAAATAGAGATAGGCAAGCTTTCTAGAAATTTAGTACATAAAGCAATAATGAAAATGGCAAGAAAAACAATGCTAATTCTGGCTTAAAGGCTTCCTTTTAATAGTTCCAGCACTTGGGGGTAACTCTATCTCTTGAAAATGGAAGGAGTGGATTAAAATTCTGGTGTTATTGTTTAACTACCAATGTCTTCATTGTGAGCTGGACATTTTAGCTTAGCTGCTTTGAATTCCAAGCTTTGCTTGTATGTTTCAAACTTATTAACTACTCATTATACATTGAGTTTTTATTTAGAAGGAGCACTCTGATGTTGGTGATATTGGAAAGAGGGACAAGCCACAAAAGTGAAATTTGAAGGAAGAATTGTCATTGGATGCTTACCAATACAGGGAGTTCATTGAAAAATTATTCAGGGCAGAGTTAAGCCTTTGGGTCCTAAAGGCTGGTAGATAGGACCCCACCTTTTTTGAACTGTGTGATTCTGAGTAGGAGGTTTACCCTTTCCTAATTCAGAATCTTTATCTGTTATAATAGAGATCATCTTAGATTCTAGCTCAAAGGGTTATAGAGTGATTAAGCCAGACAATACATGTAAATCTTCTGGTATATTTACATACCCAATAAACATGAATGATTCTCATCATTTTTGCAAGTCTCATTGAATAAAACTGCCTTTACCACAGAATAAAATGATTGATGTCTGAACCCTGAAATAACTGTATGTCTTTCATAGATTAAAACACAAAGCCTTTTTTTTCATTTTTTGAATTGAATTTATTTTTTAGTATTCAGATATATCTGCATTTTGAATGTGCATACTATTTGAAAATAATGAATCCAAATCTTTTAACATATGACCTGCCACTGATTCCTTGACTGTTTTCTCTCCCAAATTCAGACATTTTTTTAAAGTAACTATAATGCTTCCACACTAGCTGCGAATGACAGCCATAATATAATTGCAATGTAAGGGTCAAAGCAGAATGTCACAAATTTGTTGTCTTCAGCAGGCTTGGTCTTCGATTCTGTCTGCACAGTACCATGACAACCAGTTAGAAAGAGAAAAATTTAGTTCATCAGGCAGTTGTTTTAGCTACACGAAGCCAAACAACTGGTTTCAATCTTATTTTCTTCTGCTTCGTTGCATTAATGAGATTCAACCCATGGTTCTTACATCATGTGCACAACCTAAATCACATTCATTCTTTTACATTCTGGAAATGGCTTTAATTGAGTATTTAATGAGTATTTGCTCTATTCCAAAGACCCTTTGCACGTTTGTGTGTGAGGAGAATTAGAATTCAGTAACTGTGTGCTAGGAAAGGCTCTGCTGTATGGTGGGGGTGTGAAGATAATTTTCAGATGGTGAGATGTCTGTGGGTGGGGATTTTAAGTTGGACTCACCTGCCGAAATTTCACAGCGATGAAAGATTGCTCTGTTGAGAGTTGTTATGAATACTAATTTCTTGCTTTAAGTTCTGAGCGTGACTGGTTATTATACATTGTGGTGCACAGGAAAGACCTTACTGAAGTTAAATAGGCTACTAGTACTCTAGGGCAGAGCAGCATGGCAGGTCATTTCAGGTTCCCAAGCTTCTGTTTGCTCATCAATAAAGTGTTGATAATGTTTTGTTTTTAAAGGAAACAAAGCAATTTACACAATGCCCTTAGCACAGAGACCAGCACAGTCTATAAATATGCAAAGAAAAAAAGAATTGTCTGGTTTTTATCTTTTTCTATGTTCCATAACTATGGCCTCAGCATGAGGAAGACTCACACATAAATCTCATTTTCATCTTAATATGTCCTACTAATGATGAATTCAACAGGACTCTGGACATTCACACAATGAGACCAAAGAAGAATAGCCTTAGGAAATGATCACAAAGGTTTAATAGCTATACACATATGATCATATAAAATCATGTTTATCAAAATGAACTCCAAGAAATGGAAACAAAAGTTACTTTTTGTTATTTTGGGTTTTTTTGTTGATTGTTTCTGTCTTTTGTCACTGTTATTGATTTTGCTCCTTTTTGTCTTGAAGGGAGAACACGGAAATGGTGGGACAAACGGTGAACAAATCCAGCAGCAGTAATACTCACTGGACACTAGGTTAAAAATGAACTATACAATTTGTGGGGGAGGGAGGTCAGGAGGGAAAAACTGGGAGAAAATGAAGGAAAATGTACTCATTACCGGACTTATATAACTGTAACCAGTATGGACATCACCTTTACAATAAAAATAAACATATACATTAAAAAATAATTAAAAACACTTTCATTCCAAAGAGGGTTGGAAGCTGCTAAATAACATCATTTTTTAAAGGATTAAAACAATTTAAAGTAATTTCAAATTAAGTTAATTAATTAATTTTAAATTAAATCATTTTAAAATTTAAAATTCTGCTGCTGGCTCACACCTGTAACCTAGGGAGCTGAGACCTGAGGATTAAAGTTTGAAGAAAGCATAGACAGGAAAGCTTGTGAAACTCTTATGTGCCATTAAACACCCCAAAGCCAAAAGTGGAGCTGCAGTTTAAGTGGTAGGGTGCCAGACTTGAGCAAAAATGCTGAAAGACAGTGCCCAGGTTCTGAGTTCAAGCCCCACTACTGGCACACTGCAGTGTTTGCTCAACTGCCCTTTCTAAGCTAGAGGTTTTGCTTCCAAGAACAATGACACAGGGACCCTGTGATCTGCTTTGACAATACCTGAGGAAACAGGGGTTGACGTTGCACTTTTCTCTATACACATCTCCAGGGGTTGGTGGCAGTGACAAATAGCAACTCAAAGCAGTTTTCTAAAGGCTTCTCTAGTAAAAGCCAAGCAGTTCCTGTTTGATTTGGCTGTTTGCTGTCACTCTTACATGAAAAGAAAGACATGTTTGGCAAGAGCTTACTTGTACACGATGCCAAAAGGGAGCTTCCAAGAGTCAGTGTGTCACAGGACCCTTATTCAATCCACTAGGGGACATCGTTTAAACTCAGCGTGCACAGTCCCTTTCTTAGGCAAGCTGATCTTCAATAGCAGCTTTTCGTATCCACACATGGATTTCATCTGCAAACACATTTTATAATTGTTTCAACATTTTCTTTTATTCTGAAATTTTTAGACTTAGAGAAAAGTTGCAAAAATATCATGCGGTGCCTATGACCCCATTCTCAGGGTAACAATGTGTATAACCCTGGGTTGTTGCTATTTTATTGATTTAGTACCTATTATAAACTTGACATAGCATTGGCAATGCTATTGTTTATTCGGTTTATTATCTGGTGAGTGGGTACAGCAGATGTTTTCTTAATCTTTATGAATGAAGAAACTGTGACACAGGTCATGGCGATGGCAAAGGCTGAGTCAGAACTCACCTTGCTCCCAATTCCCTGCTCTGAGGCCCTTTAACCAAACTCATGATTTTTTTCATTTGGAAAGAAAAAAAATGACTGTCCAGACTAGAATTGTTTTGAAATGCTGAGTGTCTACCCTCCCTTTCTTCCTCCTAACCTTCCTCTCTCTGAATTAATCCATCCTTCCTGCCTATACATTTTTTCAAAACTTATTTTCTGTTTCAAATATTCCTGGAATTCAGGTGTTCTCCATTCCTGTTTTTTTTTTTTTTGGTGGTTGTGGGGCTTGAACTCTGGGCCTGGGAGCTATCCCTCAGCTCTTCAGCTCAAGGTGAGTGCTCTACCGTTTGAGCCACAGCACTGCTTCCAGTGTTCTGAGTGGTTTATTGGAGATAAGATTCTCAAGAACTTTCCTTGCCCAGGCTGGCTCTGAACTGCAATCCTTAGATCTCAGCCTCCTGAGTAGGTAGGATTACAGGAATGAGCCACCCACGCCCAGCTCATTCCTGTAATTTTACAGAAATAGTTGTTTCTATTTATCTTCCTGATTCTGTTGATGGTGTATTTTTCAAACCACAGATTTGACATCATTATTCTTCCATTTAACCTCTCCCAACAAGTTTTGCGTGTTATCCCTTCATTTCTCAGCACACTGGTAATTTAGTACTCACCAACTCCTTGTATCTACTCACCTGCATGGAGGATGAATGATGTCATTATCTTGATTTGATAAATTAATAGGTTGGAATTATATGGCAGTTAAGTAGCGAATTCAAGATTTGAAATGAGAACTTTAGAGACATTCAGATCATCACTGTTCTCATTGTCTATAGGGTAAAGTCGAGGTTCCTGAACCATTCAGTTCAGGTTCAGGCTTGACTTTTGGTTAGTTACACCAAGCTTTTGCTTTTGTTTTTGATCATCCTACCTATTCCAATACAGGAAAACTCTCTTTGCCTGAATTTGACAGAGCTATTCTTTATTTAGCAAAATGTAGTTCAAAGTCACAGTGACATGGGCTAGGGAGGGTGAAGGTGGTGGGAACAGGTTATAATGAAGGCATTCTCTAGAGTGCAGAACTCAGTGCAATCTGCCAAGAGTTCGTATCACAATGAAAGTACTCTGCTTTTGATGAGCACCATGTATCAGTAAGTGTAAAGAATTCATTTCTTTGTGGGGGTGGTTATAACTGTTTCTCCCCATACTACCCTTTAAAAGATTCACTATCTTGTTACTGCAGTATTTAGCATGGCTCTCTTGAAGAGTGACTATCACATAGTAGTAAAATTATTTAATTGTGTTGTTTCTTTCTTGTCCAGATTGTGTGGACAATAACAATGTCTTATATTTCTTTGTGTACTCAAGACTGAGGAAAAGGACTAGATTTAAAAAATACAATTTGGAATCATTTTCTTTATATCTTCTCCTGGAAATATTTTCTTATTTAGCAATGAATATGTATATCTTTCAGCTCTGAAAGAATTTTGTGAAAGCTTATCTTCTATTTTTTAAAAGATATAATTATATTAATTTAAAATTATGATAATGTATACATTGTATAAAGTCTAAAGAATCTAAAGTTGTTTAGTTGAGTAGCATTGAAATGATTCATTTATGGGAATCCTGAGAACATCATGAGAACGAACAATGGCTTTGAAAGTCAGGAGACTAAAGGCCAAGTCTTATGTCATAGACAGTGACTATGAGGAATCTGTTATCTCACCCCTGGAACTTAATTTTCTTACCTATAAAATGAGTACTGTGGAAAATAAATGCACAGATAATGTTTGTCAGTGTCATTAGTGATTACCAATTCTTGAAATTTTATCCCATTTTTAAATATTTGTGGGGACTTTTTATAGCATATCTCACTTTCGGTAATAAAAAGTTTATTTCAAAGAGAAGACAAGCATACAAATTTCCATGAAGGCAAATAGAAAGACAACTTCATACTGGAGAATTTCACATAGGCATTGTATTTTTTTTCATATAAAACTTAATTGATTGCCATGATAGTATATTAAGGAGAAGATAATTTCTTTGTTGACAATGTTTTCAATCCAAAGGCCACAAACAATGAAGGTTTTGATAAAAATGTCATCTTAACCAAATTGAACACATGGTTTACTTGAAATGACCATGGTAGAACTTCTATTGTTTGATATGTTGGCTACTGGCCAGTAAATTTGTCAATAAATTAAAAATAGAATCACAAAACAATACATTCATGTTTTAAATATTTATATTACTTGTCTGTCTCTTGATGAGAAATTCATGCCTTTCCTTGGAGTAGGGGTGCATTGATTGAAGTGCTCATTTTTTCTTGTATGCAACAGATTCATTACTCATTGTGTTTGTTTCTCAAAAGCAGCTAGAACTCAAAGATTGTTATGAAGTTCTGTGATACCAGAATCTTTGTGGATTTTTCTGAATATTTTCCCTTCATTCATAAATATATAAGCATCCACACCCAATTCAATAATTCTCTCTTCAATTTATTTTTGTGAATTCATTCCTTAGTACCTAAATCTTATTTTAGAAACTAAAAATTTTATCAGTCTGTGTATATTTAATAACCTCCCAAGCTATGTAATTCTAATTGCAAGTAAGTTGACTTAAAAATAGCTCACTAATAGTTAGCATAAAACTTATGTGTAAGCTTTAAGAAAATAATCTACAAACCATGATTGTCCAATATGATACCAACCAAATTCTTACAGAGATAAATAGAGACCAGGGCTCAGTGAGATATTCACTGCAGTAGAAATGATTGGGCTCATGAACTAGTTTTAATTTTGAGAGCTTAGCTCCTTTCTATGAACCAAATTTTACTAATTATAAATGCCGAAGATTCTGAGCTTTTGCTTCTTAAGATATTTTAAATGCAATTAGATTTAAGATATGGTTTGGTATTTGAATTTTTATCTCTTGCCAACCAACTTCTCCTTTCAAAATCTCCTGTTATCCATGTGTTCCAACAAAAATACTAGCTTAATTTTACAATTTGAAATAAATGCAGGAACTGGACAATTAAATGCTGATGAAATATAGCAGCTGAGAAAAAAATACTATGTTTTAATGATCAAACCAGCAGCACACTATATCCCTAAACCATGCCTGAATTCAAGCTTTAAGACTGTCTCTTGTTGCTTTGAGCTACTTTGATGTCAGATATCTTCATGCTCACAGAAAACTGAGCTTCCATCTACTCAAGTAAGTCCCTACTGGCCTCTTATTAGTATAAACATTTTCTTAAATAGGAACAATTCAATATTCTTTGTTTAGGCTCCAATTGTATGTTTGCAGAGATTATGAAATAGCTGTTTGTAATGGGGCGATAAAAGCAAGATGACATTTGAAAAATCTTGATATAATTGATCTGATGAATTTCTTTACCCCTGTTGACACTGAAGAGAGTGAAGTGCACATGGAAAGAGCCAGAGGTAATATTGGAAGAACCTGGAATTTGGAAAGGTCTCCAAGATGATTATCTAAATCATTTTGATTCCATTCACTCCCTGAAGAGCCATTTGGCTGAAAAGATAAAAATGTTTATGACTTTCAATAAAGTGATAGATTAGATTGGCTTCAGTTTATGAATTTTTTTCTGTGTAGTACTTTAAAAACTGGGAAATTTTACAGTGAAGAAGTGACAGACAGGATAATACTGGGCTTATATTGTTGTCTGGTAGCAGCTGGCCCCTAGAGAGTCCCTTTCTCTCTTGTTCTTTATGGTCTTCCCTCCCTTCATCCTTCCTGTCTTTACTCATGGCCAGTAATTTCTGTTACCTCTTTACTCTCTCGCCAGAGTATTTACAATTGCTGACATGGATTTTATTTCTTGATGTAAGCTTTGTGTTTAGAGATATATTGATCTAGAAGGATTAGCTTCTTCTGTTGCAATGAATTATTCCATCTGCTGTCTGCACAAACACTTTCTGACATACATCTTTGTCTGTTGCGATCAAAGCAGAAGAAACCTCTCCAAAGATGTTAAGAATCCCAGTGTAGCCAGATTCTAAAATTCATAGCTTTAATGCGGGCACATCTTTGCAATATACCTGTAGATAAGTATCTCCCTAAACTCAAGGCATATGCAAGCCTTTCCATTGCTTCACATACTCCTGGCTTTCTCAATTGCCCAATTTGCATATGGTTTTCACTCTAATTTCTTCGAGACAGTATTGAAGTATAAGAGAAAGCTCAGAAATGACGTTTTGCATTAAATTTTAAAAATGCTTTAGGAAAGTCATAGTAATTGTACGTATTTGTACTATATATATTTGACATATATATAGTGATACAGTGATGTTTCTCTAGCTATGTATGTTCTATCATTTATCTATTTTCTATCATATAAATATCACATGTGATGATCAGGTCAGGATAATTAATAGATCCATTATCTCAAACATTTGCCATTTCTATCTTTTTTTTTACTTTAAAATTTTATTTATATACTTAGTTTTTATTTACCAATTTTATTATCTTTAAGTAGTTGTACAAGGGAGTTTCAATGCAACATGTCAATTTATAGTTTTTTTAATTTTTGGAGACAGTGTCTGGCTACGTTATCCAGGCTAGCCTGGAATTTGCTCTGCAGGTAAGGCAGCCCTGGAATTCTTAATTCTCCTGCCTCAGCCTCCTTATGCTGGGAAGACAGCCAAGCCACAGCACATGGGACTCATTTATCATTGCTTGGAAACATCCTGGATCCTCTCTATTCACTACGTACAATTAACTGGCAACCATAGTTATACCACTTGTGCTATAGAACATTAGAAAATATTCTTCCCATCCAACTCTACCCTTCCTTGTTGGGTTATCTCCTGAAACGTTTTGAGCAAGTTGCCCTTGGCCATTTTTACAGTTTCCTCAGACCTCTTGGTGGTGCGTCTCTAGTGGTTTGGCATAAGGAAGAGTTAGGCTAGAAGTCATTCTGAAGGAGAAGCTGAGGAAAAAGACCCAAAATGGTGGGGAAGTTGGACAAAGTGTAACTTATGGGATCAAGCTAGGGTAAACACAACAAAGACACAGCAGGACGACAATGAGAGTGGAAATGAAGATGGAAACGAGAAAAGTAAAATGAAAGAAGAGTTACAGGATCGCTTGGCTTTTAGGTTCACTACGTAGACTGGAAATTCAATGGAGAGGAAATAGGTGTCCCACCGTGTATAGAACTCTGAAGAGCGAAACACAGGCTTATTGGGAAATAGTTTTATTTGCAGATACTTAGAACACTTCACACATCTTTAAGATTTTAGTTTTAGTCATTAGCAAATGCAAGGACAAATTGGTTAATTAGACTCTTATACTTCAGTAGTTTTTAATCCGTAAATTCTCTTAGTCTACAGATCAATGGGTCTGTGTCTGGGAGATGCCAATATTAGCAAAGGCATTCTTTTGTTCCCTGTTTATTGATGTCTCTCTGGGAATTGCAATTTGCATGAGTGATGAAACCACCTAAAATAAATATTTATATGAAAGAGAGTAGGGAAGAGGATTATAGTATGATAGGGGAAACATGACATGTTTTAATAAATTTCTGGTGAGAGGAGAGAAGTGTGTGTGGGTTAAGTGCAGTAAAAAATTCAATGTATAGCCTACAAAATTGAAGAAAAATAAGGGAATGGGTGAGAGGAGGGATGAGTAAGAACATGGAAAAGGGTGGCTTTGATCAAGACACATTGCATTCATGAACGGCTTTGAATGGCAACTCCTTTGTACAAGTACTTAAAGCTAATGAGAATATTTAAAACATGATAAATAACTAAAATTCTGGTATAAATAAACCTTATTCCCTATCAACATTATTACTTGTTTCTTTTCCTGGTGGAAATCCTGTGGATTTTCATCTTTCAAGAATTTTTGTCAGGATGCTATTGGGCATTCCTATAATCCCAGCTACTTGGGAGGATGGAAAGACTGTGGACTAAAGCTATCCCTGGAACACTGCGAGAGCCTCTTCTCAACCAAGTTTGGCACAACAATCCATGCCTGTCATCCAAGATACTTAGGAGGCTAAGATAGGGAAGGTTATGGTTCCAGACATATTGAGGTCCAAGTTATGTACATCTCACTAAATTTCCACTGAACGACAAGTAAGGAAACAAGTAAAAAATTAAAACTAATAACCCAAGGCTTTAAGTCCCTAAGGCTTACCTACTAATATTTTCTGCCTGAATCATGACTTGTACTGCTCACTCATTAAGTAGGAACTCTCGTGTAGTGCCATATTAAATTAGTTAAGACCCTTGAAGGCTTTTGCCTTTGGAATTTTATGTAAGCTCTTTCTATCACTGCAAGAGTTTTGATGCTACCAATGTTAATTCAAACAGTTTTGTGTAATCTCCAACTGTCTTGTACTATGCTTCCTTCACCTGGCACATATGACATGTGTGTTTGGGGCTGATGAGTCTGTTGATAAAGCTCTGGTGAATGCAACTATATTTATTTAGATTGTAATGAAAAAATCAATGCCTCACTTAAACTTGAGAGGTAGAAGCTGGCAAAAGATTGCCACCCTCGGGTCACCTGGGGAGAAAGATTCTGATCTGATTCAGGATTAGAGAAAGGGAACGTGGGATCCTTGTACACATAGCAATTTGTAAGGGGCATGGTCTCCACAGTTCCTCAGTGATTGATTGTTACAAGGGAAAAGGGGAGAGGGAAGAATTAGCTGGCCCAGAGTGAGATCTCCCATCTTCTAGGCCCATTCTGAGACTGTCCCATAACAAGTACTTTATAACATCTTCTCTACTAGCCATGGATGCAGCAGCCCCTCAGTTTTTAACACTATTGTAAGAAGTACCATGCAACACCTTCTGGCTATACTCAAGCTCCTCCAGTGACCAGTGACACAATGTATGTATTAATTAGCTCAATTAGCCATTCTGTAATCCATACATGTTACAAATATATGTGGCAGATATTTACAACTATTGTTTGTCTGTTAAATGAGAAAAAAACCTGAAATGTGCACATATTATATCTAACTATATACATACCATATGTGTTTGTACAATTAAGCCTCATTACTCCTAGTAGTTGAATTCTGTATAGTGCTTGTGATCACAGATTAGCAAATATGAAACCATTGCTCCTAAGAATACTACAGAATAAGACTCCAATGAGTTTCTAGTCACATCAGTTTGTTCTCTGATCAACACATAATCTTATTTTATTGGACAATTTATTTAATACATATTATGATTCATTAACACTGAACTCACAACCAACTGCATGGTAATTCATGTCTGAATGAAGCATTTCTAATGCATGTATTTTCTCTGGAAATCACAATACCAAAGAGAAGCTTAGTACTATGCTTGAGAGTCTTGTCCAACAGCAAAATCACCATAAAATGTAAAAACAGATAATGAAAGAGACACTGATTACAGAATAACAGCTGAAACAAGAAGGTTGAATTCCAACCTTCTTGAAACATGTCTGAGCTTTATCTCAGTTTGAAACATGTCTGAGCAATTAAGGTGTTTCTGTCATTTTGGAATATGTCTATCAATGTATCATGGGCATTGATTATAGAGTAAGAAACTTTAGCAGCTATGCTTGGTAAGAAATGTACGCATTATCCTGCCCATGCAATTGTAACCCCTCTGTACAGTATGTTCACAAATAAAATAAAATAAAATTTTAAAAAAATAAAAAAAAAGAAACTTTAGCAGCTAAGTAAACTTGAAATATGGAATTCAAATATCCCCATATAAATGAAGATAGACACTTTGTGTGTGTGTGTGTGTGTGTGTGTGTGTGTGTGTGTGTGTGTGTGTGTGTG
>NW_012267250.1:9218950-9234611 GCF_000151885.1 Dipodomys ordii
TGTACGCATTATCCTGCCCATGCAATTGTAACCCCTCTGTACAGTATGTTCACAAATAAAATAAAATAAAATTTAAAAAAAAATAAAAAAAAGAAACTTTAGCAGCTAAGTAAATTTGACATATGGAATTCAAATATCCCCATATAAATGAAGATAGACACTTTGTGTGTGTGTGTGTGTGTGTACATGAATTATGGGTAAATGGCAAACAAACAGATAAACATAATCCTCCAAGACTTCTTCAATGTCTCATTTACCTGGGGACCTACCTACTGGATTTCGTTCTTTAACTTTTTACAGATCTTTTTTCATGTCACTTATGATAGCTAACATTTTCCACCAGCCTCTTGATTTGTTTTCCTTTCCCCTTATTCCATTAGTTCTGTTCCATGTACTCACCTGTACACAGTCACCAATATTTTGGCTGGTAACAGGTAGGCATTGTTGAAACAGCTGAAGCCATTCTCCTGCCTGGGGCAGAGATCTTTGCTCCAGCTAGAAGAGCTGGCTACCTCATTACAACCATCTGCTGCGGGATTATTCAGTCATGCTGCATAGGCAAGTTAAGATCTGTTCAGTTCCTTTGTCCCCATTCATGACATTTATAAAACTCTACTCTGCTTGAATAGTTTCTATTATTGTCACATGGAAGAATGACTCACCTAGATCAAGTCATGTTAATATACGGAAGAAAACTATAGAGAGAAAGGTGGCAATTAAATTCACCCATCTCCTAAGACATAAAATTGTGGAACTTGCCAATATTTGATAGACTTGTTAAAAAAAAAACCTTACTGATAAATGCATTTTTAACGTTGTTTTCTGATTCTCTTTGACTATCACCAAGTGATCTTGGTATTTTATCTCTTTGCTTGGTGGAGAAATGGTAGCCTAAAATGGTAGAAATGGTAGAAAGGAGGAGAGAAAAAAAATCTAGAATGTTCTAAACCTTTAATTTCCAGGCAATTTTATGGAGATGCATAAGAGAAGAACATTGGAAGAAGCATTGGTTGAGATGGATCCTGAGAAAGTTAAATACGTGATCTTGGATGAATCTTAGTACCATTTTAATCTTTGGTGATACTGAAATTTGGACTAGTCAGGAATCTTTTACGATAAAGAAACTTATTCAAATGGCTTTATGATAAAAGAAACGTATCAGTTTTCTTAACAAAAAGCTCTACCTATGCTCTAGGTATGGCTGGAATCAGGAGTTTAAATGATATATAGAAAATAAATAATATTTGCCCTCATGGATCTTAATCTATTGGGGAAATTGACTGGTAAATATACAATTAACTATAACATAAGGCCAGAGGATATTGCTAAACTGCTATACATGTGAGGGTTTGCAGGCAAAGAATGTTGTGCTATATTAATTTTGAGCAAAGACAATTTTGAGCATAAATCAATGTATTAGGAAATAAAACATCCTGTACTTCTTGAAACAAGGGCTAGAGTTTCCACTAATTTCAAAAAGGCAGGAGGGAACAGGTTGAATGGATATCAGAATCATAGGTAAAATATTAGCATAAAGAGAGGAAAAAGAGAAAGGGTGAGAATGTGGATGGTTCATATCTTGTGATTTTTCAATGCTGGTTCAGAATCAGCAGTGAGAATATGCAAGCACAGAGAGGTACTGTTCCTCTTTTAAATCCCCAGATGGGGCCCCAGGCATGCAAGAGCAAGTGAACCAGCCCCAGCTGGGACTTTGAAGCCTGTGACTGCTATAATTCCTTGAAGATTTAGGAGAAAAGTGTGTGTTAATATGCTGTCTCTCCAAACATCTGTGATCTCAAATTAATCCTTTGGTCTTTATGGGTTAAATGATACCTTACCTTCAATACTATCTTTACATGACAAACTAAGGTTGCACAATTAGAGACTGAGATTTACAGGTTGGTTTTGAACTTGACTGGTTTCCTTAAATCTTTAGTCAAAAATAGTTTGTATAATCTGACCTTTTAACTTCTAAATTTATGAAGATGGTATTTAATTAGCTACATAATCTATTTGGAGCTTAGTTAAGAATCAGGGAAAGAGAATTCTGTAGAATTAAAAGTGTGGCTATAAAGGTCTAGTTACATAACTACCAAAGGATTTTTTATGGTTTAAATCATATTACACATACACACATAGAAACACACCTAGCATTTATCCTATTTGGCCTTAGCCGATTAGAAATAGAGAGTCAGACCTAAAAGCTGACAATGAATAAATAAAAGAGTGAAAACAAAAAATTGTCAAAAGACAAAACATGGATGTCAATATTAGGATTCAAATACTACATATACATGTATTCCTGATCAAGATCTTGTGCTCAATAAGCACTAATGCTTAACACCTTCTGCTGTTATTGTTTCATGACAAGCTCTTGCTGTGTAGCCTGGCCTCAAATCTATAATCCTCCTGTCTCAGCCTCCTTAGCACTTGGATTACAGATGAGTGCCACCAGGACTGGCTGACATTTCCATTTTAAATGACAGAACAGAGTCACATATTCATATATGTGTGAAACACACAAACATATATACTTTAAAATGGATATATTTGCTACTAATACATTTGTGTAAAGTTTATAAATATTTATATTACACATAGTTTATAATCTATGTGTCTACCTGATGGATTTTCAAGCAGCAGGTATTCAATAGGGCCCATTCCAGTTACTTGTCATTTACTCTTCTTGGATGCTGTCTGTTAAATGAGGCATTATGGCACTTTATTGCCTCTCTGCTATCTGATGATAAAGGAGTATTCCTAAGGCAGAAACAGTGCAACACAATTAAAAAAAATCAAACCTGTGGTCTCGTCAGCTAACACTACCAACCCAGCTACCAACCCAGTAAATCAGGAACTGGATTATTCAATTTCTCATGACCAAGGTCTTTATTTACTGCTCATATAACCTACAGAACATGTCAGCACAAATATGTCTTCCTGAGGATAGAAACATCTTTCATTGTGGAGTGAGGCTGGAGGGCTGGGGTTTGGACCTCTGTGGAGACCTGAACCAAAGCCAGAAAGTCTCCTGCCAGTTATTACCTGCAAAGATCACAGGGCAGTATCCCACCAGGCCCCTCCCTATTTCTTCCTTATATTCTGGAACAAAACATCTAGGAACAAGCCTGAAATTACTCAAATGGTATTATAATTAAAGTCTTTGTAGATTTCAATAATGGTAATACGAATAGACATTCCACATTGGTGGTATCATGTTTGGGCAGCTGCAGATTGACAGCTGGTAGAATGAAATGGTCAGATTCCCTCTCTCTCAATCCCAGGGGCTTTTGCAGGTGCATTTAATTGTAATCAGAAGTCATTTATGTCATCATCCAATATTCTCGTGTAAGGGTGACTACACTGTTGTTTTGGATCCCTAACCTTTTGTGTCCAGTGGAGACTGAGAAAATGGTGCATTAGATAAATGCATATGATCTCTTTCTTATCAGTATGTTACTGTTAAGAAAAAAGTTAAAGACTGGATAAAACTACTGCAGTTGAACTACTTTGGCTGAACCTCTCATTTGACTTTGTGTTTGCAATTTGCAATTATGAATATTTCTGCAGAGGAAAATCTTGCTCTTAAACTATCAGAAGACAGAGCATAGGTAATCTCTCTCTTTTTCCCACCTACCTCATTCAGGCCTGGCCTTAGAGAGAAGAGGCAGGACATTCTTCATTAGCCTGAAATTAGTTCAATTACAGATTTGATCTCCTGCCCTCAAGTGGTAAACTGGAAAAGTTCATTCAGATCTCAAGAGCAAAGTCTTTATCCTTCTTAAAGCGCTAATTTGCCAGGGATTCGTCTTCCTTTGGAAGATATTAATGTTCTGTAAAGCTTTTATGAATTAAAGGTAAAGAAAATAGTTTTCTTCACAAATAGTCTTCAAAAATCCTGTCTTATTGAAAAAAATGTCCTTTGTGGTTTAGCAGATGCCAAGGTCTGCGTTTTTTCTTATGACTAGAGGTTGAAATTTCCTTTTCAGGCCACTCATTTGTCCATGTTGCCCCTGATTTATCCTGAGGCACATGAAAGAGAGGTTCCAGCAGATGCCAGCACCAGCAGGTGCGAAAAGGACCAAAGTGCATCCCTGCCCTGTGAAGTGGGAAATATCCTGATATACAGTTTTGCTTCTTCAAAACAGTCTTTCAGTGCCAAAAGAGAGAGAGAGAATGATGTCTAACCAGTTCTGCAAACCAGGCCATTTTGTAATTGAGACTTAATAATTGTTATATTCTAATGAGACCTTCATTAGAACCCCTAACCTTATTGCTTGTGTTTGGGATTTGGGATAATGATGTGATGGCAAAGATTTACTTGACAGAAAAAGTAAAATAAAAACTCCAAAGTGTGTTTCTAATTTAATAAAAGGAAAGTTTTCTGGAGAAATGAGGCAGCATTTGATCTTCTAGCCTTTATCCTTTGCCATGGGTGCACTGCTGGGGAGGATGAGCTGGCATCAGATGGAGGTAGCATCACCTGGAATCGCTTATGAAGAATCCAGGAATCAGACCTTCACCATCAAGCAAATGACAGGCATGATATACACAGGAGATCTTTTAAAATAGCAGGTCAGGAATCCATTTTGACCAGAGGCCTCCCTGATAAGGAAAAGGAATGTGGCCAACCATGGAAAGTAAACACCTAACAGAAATGCAGAATATAAACCCTGGATACACAGTGGAACGTCAAATGAGCCAGCAGTTGCTCAACTGAAGCGAATTCAGATCTTACAGACACGTGCCATCCAGTAATGCTTTATCTATGAAATATTTTCAAAGAAGGTGAGATGCAGACTCCATTGAAACATCCTCACCCATAAATGCGTTTCCCAGTTTGTTAAAAAACATCCTTGGGCCAAGCAGTAAAAAGTGATTGAGTTTGGAATGAAGTCCAGGGCTGTCCCTTTGTGAACCTGTAGGTATAGAATGATCACGTTCTCAGACTAAACATAAGAAGTTAGCTGTTATGTGTTGTTCAAGTGAGAAGTCTGTGACTCCAAAGATTATACATAAACACACACACACACACACACACACACACACACACGCACACACATCATAGGCTAGCTCATGAGCATTGGCTATATGACTAGGAAGAAATTATCCCAAAGCTCAGAGGGACAGCTCTGGAACCAGAACTCAGGAACGGTGGTGTCTGTGTGTTTCTGAGACCCCCTGGCATGGTGTTTATGCCTTTCAATGTACATTCCTTCCTCTTCCTTTGTCTATTTCTGGGGGTTACTGCCCCATACACATTACTTTGTTTAGCTCCAGAATCTATTGTCAATGTATGACAAACTCTGTATCTCAATCTGGAGAATCTGATTGGCTGGTCTAAGCCTATGAATTGGTTCTCTCTGGGTAAAGAATCTTCTGCTGTTCCATTCAACCATGGCTAGATGGTCAATCAAGTGCGCGAAAGCAGAAGTATATGCAATACTTTAAAAAACGTCCATGGGTAGGGCTGGGAAGTTGTCCCAGTGTTGATTACTCAGCACCACATAAGCAGAAAAAAGCTGGAAGTGGCACTGTGTCTCAAGTGGTAGAGCGCTAGCCTTGAGCTGAAGAGCTGAGGGACAGTGCCCAGACCCAGAGTTCATCCCCCATGACTGAGAAAAAAAAAAGTCCATGGGTACATTCAATTAAGAAAAAGGGAAGACTAGATGTAAAATTAGACTGACTGACATTACCTATAATATATTAACTAATGCTGACGTTTAATGTATTAAAGTTTTAATGAACTAGAAAATTTTAAGAACTATATTTTAAGAAAATTAAAAATGAGCGTGAGCTTTGATTAAAAATATCTTTAGGGCTATATTCAGATGAAATTCTCAGAGCTATATGCTGAAATGTGTAAATAAAGATATGCATTAATGCATTATTGATCAGAGAGACTAGGAATAATTGAAATATCTTAAAATAAATGATTGGTAAGAGAAGTCTGGAGCAGGCACTGGGTGGTATCTATGGACCAGCAAAAAATACATGCATGCACACACACATACATACACAAATAGACAAATATATATGTAATATATACAAAAATATATATGTATGTAGTATGTTTATATAAATTATATATTAAAACAATTTTGAAGACATTCGGTATGGAAAAAATGACTCTCTAGGTAGTAAGAAAATGAATGCTTTTCATCTTTTCCTATATTTTTCAATATTTTCTTTCTATGTTACTTTTATAATCTATAAACAAACCAACATAATATGTGTGGTGATAAGAAATAAAATTTGTGACAAGTATCTGAAAATGAAGAGTAAAATTATGAGGTGCAGTGTTTAGCAGTTGCTAGGCTCAGTTAAGAGTAAGGTTGATGTAAGGCTCCTTGACCATAAACTTTATAGTGACCTATTGGACAATCTTAGTGAAATTAGAAAGGTACATCTCCTTCTTTGTCTTATTGATGGATCTTACTGAATTGAAATTCTTTTTTCCTTTTTTTGATAATAGGTTTTCCAAGTTCTTACTCTTTTATTGCTTTTCCCTGAGAGCTTTTATTATTTCTTTTCATAGACTGAAAGAAATTTGTCTACATTATGCAAAAGTAGGAAAAATATTAAAATAACAACCTATTAAAATAAATAGTAAAATGTCTCACAGTTTTATGGTGCTACCTTTCTTAACCTCATTAATTAAAAGAAAGACTAAGATGACTGTACTGGACATGTTTAGGGAATTAGTCTTTCAGCTATTGGAAGTACCGTGAGATTTTTATATGTATTTCTTCTCTCCGATGGCAAAATGCAGCAAAACAGTGACAATAACAGCAGTGGCAACAGGAGTAGCAGCTATTCTGGTTAGTTTCTGAAAATTCTGAATTATAAGTGTTTGCTTGCCTTGTAATAAAGCAAAGATAAAGAATTTAAATTCCTCCCAAGTTCAGGTGATTTGGCGGGTAAAACAGGATTGTTTCTTCTCATTTTTTATTACCACTTGGTTTCAATTTGATACAGATTACTTTACCAAGTGGATAAAAGAGGTTTGAAATGGCTGGAAAATTCTCCCCATAGTGTTGCAATGCACAAAAGCTGTTAAAATCAGCCTATAAAAGGTTTTATTTTTGGCTTGCTGTCGCAGTCCATGGGCACTTGATTGTGTTGCTTGTGGCAAAGCAGAGGATCATGGCTGGAGTTCATGGTGGAGAATACTTTTCACTTTATAGTGGTCAGGAAGCAAAAAAGAGGACCCTCCCTCACTCTCCCCACAGAAGGAAAACTATCTTACTTTCATGTTCTGCATATGGGGGAAAGTGAGAAGGGTGTTGATGATCTCACTTACAAATTTTCAGTGGACCAGCCTTTGGGTAAGTGCATGCTTTGAACCTATCATGGCATACTTGCAGTTTCTAGTCCTCCAGAGCAAATCTGTTGTCATGTCTACTTTACTCCTATTCTGATAAAGAACTTCTTTATTATTGTCTGAAAACCCACATTATTAGTTTTTGCTGTTGTGTGTTTTTTTTTCTTTCTAATAAGGATTTTTAAACTCAGTTATCTGTCTCTTGTCTGACAGAAATTTTATGAAGCTCAGGGCATTGATTCAAGTCTGCTATCCTTGCTACTTGGGTGAAAGAGATCAGAAGATCACTGTTCAAGGACAGCCTAATAGTAAAAGTTGATGAGACTTCAATTCATCAAGCTATAGAGGAAGCACAGTGGCTGGGCACAATAGTATGAGTTTGATATCTCAGGGAATAAAGGAAGCACAAACACAGAATTGCAGTTCAGTCTGACATATGCACAAAGCAAGACCCTATCTTGAAAACAGCCAACACAAAGAGGGATGATCAAGTGGTAGAGCATCTACTTAGCTAGCACAAATTAAAATCCCAGAAACCACCAACACAAAATAAAACAAACATTTTTAATGATATTTCTTGCCCATAGGAGATTCCATTCATCCCTTTGCTATGGTGTTAATATCTATCTGTTCCTTTAATATTAGTATGATGCAATCTCAAGGAAGAAGAGATAAATGAAGAGGCCATGCTGCCAGTATGTAAAGACGTAAGCCACTGCCTCTTTTCCTTTACCTAAGAAATATACCGAGCTCTCAGTTCAGAAAAATTGGAGGCCATCAATATTCTAACAAGATGTTTACAATATATGGGGTAATAATGTCTTCAAAGTATTGTCTTAGGAGGGGGAGGAAGACATTATTTGATTGAGAGAGATAAGCAATTTGTAAAATGTGAAAGTAGGAAGACTGTGGATTCAGAAATTCAGTCATGAATTTTATTCAATAGTGCATTCAACAATGCATTATTGAAAACTGTGATGTATGCTGCATAGTAAAAATAGGTGGTCCTGGGTGGAGCAATGTTTTCAGTATCAGAGTATCAGATTCAGATGTTTATAATAGGTTGTGAACTAGGTGTATATAGAAGTATATGTCAGACTTTGAAGTTCTAACAAACCACTGAATTTCCTTAAAAAAATCAGAGCCAGGCACCCCTGTGGCTCACACCTGTAATCCTAGCTACTGAGGAGGCTGAGGACTGAGAATCACAATTTGAAGCCAGTTTAGGCAGGGAAGTCTGTGAGACTTTTATTTTCACTAAACTACCAACAAAGCTGGAAGTGCAGCTGTGGTAGACTACTAGCATTGAGCAAAAGAAGCTCAGGGAAAGAGCCTAGGCCCTGAGTTTAGGCGTCAGGATTGACATGGTTGCACGCATGTGCATGTGTGTGCACATACGTGTGCACACACATGTACATACACACAAGAATTAGGCATTCAAAAAGCATGTATAAATAGTATTGTAGAACTTATAGCCTTGTAACTAAATACCTTTGTATTGAAATAAAATAGTTTCTTCTAGAATGTAGAGAGCTTCGATTTATAAAAGGCAAACCCTGTTCTAACTAACCACAATAGAACTCCAGTTTGCTTTTAATAGTATTCTTATTTTCTACAGGACATTCACTAATGACAGTATTATCTGAAGGTCTGCTTAACACAGCCTTGGATATTTTACATGTATTACTAAGAATAGAGTACAAGGTAGGATTTACCAATATGGCCTTAATACATTTTAATATTAATGCTATGTATTTATTTTTTCATAGAATTTATTGTACATCCAACTAAAAGTCTTGTTCTTTCAGATGCATCACTTAATAAATGAAAACGATCAAAATCTAGAACGCCTCATGAGTAGGAGTCTGCACAAGATGAAGACTTGAAAGGTATAAGCAGACTGACAAATATCTTGTCCAATGAAGCTTCAGTTTTGCATAGAGCTTTTGCACAGATTTTATGAACTGTATCGTTATTAAAATGCAGAGAGAATATTTTAGCATTATAAGTTGTAGAAATAATAAGATCAAATCTTTGAAGACTAAACAAGTGCTTGGAAAAAACAACTTTTTAGAAAGTAACCTCTCCCTTGTTCCTGTGTTAAGAGTTGTTAGGCACATTTCCATGTGTTGGGGAATCATTAGCAGGCTTAGTAAACCTTCTGGAAACAGTGAAAATCACACCCAGATGTGTTTAGATTTAGACTTTCTACCAAATCCTATAAAGCAGATATAACTTTCCTTTTTTAAATTTCTTTTCCCCCAATGAGGAAAATAGAAACCTAGAGAAGTTAGTCACTTTACCAAGGACATCAGAATTGAAGTCAGCATTCAGATCAGATTTGGCATTGCATAGCCAACTTTCTTGAACTCTCTTACCTGGACTCTCCATACAAGAAGCCACCTGGAGCCATTCGCCTCCTTGAGACATTTTTACCTGGATTTAGCAAAGAAGGATAAGAAAAAAAAAATGTCTTTGTTGGCTACTGGTGGCTCACTTCTGTAATCCTCATTACCTAGGAGGCTAACACCTGAGGATCCGGTTTCAAAGCCTTGCCAGGCAGACAAATCTGAGAACCATTTATCTCCAATTAAATACACACACACACACACACACACACACACACATGCACACACACACACACACACGTGCGCGGAAACAACTGGAAGTAGAGATGTGGGTGTGACTCAAGTGGTAGAGTGTTAGCCTTGCATGAGTAAAAAAGCTAAGGAAAAGCAAGAGACCTTGAGTTTAAACCCTATTACACTACTAGGGCTTGAACAACAAAAAGAACAAAAAAAATAGCTAAGAAAGAAAAAAGAAAAAAAATTACTTCTATGATTTACCCTCCAAAGGTATTGCTCCTATGCCTTCCTGGTCAGTCAATAAATCTCACTTTAACATTAGTAGCCCTTCATTTACAACCCATACCATATCAGAAAGTCAGGCCAGTGAAACTCTTGTGAAATTCAAAAGAAACACTTTATCCAAATATTGAATTATGATTACTATGAAACCTGCCTGTCAGCATAAGATGTGAAAAGTCATCTGATTTGGGCAGAAGTGGGGCCAGTGTCTAATTATTCACCATTAACTCAGCTGAAAAGGTGGCTGGAACCCTTTGGAAGTAAGTGTCTGAAAAGTCTGAAGTTTGAGCTGTCAAGGACCATCCTTGCTCTGCTGCTGAATTCTCTTCCATTTCTATTTCTCTGAGCATCACTCTGCTTGTCTGATCAAGTTTTGCTTTCTTGTACATTCTCGACAGTTTGAAGGTCTGTCCTTGCCAACTCAGGACTCCAGGTCTACCTTAGCGATGCTTGCTCTCTTGTTGACATTCCTAAGGATCTTCAATCCCTACAATGCTCCCATTGTCCCGAGACTCTTGGTTAATATTTTTATTATGTTCTATGTCTCTAATGCTGAAGCCAGCTTCCCATTAAGACAAACAGCCTCTTTCTTCTACTGTTTTAAGCTTTACTTAACAGAATAATCGCTTCTTTTTTTAGTATACATTTTTTATTGTAAAACTACTGTACAGAGGGATTACAGTTACATGAGTTAAGATAATGAGTACATTTCTTATTGAATATTGTTACCTCCGCCTTTGTTTTTCCCCTACCATCCCTTCCCTCCCCACCTCCCCAACTCCTCCCTCCCCCCTGAATTTGTAAAGTCTGTTTTCAACATAGTGTCTTGTACATCTCGTTGTTACAATGGGTCAACCTGTATCCTTATTTCAGCATTTTGTTATTTCCCTTCCCCTCCCCAAATTAGAAAAATGCTTCTTAAAGCACCTTAATCTTGGTAGAGTTCTTTCTTCTTGCCATTCAATATCAGTCCGTCGAAGACAGGCTCATGGTTTTGGAGGAAAATTGTACATCTTTAAATACATTTATTTATTTAATTTATTTTCATTTTATATTCTTTTCATTTATGACATAGAGTGTGAAACTGTCAATTTAAATCAGCCTAAAGTGCCTAAAGATGTTCTTGATATAGAATTAAGCCTTCAAAAAATGTTAGTTTTCTAATCTCCTATCAGGTTCAAATATGATGCTGGAGATTTTTCTCTTTCTTTTTCTGTCTCTCTGTCTCAGTTGTGTCCCTTCTTCTGTCATGTATGTGTTTTAAAAAGATACTTAGAACTCAGATTGAATTTTATGAGGATGTAATGTTGAATGAATTTCTGTTTAGATCTGTGAATTTTTCTATCTATCTATCTATCTATCTATCTATCTATCTATCTATCTATCTATCTATCTATCTATCTATCTATCTGTCTGTCTGTCTATCTATCCATCTATCTCTGTCTGTTTAATCTATTGATAGAGGCAAACCTATGTATGAGTATGTGTCTAAGTGTATAATGTATATCACTATATATTGATATTCATCAATATATATTTCTTATAATTGGACTGCTGAACAAATGCTTTCTAGTGGGATGATGGGAGACTCAGCTTTCTTATTTTGGAGGAGTTGGTGATGTCCTCTAAGAAGAATAATTAAAGCAAGAGTCCCTCTGCTGATCTGGCGTCACAAAATGGTCTAACCTGGGATTTCTGACTCGTGCTTTGAACTTCCTATAATTGATGGCTGAATAGTGTTATGTTTCCCTCATAGGTATAACCAAACTATACTCTATGAGTAGTGCATTCTTTTCCATGAAATCCATAGTCTTAAAATTGATATCTAATAGCACCTATGTAGAAAAGTGGTTAAGTATATTGAGTTACCACATCTTAACATTCCTGAAGGAATGCCAGGCACCTAATAAGAAGAACCATGTGAGCACTTGGACGCTATGCATTTTTATCCCAGCTCTGCTCCCTCAGTGCTGTGCTACCCATAGCAGTAGAGCTACTTCATAGTATCTGTGAGATTAAACAAATTAGACATTAAAATGCTTCCAATATGACCTAGCACATAAATGCTTCTATGGTAGCTGTATTTGATCAATACTATTAGAATTATTATTCTTAGTGAAAGTTTGTCATTAATCTAGAGTCAGGAGGCCTCTTTCTGTGTTCCCATCCTCTAATCTTTCTTAGTAGAGGTGTGCTTACATTCCTGGTTCTATCTTCTTGTCCTTTCCCGGCCATGTTTGTTCTCCATGCACCTCTTTCACTTCATTGTCTGTCCATGAGCCTCAGTTATTTAACTCTTCCTGTTTTCTAGGCCTGCAATTACACAGAAAAGTCTACTCTTGTTCCTACAGTCCCAACATCCAATCAGCTGTCATTCATCCATGTGTGACATCAGATCCTCTGGATAGAGTATCTTCTTGGCTCTGGCAGGAGGCAGTATTGAGAATAGAGGCAGATGGACAATGCACTTTGTAAAATACTGACTGCCAGGTTTATTGCCACACTGAAGAGTTCTCCTGATCAACCAGAGAGGTCTTTTTCTATCTTAGTTTTGCTTTTTCATTTACTCTAGTTGGCATTCTTAGTAACCTGCTGCTATTCAAGGGAGGATGTTTCAAAACTCTATTGGAGAAAAGGTTTGCTTCTTGGAGTACAAGTCGATAATAGCTCCCTCATGGTACCACTTAAGAACATCTATATAACACAACAGACTCCTGAAGTTACTCTGTGTTCTATACAACACAGGATCCTTCTGGAGGTCACCTTATACACAACAAGATGGGTTACACTTTCCAGTGTCATCACATCCAATCCTTAAAATAGCATGTAAAAAGTTATTGCTACTTAACAGTTAAAGTTAGGGTTAGATTAGGAACCCTATGTAGTTACACTGTGTTCTAGTCCTCAGAAGATACTTCCTAGGCCCATTTACCAATATTTAATCTATTAGGAAAATCTCTTCTATGTGACCCCTTTCAAATGGCTAGTCAAAATTCTTATCTTCATTTTCTCCCCAGAAACTGAAATCAGTAGCTTACAACAACAGCCAGCCATTAAAAAAATGTCCACTTCTAGAGAGCTGTTAACACCAGAGATATTAATATCTGTTTTGTTCTCACAGTTACAGAGTTGGAAAATAAATGAGAGGTGTTTTCCACTTATGTTTATTTTCTTAACCTTTGAGAAAGCAACCAATCAAGGAGTACCAGAAGATAAGTATTCTTTGTCCTCATGGGAGACGTGATAAATTCTTCATGTTTGAAAAATCTCAACTCCTTAAGATAATAGATTTTCAGAGAGAGAGGAGAGAGAAAGAGAGAGACAGAGAGACAGAGAGAGAGAACACATAATCCCATCCCCAGGTGACTACCTCAGATGGGAGAGCCAGCACAAATACCTGAAAAATCTCTATACTACATCCTAATTGTGAGGCTCAAAGTCCTAGTCCTACCTTAACTTCAAATAACTCTGTGTGTGTGTGTGAGTATGTGTATGTATCTGTGTATTGTATAATAAACATCTCAAAAACAGTCATAAGAGTTTGAAGAAGAGAGGTATCTCTTCCTAATTTTAAGACACCATCAGTGTCTACAGCTTTTATTAGCAAGAAGCCCTTAAATTTTTTTAAGCTTCAGTTTATCAACGCTCTAATTTATGAAGACTTAGAGTCACAGTCCCTTTGATTTTTTTTAAATTTTATTTTATTGTAAAGATGCTGTACCGGAGGGGTTACAGTTACATGAATAAGGTAGTGAGTACCTTTTTTGTTGAGCATTGTTACCCCTTCCTTTTTTTCTCCTATTATCCCTTCCCTTCTCCACCTCCTCCACTCCTCCCCACCCCCGATGTTGTAAAGTTCATTTTCAATATAGTGTCTTGTGAGTATCAGTGTTGTAATGGGTCATCCTGTGTCCTTGTTTGAGCATCTTGTTATTTCCCTTCCTCTCTCCAAATTAGATAAATGTATATACAAGATGCAGGGTACCAAAATCAAATAGAGTGACAACAGGGAATATACCATAGGAGTAAGAATATATAAAAGGAAAAAAAATCACTTTGTGCATTAAAAACAGCAATAAACAAAGACCTCTTGTGTCCATATTTTGGGATTCATTTCACTTAGCATCATCTTATATGGTCATATGTACATAGCTTTTGAGCTTTTCTGCTCATCTGATAAGATTTGGAAAAAATTATATTAAGTGAAGTAAGCCAACTCAAGATGCAGAGGGCTGAGGGGATCACCAGTGCTAGCTGCTCTGCAATTGTTCAGGGTCAGAATTTCTAGGCTATTCACAATTGGTGACAGCTACACAAACCCATTGGCTTCAAAAACTATGCTACAGCTATGCTGATACCACTAGCCTCCCAGTGAGAAACAAGTAGCACTCCATAGATAAGATCTTACACACTCTGAATAGACCTTCTCTGTGGTTTCCTTCTAATTCACTCTTCCTTTGGAAATGCTCTCAGCCATATCCCTTGCGGAAGGGGTAAATTTGGGTGACATTTTTGGTCTGGTTTGCTTCCACTCCTACCACAAGTAGTGGCTCAAGTGGTAGAGTACTAGCCTAGTACTAGAGTACTAGCAAAAGAAGTTCAGGGACAGTTCCCAGGCCCTGAGTTCAAGTCCCAGGACTGGGAAAAAAAAAACCTGAGTGTGTACACATGGTTGAATTCAGGAAATATGTAGTAATTAGATGAGGGTGAGGTATCATGTCAGCCATGTGCTTTGCATGAGTGATAAGCAGAAAAACAATTAGAGCTTCAAAGTACACTGAGAGAAAAAGACAAGAGGGATAACTCGGGAAGAAAGGCCAACTGGCTTTGGAAGGAGAGATACACAGCCATTAAGTTCCTGGGTCCTCAGAGGCCTTTCCTTGAGTTTTCCTCAGTTGCCCTCCTTTACTTGAGCTGGTTTGAAAGAGTATCTTTTCCCTGCCATCTGCAATCTCTGATGAAGAACAGAAATTATGTAATAAGTGGGCTTGTAAATAGGAGATATAATGACAATGGTGTCTGTCCCCATTCTCTGTGAATGAAAGGGTTCTCTAATCCTGGGAGAAATGACTGGTGATTAAACCACATTTTGATATCAGACACTCTGCTAGAAGCTTTACAATATTTTTTTTCAACTACTCCTCACAACAACTGAACAAGGTATGTAGTTACCATCTGCATTTTTTTCAGAAAAAGAGAGGGAGACAGTAAAGTAGCTCTTCACTTTATACAGAAGACCCTAGAATTTAAAATTATATCCTTCTTTCACTCTTCCATTTTCTTTCATCTTAATTCATTTGAACTAGAATTTTGTATTTTTCCTTCCCTTGTACATTATTTAAAATTTTATGCAATTATCTTTCAAATTCCTCCTCCTCCTCTTCCTCCTCCTCCTCCCTTTCCTCCTCCTCCTCCTCCCTTTCCTCCTCCTCTTCCTCCTCCTCCTCCTCTTCCTCCTCCTCCTCCTTCT
>NW_012267250.1:9238056-9259943 GCF_000151885.1 Dipodomys ordii
TGGGAAGGGATGGGAAGGGTAAACAAAGGAGGAGGCTGCAATGCTTGGTAAGAAATGTACGCATTATCCTGCCCATGCAATTGTAACCCCTCTGTACAGTTTGTTCACAAATAAAATAAAATAAAATTAAAAAAAAAAGTCATGAGTGGGGAGACCTACTCAATAAATAGAGGCATAAGTGGCCTTATTAAGGGATGTTCTTGAAATGCAGACTTTTAGTTTATTATAAATTGTCCAGAAGTTTTTTCAGCTGGAAACCCCCTGAGACAGATCTACATTTCCATCAGATTTTCATTAAGATCCATTTGCCTGAAACTCCGAGTGTTATTCTGCTTTTGTAATGTCTTGAGAATCAATCATTCCATTTTATTTGCCTGAATGTCATGTGAATTTAAAAACATATGGTCAAAGGTTTGTGATTCATTATACACAAGAAGTCTTCCTTATACTGGCTTTTAGTGGCTGTATATTTCAGTTACTGAAGAAAAACTTAAATGATTAGTTGTTTTATTAAGAGATATGAGGACTAAAAGTTGGATTTGTTTGTTATAACTGCAGGCTCTCTTGTATCATGATTACTTTTCATAAATTTCTCCTAGAGTTTGAATCACTCCCATGATAGGCTTGGTACTAATTTCTGAAAGTTAATGCTGCCTCAGACTAATGGCTGATTCTGCTAGTTTCTCCTTCCTAATATTCATCCCACTCTCTTTTGTTGAGATATAATTCCTCCAAGTCTCCATTGGGATATCATTAAGCAGAAAAGGGAATGCTGGAAAAGATTTCAAACATCCACACAAAATATTTGAAATTTGCAGTTGGCCTTTCCTTTTGCAAGAGTCCTAAAACTCTTTGGCCTTTAAGATTGAAGATAAAAAAATTTAAATCCTTTTTTCCTTTTCCTGGTTTTATAACTAAAATTGGTTCTAACATTTGCCAAGTATAATTCAGCCTTTCTGGTTACAGGCCAAGTTTTTACACTAAGCATTATGAATTTGCAATGAATTCATAACATTTAGTATTCATGGTAATAACACTGATCATTATGAAAAGATTTAATATTCATGAGGGTTACACTGCTATTTTCTCAGGTGTCATGATAATTTTTAATAATAATTCAGTATTTCTTAATGGGCATTTGGAATAATAGAGCAGGATTTCAGAGTTTTGGTTAAGGAATATTAGAGGGAAAAAAGCAAAGCATTAATACTAATTTTAAAGCATGATCTTCCAACGAGAGCATTTGATCTGTATTATTCTCTATTATTGAAACAAGCCGTCTCTAGTCAACGACTCTGCAATGTTAACCAAATCTCTCCATGGCATATGCAAGGTGATGACTGGTACAGCTTATAGTTTGAAAGAATATTTGAAAATATTTGAAAGTCCATTTTGCTGGGAAGGAAAATACTTGGAGTATTTGTGTCAGTGCTGGCCTCTGTGTCCTTACATTTGCTTTTTTTCTTAAACCAGTGCATACCCTTCAGAGTATATTTTCTTTCTTTCTTCCCCGCCCCCCCCGCCCCCTCTACGCCATCTGTTTCTTTGCAATTGGGGATGGTTGAATAATTTCCTGAGGAATTGTTGACAAGATGTGGCCCAGGAACAGTAATCCAGCAGGACCAGATTTCTCATTAAAATCACTAAGCTCAGCTGTGTTACAGCAAGCTCTTGATTTAAGGTGGTCACCCTGGGCCAGTGAAGGTCAATGGCCAGCAGCTACTTTTTTTTCTAAAAA
This sequence comes from Dipodomys ordii, assembly GCF_000151885.1. NCBI lineage: Eukaryota > Metazoa > Chordata > Mammalia > Rodentia > Heteromyidae > Dipodomys > Dipodomys ordii. Next base: position 9,239,795 of record NW_012267250.1, read on the forward strand.
TAAAACAGTGAATTCTGTGTACGCACTCTGGAACTAGTTCCAAGTGCAAGACCATTTAGGTGCTAAAAATGCCACTTGTCTCACAGGGATTTTTTTTTGTCTCCTTTCCAGTAGAGACTATTCTTGGTTACCTTCACAGAGAACATTCTCTTCCTTCTTGAGATTAGACATGCAGGGATGGCCATGCATACTTCTTATCTTTTTGCCTCAGACCATTGCCCTTCATTTCCAGCACATGAATGGACTAAGATGTGCATTTGTTTTCTTGGAATTATTCATGGTGTTTGAACAGAGCCTTACTTTTTTCTCTAGTTACTCTTGAACTACCCATGGATGGAGCAGAGGACATTTAAAACTAGCAAAGTCCCAAGCAAGGTAGATTGAGATACAAACTCTATTGACCTTACCTTACTTCATGCTCACAACAAAACTGTGACTTCAAGAGTGTTATTTTGCTCATTTTACAGATAAAGAAATTGAGGCTCAGATCCTTTAATATCTTGTCCCAAACACATAGCTAGTAATTAATAAACCAAAGATTGTATCATATTACTAGCTTTTTTTGGTTACCATCTACAGTGCATAGAGTCTACAACTCTATACACTTTCAGTGGTAGTGTGTCAAAAAAGGTACTTAAGTGATCATCAAGATTAAATACAGCCAGAGTGACAGAAATGAAATCTTGTTCTTCCTTTCAGAATTACTGAGTGAGAACCACTGGACTGGTGGATGTCTGGAGTTTTAAACAAGCTCCCCTGGTATTTCTGATACAAGCTAAAAATGTGAGAATCACTATCCTACAGCATAATAAATGTTATTTCATTAATTGGGTCATTAAATATTGAACATTTAAAGTCATTATAGAGCTAAGAGTTGAGTTGAAGCAAATTTAAAGTAAAAATCCAATGCAACGGTGAATGTGGGAGAGTGTGGAATTGAGGCCCAGAATAAAGAAATCAAGGCATAGGTCATCTATGAAATAAATCCCAGTCAGGTCACCATCAAACTCTAGTGTGGTAGCCATGACAGCTTTAAATAGAACCAATCCTGCTTCCAGGCTGACCTAGTTGAAAGTGGATCCAAGCATTCTGTCTGCCCATTTGCTACAAGCTCTTACTTCTCTGGGGAAAACTACAAGTTGTACATATTATGCTTCTCATTTTAAGTACTGTGAATTGTAGGTATCCAGGCAGTCCCTGTTCTGATTAAATATTCACTATGTCACATCACTGCTCACTTCTGCTGTAAAAATGTGACTAAATTTTTAGGTGACATCTCTCAGGATAAACTGTACATTTCATTTTCAACTCATATGTTTTTTAGGTAAAACAGAAGCTATTTGGTTTTTAAGATGTGCATCGTCTCTGTTGAACTCAATAAGGTTGGCCAAGTAGAGATAGATTTGAACTGGCTTTTGAAAAGGAAAAGGACCATTTATTATAAGGGAATGGGTTTGAAAGATTCCAAGGAGCAGACTGCTAACAAGGTATAGGATGCAGTAAAAAAAAATGTGAAAAAGAGTTCTCAGAATTTCTTCCTTGTCTGAAAGCTTTGTGTCGAACCTCTGCGTTCCTCTTCTCTCCTATCCTTAGACTGATAGACGGGCAGCTGTGTCACAGGTGGCTTATCTTTTATCTTCTCTATTTGAAGGAATAGCTCCACTGTTTCTTAAAACTCTCCTCCCCTAATTACAGGGAAAGACAATCTATCTGATCTAGTTTGGGACAAGCCCCACTGCCGAGTAGTGAGTACAAGGGTGTGGAATGTAGAATGTGTGTGTATGGGAGAGGGGGAGGCGGGAGGGAGGATCTTATATCTTGCAGGGAAGGAAGAAATTCTTGCCTCTTAGAGGGACACAAGATGGTCTAAAATTTACTTGTTCTTGTTTGTGATCGTTTGGGTAAATGCCCCAAAGTGGGATTGCTGGGTCATAGGGGAGCTCTATGTGGAACCTTTTGAGGAACCTCCATACTGCTTTCCAGAGTGTTTGAATAAGTCTACAGTCTCACCAACAACACAGTAGGGTTCCCTTTTGTCCACATCCCCTCAAGCATCTGTTGTTATTAGAGTTCTTGATTATAGCCATTCTAATTGGGGTGAGGTGGAATCTCAATGTTTGTTTTTATTGTGAAAATACCGTTCAGAGGGGTTAAAATTACATAAGCAAGGCAATCAGTATATTTCTTATCAAACATTGTTGCCTCCTCCTTTGTTTCCCCTTCCCATCCCTTCCCATCTACCCCCGCCCTCCCAGCCCCCAACCCGCCAGCGCCAAAGTTGTAAAGTTCGTATTTCGACATAACATCTTGTACGTCTCATTGTTGCAATGGGTCCACCTGTATCCCCATTTAAACATCAAATACAGTGAAAACAGGGGTTATACCGTGGGGGAGGGACATACAAAGCAACAAAGAAATCATCTTATAAATATGTTAGAAACAATACCGAGAAAGAAAAAAAAACATTTGAGTCCTTATATTGGGGTTCATTTCTCCTAATGCCAACTTATCTGACCGTTTCTGCTTGTCTCAGGCATATACTAGTTACTGCAAATAAGGAAAAACATTATCTTATGGCTAGAGAAGTTGAGCATTTCTTCATGTGTCTATTGGCCATTCTTATTTCCTCTTCAGAGAAGTCTCTCTTTAAGTCTTTAGCCCATTTATTAATCAGGTGGTTGTTCTTTTGAGGATTTGTTGTTGGGGGACTTAATTTTTTGAGTTCTATGTATATTTTAGATATGAGACCCTGTCTGTTGTATGGCTAGTGAGGATCTCCCAATCCGTGGACTTTCTATTGATCTTGCTAGCTATGTCCTTTGCTATGCAGAAGCTCTGCAGTTTCATGCAGTCCCATTTGTCCAACCTTTCTTTGATTTGCTGTGTTTCTGGGTCTTTATTAAGAAAATTTCAGCCTGTACCAAGGAGGCCTAGAGTTTCTCCTATTCCATCCTATAATGTTTTCAGGGTATCTGCTTTGACTTTGAGGTCTTTGATCCATTTGGAGTTCATTCTGTGCAGGGTGATATATGGGGATCTAGCTTTAGTTTTCTACAGATGTCTAACCAGTTTTGCCAGCACCATTTACTGAAGAGGCTGTCTTTCTTCTATTCTATTTTTTTTAGCTCCTTTCTGGAAGATTAGGTGGCTACAAGTCTCTGGGTTCATTTCTGGGTCTTCAGTTCTATTCCTTTGGTCCTGAGGTCTGTTATTATGCCAGTACCAAGCTGTTTTGATACTATGGCTTTGTAGTAGAGTTTGAAATTTGGTATTGATATTCCTCCAGCACTGTTCTTTCTGCTAAGGATTGTTCTTGCTATTCAGGATCTTTTATTGTTCCATATGAATTTTTGGATAGCTTCTATTTCCTTGAAGAATGAGGTTGGGATATTGATAGGTATTACATTGAATTTGTACATAGCCTTTGGAAGTATAGCCATTTTCACGATGTTAATCCTCCCAATCCAGGAGTATGGGAGGTTTTTCCACTTCCTTAGTTCTGCTTTAATTTCTTTTTCAGGATTTTAAAGTTTGCATCATAGAGGTCCTTCACTTCTTTAGTTAACTCCTAATCATTTTATTTTTTGTGGGGCTATTACAAAAGGAGTTGCTTTCCTGTTTTCAGCCACACTCTTCTCATTATTGGCATATGAGAAAGCCATTGATTTTCTTCTTTTTTATTATTAATTTTATTATTAATTATTATTAATTTTATTATTAATAATGTACAAGAGGTTACAATTACATGAGCAAGGTAGTGAGTACATTTTTTATCAAGCATTGTTGCCTCCTCCTTTGTTTCCCCTTCCCATCCCTTCCCAACTCCTGCACCCCGCCACCCCTCACCTCCACCTCCTCACTCCCCCACACCAAAGTTGTAAAGCTCGTTTTTCAACATAACATCTTGTACATCTCATTGTTGCAATGGGTCCACCTGTATACCTATTTAAACAATTTGTTTTTTCCCTTCCTCTCCACAAATTATACCAATATCAAATACAGTGAAAACAGGGGTTATACCGTGGGGGAGGGACATACAAAGAAACATAGAAATCATCTTATAAATATGTTAGAAACAATAGCAAGAAAGAAAAACCAGTTGAATCCTTATCTTGGGGTTATTTTTCACCTAACATCAACTTATCTGACCATTTCTGCTTGTCCTAGACATATACTAGTTATTGCAAATGAGGGAAACCATGGGACCTATGTTTCTTTGGGCCTGGCTTACTTCACTTAATATAATTTTTTCCAAGTCTTTCCATTTCCTAACAAATGGGGCAATGTCATTCTTTCTGATGGAGGCATAGAATTCCATTGTGTATAGATACCACATTTTCTTGATCTATTAATCTACTGAGGGGCATCTGGGTTGGTTCCATATCTTAGCTATGGTATATAAGGCTGCAATAAACATAGCTGTGCTGGTAGCTTTAGTATAGTCTTATTTGTAATCATTCTGGTAAATGCCCAAAAGTGGGATTACTGGGTCATAGGGGAGCTCTATATGGAGTCTTTTGAGGAACCTCCATACTACTTCCCAAAGTGGTTGAACAAGTTTACACTCCCACCAACAATGCAGTAAGGTTCCCTTCTGTCCACATCCCCTCCAGCATCTGTTGTTATCCTCCAAGAACAAATCCTCAAAGAAACAACTGCCCAATAAATAAGTGAGCTAAGGACTTACAAAGAAACTTCTCTGAAGAGGAATGAAGGAATGCCAATAGACACATGAAGAAATATTCGCCGGGTGCTGGTGGCTCACACCTATAATCCTAGCTACTCAGGAGGCTGAGATCTAAGGATCACAGTTCAAAGCCAGCCTAGGCAAGAAAGTCCATGAAACTCTTCTCTTCAATAAACCACCAGAAAACCGGAAGTGGCGCTGGAGCTCAAGTGGTAGAGCGCTTACCTTGAGCTGAAGACCTGAGGGACAACACTCAGGCCCAGAGTACAAGGCCCACGACCCACCAAAAAAAAAAAAAAAAGAAATGCTCAGCCTCCCTAGCCATAAAAGAAATGCAAATCAAAACAGCACTGAGATACCACCTCACCCTAGTTAGAATGGCAATAATCAAGAAATGTAAGAACAACAGAAGCCATTGATTTTTGAAGTTGAATTCTGTATCCTGCTACTTTGCCAATGTTCTGAATCAGCTTGAGTAACTTGGGATTGGAGCACAGGGTTCTTTAAATACTAGATCATGTCATCTGCAAAGAGGAGAATTTTACTTCATCTTTCCCTATTTGGATCCCCTTTATGCTTTCATCTTGTCTTACTGCTCTTGCTAGGCATTCTAATACTAAATTGAAGAGACGTGGAGAAAGTGGACATCCTTGTCTCATTCCCAGCATAACTGTTTATCACAGCATTATTCACCATAGCTAAAATATGAAACCAACCCAGATGCCCCTCAGTAGATGAATGGATCAAGAAAAGGTGATATATATATATATCATATGGATATATGATATATGTATATCATATGGATTATATATATATATGAATTCTATGTCTCCATCAGAAAGAATGACACCACCCCAGTTGTTAGGAAATGGAAAGACTTGGAAAACATTATATTAAGTGAAGTAATCCACACTCATAGAAACATAGGTCCCATGGTTTTCTTTATCTGTAATAACTAGTATATGTTTAAGACAATCAGAAGAGATTAAAAAAAACTATGTACATATGACCATATAACTTTATTCTAAGTGAAATGAACCCAAGATAGTTTTATCTTGGTTGCTATTCTTTTTACTTGCAATGTACTATGTGATTTCTCTTTTGCTTCTTTGTATGTTCTTTCCTCATGGTACAACCCTGGTTGTCACTGTATTTGATTTTGGTGTCCTGCATCTTGTAAATACATTGTTTTAATTTGGGGAGGGGAAGAGAAATAACAAAATGCTAAAATAAGGATACAGGATGACCCATTGTAACAATGAGATGTAGAAGACAGCATGGTGAAGACAAACTTTACAACTTTGCCTTGCTTATGTCACTGTAACCCCTCCATATGGTATTTTTACAATAAAAATACATATTAAGAACAGAAAAGAATTTGTTTTTCAAATAAAAAAATTTACTGCTCAAAAAATGAAGTGAATGCACTCTGACACTGCTTTTGAATTTAGCTTCCTCTTTGCATGGAAAAGAGTTGAGGAGATGAGGGGCACCACTGAGGAGACAAAATTTTGCATAGCAAAAAAGCAGAGTTCAATGGGTATCCCAAAATTTGATAGTAGTTTTTTCCTCCATGCTTACTTTCTCAAGGCTAATAGTAGCTAACTCTGGAAAAACCAATCATATTAGCCACGAGAGGCATGGATTTTCTATCTAAGACATCTTGCAATTAAGTTCTAAAGACCCAATACTATTTGCATAGCTTTTTATACACAACTTAATTTCATTATCTTGAAGTAATATTCATCATAGTTATGGAAAGAATACTGTTTCTAATTTGACTTTGCTTCAGATGATGGTAGTTTATGCTTATCCCATCGCTAGTGACGTGCCAAACTACAGCTCTCATATAATAGAGCAAAATATCACCTAATGACAATTTCTCTTAGTTATTGCTATCCATCTTAGCAACCAATTATTTTTATAGAGCAAAGATAAAAACCAATTCTCTACCTTTATGAGTATCCCAGATGCGGACTTGAAAATACCAGGACTGACATTCCCCTCTGTTGGAGGGGAAGGTTATGTATTCTGGGACAGCTTTGATGTCTTAGTCAATTAATATTTAGTCTCTATATGACAGATTATGATCTAGTATTCTAGAGGCTGGATGTGTCCTGCAAGTGTATATGTATATGTATGTATATGGGATAGGAGACAGAAGATTATATTTGAGTCTATTTATAAAGCTTTCCCTCATGAAATATATTTTGGCAGCTTGAGAAAAATTAAGGTTTCATAAGACAAACTCTAGAAAGTGCATGTGTATTAACCTGATACTTATTTTCAAGATGCTTTATGGATCTCTTTTTCAATTGGATTATTCATTCTTTTATTATTTGTTTTTTTTCTGCCAACCAAAAATTTTAATTAAAAATCCATTGAGTACCAAGTGCTGGACTTGTAGATTTCTTAACTGCCTGTTACTTGATCACCCTCATAATCCCGTGATCATCGTTTTATACATGATGAGACTTAGGCTAAAATTAATTGGCTCCAAATAAAGTCTAGGCTAGAAGATTTCCAGAGGGGATGGGGGAGAATACAGCACATTCCGGACATAACACATTTGACTGAAACAGTTTCTAGAAGACAGAAGACTCAGTGAACTCAAAGGGCTATTTGGGACTGCGCAGTAAATGTTTTAAGCACTCTGTGGATGAGCTTTTATCTGCAGCAACACGATCACCAAAACTGCGGTGACTTACTAGAGAAATTACTTATTGATCTTGTTCCATGAAGAGTTCAGGTTGTCCATGGATGATGTTCTGTCTGACTAGGCTTGACTTGGTTAGACTTAGATAGCTGTGTCTTTGAATTCCCAGACCCATGCTATAGAAAACCCAGTCTATAGATATGTGTTATTCTCTTGGTAGCAGCTTAAGTTTACCAGTAGAAGAAATGATTCTCAACCTTGGTTTAAAATAGTTTGGGACTGGTCACTTCCATCCATATTCCACCGGGTCAAAGCAAAGTGACATGACCAAGTTAAAAGTACTGTTACATATGTTGCTTTTTTTATCTGGCGGCACTACAAAAGCACTTAGCAAATGTGCAGATCTAAAGTATATATTATATATGTCTTATATATAAATATTTTATATGTATAGTATTTTATAGAAAATAAAATATCGGAATAATAAACTCTATCACACTGTGCTAAGGAGCTTGGACTTTAAATAAACAATGAAAATAGTTAAAATGTGTACACATACACACACATACACACATACAAAGTTTAATTTATCAGGCCTGGATTTTTAATGCATATAATATTGGTTTTGTGACATGAAGATTGCTATTCCTTCTGTACAATTAACCTGTTTGTTAATCACCTAGGATATTGGATGAATAGTATGTTTACTCAATTGACACCTGTAAATTGTAGCCATTATTAAAACCAATAACTGGACTGAAATGATGTGCATAAATGTAAAACAAAAACTATGCCATGGCCCACATTCAGAATTGATTAGCAAGAGAGGAATTGGGTTATGTTGTAGGAAACCCAATCCAAACAATGTTATTGTCCATCCTCACCTCAAGCATGAGTAGAATTTATCTCTTTAGCTTTGGACAGAAAGATAGAAATATAATGAATGAACCAAATTTGAGTAAATGTTGTGCTGCAGAAAAGGAGGGAGATAAAAGATAGATACTGCACATATCTATGTAAGATGGACATAATGAAAACACAAAATAATATCTTTTATATGCCAAATGTATTGCAGTTAGCCTAGAACAGGCTGGTAGAAAGTTTCCTGTTGGTAGTGCTTTGTGTCTCAAAATGTAAGGTTTAAATGGTCTATATCATTGACCAGGAACTACAGATCTGAAAGAGGAGTCAAGAACAGAAAGGGAATTAGAAGCTTTGCTTCAAGGTCAATAAAGTAATAAAAGTAATAAAACTTTTCCAGGTCAGTTTGGAGCAGTGACAGAGGATGTCCAGATATAGACAATTTTCAGCAGAAAGAATTCTCCTCAAAGGGTTGGTGGTCAGATTCTCAGCCTTTTAAAGCCACCCATTACAGACCTTTCTGCACACATCCAAAGGGATTGAGAAAACTGAAGTTTAAACAGCCCTTGGTGTCTTCAAGTCTTCTGTTTCCTAGGTCACTGGGGACTCTTTATCATTGTTAGTTAAAAGCTTGATAACTGTGTTCTGTTACAATATAATTAAATATTTGATTAATTACTTCAGCTTTATTCCACAGAGTATGCAATTTCCCTGAATCAAAGAGTTTGTCTCAGCACAGTGTCAAGAAACATAAAGACTTAAGGCTCACCCAAGCATCAATTCAGAGTGAATAGAGTCACCCTGACTCTTGAGGCTGCTGGATGGTAGAATTAAACAAACATTTTTAAAAGAACACTACTGCAGCGATTGAGCAAGAACGATAATAAAGTGTGTTAAATGTAGAAGAATAAAAGCTTTTTTTCTCTATGGGGAGTGAGTACTGTGGGTTCCTGTTTATGGTCTTCATTAAACATAGAGGAATGATGAAGTCTTATCTGGAAGAGATAAGTCAAGGTGTTGAATAAATTCAGAGAAAGTTTCCCAGTCATCAAACATTTCCTTGTCACTTTTCGTGTACCAGATACATAAAGTAGTAAAAGTGCAAGTGTTCCACTAAAAAGACACAAACATTTGTAAAATAGATTGTGATACATAGTAGTAAATGTAAATGTAGTGGTACTGTGGTTAATGTGGTCAGACAAGATGAAGAAAGGAAGTCAGAAAAAAAATCTAAAATAATATTCAATTTATAAAAAATCGAATGATAATCTAACATAATGTTTAAAAGAAAAACATGAATGAGATGAGAGGGATAGAGGTGAGAGTAACTTCATACTAACTTTATGTGTCATTATGATTGGTTTTTACCATTACCACTGAGTGGATCAGAACGGAGGAAGCCACTGCTCCATTACAATTCTCGCTGTCTTCACCTATAAAACTATGACAAAGATGGTTACTGGAACTCAGGTTGTATTCCAGACCATGAATTTGTTTTGGGGAACTTGCTGATGGAACTTTTATTCCCATTGGTTTTTAGTTGCAGCTGAGTCAAGGCCATATGGCTAGTTCTGACCAATAACATATGAACAGAGTTGATGTGCATCACTTTTGGGATGGGACTCAGGTGCTTTCTTGTGTTCTTCCTCTTGTAGCATTTATTGTGAAATGGTGATAGTACAAGGAAATCTCCAAGTACTGGCTACATTTGACTCCATATCAGCAAAAAATAAACTTTTGAGTTACTGAGATTTGGGGTTATGGGTTACAAGAGTTAACCTACCATAAATTGTATAAAAATGCAAATAATATTGACTATTTTCTAAGAGTTGTTGGGATTCTTAAACATAATACAGTGAAAAACGTTTAAAAATTGCATGGTAGACACATCATAGGGTTTCTGATTAGAGAGGAAATTAAACAAAAGCTTGCTTATTGAAAGTAGTGAATTAATTAGAAGTATAGTTAACTCAATTATACTCAATCAATTGAGATTATTTTAAAATAATTACAATTGTAGGATTATATCCCCTTGTATACAATCATTGGCTATAGAACTCTACTGTTATGTCTTTAAATCCCAGTGAAAGACCTTTAGTTTTGAGTGATAATACTATAAAATAACAATTTAATAAAAAGAAATTTTGAAATATAAACTTCAGTTTTAACATTGTATGATCAATGTGTTTTAAATTTGCTTTCTTTTTTTTAAACAATATGTGAATTGTTGAGCTTAGCAGTAATTAAGATCAGGAAAAGATTGGATAGAAGAACTTATGGAGGAAAAAAATGGCCAAGTGAAAGTTTTCCAGGTACAATTGAATTGAAGTGGCTTGAGCCAGTGGGATACTTTATCAACAGAACAAAATTACAACAATGGCAAGAGGGCAGCTGTGCCCCAGCGAGAGACTAAAATGCCATTCGACTATCTTTGCTGATTCTTCCCCATTGCTGCTTTTCTCCATCTATTGCTTCCCGCTTTTATTGAACACTACATTTCCTCTTCATGGTTGTTGACAGCTCTCTATCATAGACATTTAGTCAGCAAGACGGAACCTATCTACAAAATCTTTTCTTCAAAGTCATTGCATTCCAGGAAAGAGATTTACTGGGTTGAGTGATTCTCCCATACCTAGAGTGGAGAAGTATTTAACACGGAAGCTTTGAGTTAGTCACGCATTTGAGGGAAAACATACTAAAAATGAATGCCAGGTGAAAATTTATCAGCTAACAGATTTTAATACAAATTTGTTGATTAAAAAAGTCAGTGTACAGATATCATGTTGTTTTGGGGGGAATATCTACTACTTTGCAGGAACTTAACATCTACTGCTCTCTGGGAACTTTCAATCTAATGTGGGAATAAGATGAATAGGCTTTAAAAATGTTTATGTTCAATGCCTTTGAGTCATACAAACAGATCTTTGTTTACCTTCATTTAACATACATGATTACTTTCATGATTAAAGAGAAGTCATAAACTTGTGGCTTATATATGTTTGGAATCCTATTAACTTCAAGAGTCCAAAATAATGATGCCCCAGTTCAACAATTCCATATAACTAATTTTAGCTACACTTTATGTAAAATAACTATGAAGCTTCATAAAAAATTTTAAATCTCTACTTCTGTGATTTTTATAAAGGGGAATTTGTATCCTGGTAACAGAAACTTACTATAAAAGATAATAATGTTTGACTTTGATCATTTGCATCAGAATGTTGATACAGATTTAACTGGATTTTTCTAAAAGCATGATAAAGCCAATATTTGCACAGAGAAAGGTTGAGTAAAATTTGTCTGTATCTTTTAAAGAAATATTTAATCTTGCCTTTTATTGTTTTGTTCTCATCATGCATTATCACTCTTAAGAAGATGTAATGCCACCTAGATTTAAGGAGAGATGGAATGGGACTGTGTTTAAGAAAGGAAAGACTAAAAATGATTTGCTTTCAAGAAATGATGAAGAGAGCAATTCAGGTGATGACTGGGAAGACAGAGGTTCAGCCCACCTAAAGCATAGATTGGATGGTTCTTTGAATCTCTTTTCAAAAATTCTTTGTCTGAATAGGCAATGGTACTGCACATCAGGATGAGCTCCTAATCATTCCAAATCCAGATTTTTTTTCTTCACCAATGTAATAAATAAAAGAGGAAATGTAAGATGTATAACAAGAGTACATTGAACTTACCTATCTCTTCTTAGATCATTTGTTTTCACATTCTGGCACTTCCCACATGGGTTACAGTACACAGGAAATGTGATGCTGAGTAATCCTCCTGATAAATCCTATGCCTAAATGCTCTCAAAATTTTCATCATCAAACTCATTTAAATTGGTTGTACCATTGTTCATCTGGGAGCCTTCGATAAACCTGAAAGACCAATAGATTTGAGATAATTAAGAAGTATAAATTAAGCATAGGACATCATTTTTATAGTTCATGTTACTCTATAAAATATGATGGTCTACAAACTTCTTTATTGACAGTGGAATAATACTATACTTACTTGATTACATATTTTCTTTGTAAAACATTGTGATCACCTTATAACAGTGTAGGTGTTAGCACTTAAATATTGCTCTCACTGCTGAAAATTTAGGTCATTTTTACTCAAATGAATTTATAAATTTCATAGCTAAATCTTTGTTTACCTTTTTCATTCTTGACCAAGAATGCCTTGGATAGTAGTGAAATTACTGGATCAAATAATAGATATTTAAATGTCTTACTTTTTATTTCTCAACTGTATCAATTTCTACTATTACTGATATTGTAGAGGGAATAATTATCAAGATCTCTTTGTAATCTCAGTATTGAGATTTTTTTCTAGCTGAAAATTTTGTAACAATTTTGCTTAATTTATATTTTCACTGTGTATTAGAATTTAACTCTCACAATTATAAAATATTTATTTCTATTTATTTATAAAATGTGTATATTTTCAGCCAGGTACTGGTGGCTCATACCTGTAATCCTAGCTATTCAGGAGGCTGAGATCTAAGGATTGTGATGCAAAGCCAGCCCAGGCAAGAAAGTCCATGATAGTCTTATCTCCAACTAACCACCAGAACACCAGAAATGGTGCTGTGGCTCAAATGGTAGAGTTCTAGCCTTGTACTGAAAGCCAGGGCCTGGCCCAGAGTTAAAGATCCATGACAGACAAAAAAAAAGTGTATATTTTCAAATAATATTTTAATTTTAAGTGTAAAAGTAAAAATATTTTAATTTTACTGTAAAAGTTGATCTATTAAAGATAACAGCTTTCACATTGATAGCATTTTTACATAAAATTCATAAATGGATCTTTTGTAATACTGAAGATCAAGGCCATGGCCTCACACATGCTAGAGAAACACTTTACCAAAGAGCTACAACTTCAGCATAAATTTATAAATTTTATATGGTCAGATCTATTATTCCTGTATATCATGGTTTCCTACCTTAGTATTGTATTGTGCTAATACATTTTTTCAAACCATTAGATCACATAAGAAAAACAGAGATGTTTTTACCTAGTGCATTGATACTTGTAATTTTAAAGATGATGTTATAAATTATCTCAGGCTTTCATAAATTATGCTTGAGAAATTAGCTGTAAATTTTATCAAGACTTCTTTTAAGGTAATACACATTATCTCTGGCTTCTTTGCTTTTTCTTTGTCTTTGCATTCTAGTAGTTTTCTAAACATGGTCTTTCCATTCTCTCGTTCTATCTCTGTTTCTGTGCATACAATTATATTCATCCTCTATGTGCATCTGTATATTAATGTCTTTGATGATAATAACCACTGATGAAGGAAATCATAAATTAATACTCTTTCAGTCTTTCTTTGTGTGATAATGTGAAGAAATTCTTTTGACTATGGGATAGATAGGAATAATAGGTTTTTGAGGATTAAGAATAAATAGGTGGTTTGTGGTTCTTATATATGAGAGTGTTGGCTATGTAAATGTTGTCATATATATATATATATACATACACATATACACATATTGTATATATGTGAGATAGAGGAGGGAAGAAAATATTTGTTAGGAGAGGGGATGTGTTTCAATTTAAGATTCATTAAGTTACCAAAGATCCACATGAACCTATTGAAAAGAGAATTTATTGTCTCTCATAACTTAAAATCCAATTATAATTCACTTTCAGGCTATTACCTACTAACCCTCAAATTGTATAATTAGTCTTATTTTAAAATTCAGCTACTCTTCTTTGTTAAACTTATTTTTAGATAGGCTTATTTTATCTTGAAAATGTTGTCTCCACTGGCTTTAATCCATATCTTTTCAGATTCCAGGATTATAACAAAGAACACCTTCCTTGGTTTCAGAGCTAGAGCAGAACTGTGTCTTATTTGTTATTATTTTGCCTTTTGGACACTCTTGAACAATTAATATGGATGGCTAGAGCAGTGTCACATGACACTCTATCCTAGATTGGGAGAAGAGAGCTAAGTCACTTGAAATTACTAGTTGATCATGAGGAAAGTGGTTATTTGACAGAGCTATGGTGACTGAAATCCATTTCTTCTTTCTTTAGCCTTCAGAAACTAAAATTGATTGTGTATCTTCAGCTTTTGTTTATGTGGGACAGATTCTTTTATTCTTGAATGGCTATCTGGAAGTGATATATGCTTCTAAAATATCTGTGTACACTCAAATTGTATGCCAGTGTATAATTCTGTAATTAATAGTTTTTCAATAAGTCTATAACCAGAAGCAGATTCCATTTTTCTGGACCCCAAATGCATATTAGAAATTCCTGAAGAACATTTAGGACGGAATGATTGGCTTTTTTCTAGGAAGTCTGTGTAGTTAATGTGAAGCCAGAACAGGGTACTAATTCCAATGAAGAATCAGGGTGAGAACACAAGGTAGAACATTTTGAGCAAATCAAAAGTATATTTTCTTCTGAGGTAGATTTTCTTTCTTTTTTTGTCTATTTTTTTTGTAAAAATATTGTACAGAGGAGTTGCAGTTATAGTTCCTATCAAGCTTTGTTACCTCCTCTGTTGTTTTTCCTCTACCATCCCTTCCCTCCCCACCTCCCTAACTTCTCTCACCCCCCCCCAAATTGAATAGTTCAATGTCAACATAGTGTCTTGTACATCTCATTATTACAATGGGTCATCCTACATCCTTATTTCAGCATTTTGTTATTTCCTTTCCCCTCCCCAAATTAGAAAAATGTATATACAAGATGCAGAGTACTGGAATCAAATACAGTGAAAACGGGTTATACCATGGGGGAAGAACTTACAAAAGAAATAAAAAAAATCACAGGGTACGTTATAAATACATTAAGAAGAAAAGCAAGAAAGATAAAACCTCTTGTGTCCCTATCTTGGGGTTCATTTCACTTAGCATCATCTTATATGGTCATATGCATAGCTTTTGAGCTTTTCTGCTTGTCCTAGACATATACTAGTTATTGCAAATAAGGGAAACCATGGGACCTATATTTCTTTGGGCCTGATTTACTTCACTTAATATAATTTTTTCCAAGTCTTTCCATTTCCTAACAAATGGGGCAGTGTCGTTTTTTTCTGATGGCTTCATAGACTTTTGCTATCTATATCTATATCTATCTATATATCTATATCACGTTTTCTTGATCCACTCATCTACTGAGGAGCATCTGGGTTGGTTGCATATCTTAGCTATGGTGAATAATGCTGCAATAAACATAGTTGTGCTGGTAGCTTTGGTATGGTCTTGTTTGTGATCATTTGGGTAAATGCCCCAAAGTGGGATTGCTGGGCCATAGGGGAGCTCCGTGTGGAGTCTCCTTGAGTGTCTGACAGTTTTCTTTATGTCATGTGTTGACATTCTTTATTTCAGTATTGTTTGATTTTGAGTTGAACCTCATTGCCAGATAGTCTGTGTTAGCAAATGGGGATGATGGGAATTCAGACTGGAAGGTAAGAAGAATGGATATGCTACAGTTGAGAGGCTTTGCTTTAAAGACCTCTGTGTAGCCACAATAAAAACAGTCCACCTTGAAAATATGTTTGGATCTCTAAAGCATTTGTTTACTGTCATGCACGCAGAGGGGGGTGTTTTCTTTTAAGGCACAGCTGGCTGCCATTAACTGTTTCTATCTAGCTGGGGACTTCAAAAGACAACACAATACTGGCATGTATATGCACACCCCATGCTGTGGACATCAGCTTTAACTGGGATTCTTTTAAATCCTGTTTTCAATTCCCAGGCTGAGTGGCTAAGTGGCTAAGAAGACACTCTGAGCATTTCAAATAAACAGACTTAGAATAATAATAATGGTCTCAATAGTGCCTAACAAGAATCAGTAAAGGTATGGTAGAGTCTAAGTGTCTCCAAAGGCTCTTACATATCAAAGATTAATATTCTATATTGGTTTTTGCTCTTACTTAAATTCATAGCCAGTAACAGTGAATAGGCTGAATGTTGCCATGAGTTCTCAGATACTAAGCTCCATCCAGAAATTCAGGTTCAGCTTCTTTTCTACAAGAAAAACCATTCTATTTCTATTTACAAATTCCTTTTTGCCTGAGAGTAAAGAATAAACTCTTCACATTTTCTTTCTTTCTTTTTATTTTTGTTGGTCTTGGGGTTTGAACTCTGGTCCTGAGCGCTGTCCCGCAGCTCTTCAGCTCAAGACAAGAACTCTACCACTTGAGCTACAGTGCCGCTTCCAGTTTTCTGTGTTTATTGGAGATAAGAGTTTCACCTACTTTCCTGCCCGGGCTGGCTTTGAACCACGATCCTCAGATCTCAGACTCCTGAGTAGCTAGGATTACAGGTGTGAGCCACCGGCACCCAGCCCACTCTTCACATTTTCTATCTGGGAATCAAGGCACAGACATGGGCAGGGTGGTATTTTATTAGTTAAGCCATTCCTCCAGCCCTGTTTTTGTTTTTATTGTTCTGGTTGTGGTTCTTGAATGCAGGGCTTGGATACTGTCCCTGGGTGTGTTTGCTCAAGATTAGCACTCTACCACTTGAGCCACAGCCCCACTTCTAGGTTTTTGGTGGTTTAGACTATCTATCATAGATGTTCCTGCCTGAGCTGGCTTCAAACTGCAATCCTCAGATCCCAGCCTCCTGAATTGCTAGGATTACAGGAGTGAGCCACTGGTGCCTGGACAGACCTTGTTGGTTATTTTGAAGAAAGAGTCTTGTGGACTTTTCTTCCTGGCCTGGCCTCAAACTGCAATCCTCTACATCCCAGCTTCCTAAGGAATAGGATCATCAGGGAACAATGATATTCATCCCTGATAACAGTCTTATTTCTGTTCTAGAGCATCTACAGTCTTGATGGGCGATTTAGCTGCCATGTGCACTACATTTCCCAGCACTATACTCTGGGCTGTGGTTTTTTTTCTACAGTTTTATCTATCAAACACACTTTTGTGTTCCCATTCCAAAAATGTGAAAAACTATCATTTTCCTCCCATCCTCTTTTCTCAGTTTGTCTATTACTCAACAGACATATACTTTCCGGTGAGCTTTTGGGTTTAGAGGGAGACAAATTCTTTGTCTTCTGTCATGTACCTGCAACTCATGTGCCATTTGGTAGCTCATCTTTCTGTATAATGAAACATACCATAATAGTGGGTTTTGGAAGTAAAAGTCCTCAAATCTGCTTTCCATACAGACATAAGGATGAAGTAAAGTTTGTTCTTGTCTGGGTGATGGGAAGACATTTAATGTCATTTCTACTGCCAAAATCTACTATGAGACTTTAGAAAATAATTGAAAACCAAATAGGTGAAAGACTTTACAATGCCATCATTCCCACATTTTATTAACGTGCTAAATGTCTACAGAATTAAAAGAATGATTTTTTTTTGGCAGGCTATAGGACATTCACATAGAATAAATTAGTTTGAAACTTCTGTTACTTTCTTAATACTTATTTCCAGTTTTTGCCTAAGGCACCATGCCAAACAGCTTCAAAAGTAGTATAAATTATGCTCACAGATCAGACTATTTTTTTTCCGGAGGGGGGGTAGGGTTTAATTAAATGTCTCTCATCTCTTTATCAAGAGAAATAAAACCCAACCACTATGTGCTTAGTTATTTTTTGTTAGCCTTTCTGGTACTTTAAAAAGGTAACTCCATGCCATATGCTATACACCAGAATGCCTGTAAATAATCATAAAATTAAATGCCAGAATTTACCACTACATGTGGTTTCTCATTAAGGTTTGATGTGGCTTTTCTAAACCGAAAATGGTTGAGGGGTTGATTTCTTGCATTATCAAGCTGTTTTCTGAGCCTTCTTGCTGGCCCACCTACCTGGATATATAATTAACTTCAGCACTCAAAGGCTTCTGGTAGGTTTGGGATACATCTTTAGGAAAATTCGAAGTTATTCTCTGAAACACATATGTGCTGTAGGAATAGCAACTCCAAAGAATCTTCAGTGGCTTTTCCCTAATGTGATGGCAACCATATGCTCTCGATATTCCCTTGTAATTCCACATCACATACCCTGATCTGGGGTTTGGAAAATGTTACCTAAAACCATATGCAAGACTTCCTGAGTCGGGGCACTAGATCAGGCATCCATTGCTGGGGCACTATCGGTTTTTTTAAGATAAATTCCAAACTAACCCAGACTGTATCATTCATGATTTTACACTTCAGATTTCTTAATTTTCTTCTTTAAATAATACTGTATTCTCTCAATGGAAGTTTTTCATATAAAGAAGGCCATAGTCCTATAACAACAACTGCATGTAGAGGAGGTATTATTCACTCAAATTAACCTGGATTGGACTATATATAAATATATTAGCACTATTCTCCATTGGGTATTGTTGCATTATAGAAAATTAGGCATGTCCAAATTTCAATTTGGAGAAGAGATTATATAAATTATAATTACAAGTTTTTTTTCTGTGAGTTCTATTCTTCCATGGCAGCAACAAGTAATGATTAAGTCTAAAAATAGATTAATATTTCCATACTTTCTAATGGATTTGGTTTGAATTCTACCACCAGTAATAATAGTGACAGTTTCTTTATCCAGGACCAATTGTTTTAAGAAGTGATTTGTTGTACAATATAGTGTGGCCAAGAATGATGACATCTGCTTCAAAGCAAACCCAGCATTACTAGTTGGAGAAGAGAATAATGTGTGTTTAAGGCCTAGAAGTCAGGTTGATATGAGATATTTTTATCAAATAGGCAAATAAGTCAAAACTTCCATAAGCTTGGTTTTTTAATGTATAAACTGGGGAATATAAAACCTACCCTAAAGTGGCTGCATGCCTTAAATGAGATATTAGTGAAGTGCTTAGAACCATTTCTGGAGGCAAATCAGTCAACAAGTACTGGCAAAAGCAGTAACTTGCTCTTATGGCATTTTAGTTTCTGCTAAATATTGAGCGATGATATATGTCAACATCAGATAGTGCTGTCACTCAAAATAAAATATATATTGGAAGCCTTAACTTTGTTTTTCTGAATATTCCATCAGGATAACAGTAAAGATGAGATGGGCATGGGTGGTTCACTCCTGTAATCCTAGCTACTCTGGAGGCTGAGATCTGAGGATCATGGTTAAAGCCAGCCCAGGCAAGAAAGTCCATGAGACTCTTATCTCCAATAAACCACTCAGAAAACTGGAAGTGGCGCTGTGGCTCAAGTGGTAGAGTGTTCACCTTGAGCTGAAGAGCTGAGGGACAACACTCAGGCCCAGAGTTCAAGCCCCCATGACTGACAAAAAAAAAAGTGAAGATAAGTTGTGGTAAGGATGATGTAAAATTACATTTCTGTTCTCTCATGGTTGACTTCAATCCCTAGAAAGTCTATTCTGTCTCTCTTTTTGTCCTTTTCTTACTCCCCATATGATCAGAAGAGCTAAACACTTTCATGTAGTGTTCTAGAGTACTGAGCAGTACTGAGTACTGTTCATTGGAATCTTAGCTAGCACTGAACATGAATTTAGCCACCAAGGCCAAAATAAGAACAGAAAGAAAATGTGGGGGGTTTCCTTAATTTTGAATTATTTTCTAATAGCAGCTTAAAAATCTAATAAGTTGATTTTACTGATGCAACCAAAATAAGATAAACACCAAAGAAAGATTGGACAAATCAGATTGCATGAAATTGCAGAGCTTCTGCAAAGCAAAGGACATAGCTGGCAAGATCAAAAGAAAACCCACGGATTGGGAAAGATCTTCACTAGCCATACAACGGACAAGGGTCTCATATCTAAAATATACTTAGGACTCAAAAATTCAATCCCCCAACAACAAATCCTCAAAGAAACAACTTCCCAATTAATAAGTGGATTAAAGACTTAAAGAGAGATTTCTCTGAAGAGGAAATAAGAATGGCCAATGGACACATGAAGAAATGCTCAATTTCTCTAGCAATAAAAGAAATGCAAATCAAAACAACATTGAGATTCTACCTCACCCCAGTTAGAATGACTATAATCAAGAA
>NW_012267250.1:9260516-9279032 GCF_000151885.1 Dipodomys ordii
TGTTGTTTTTAATGTACTTATAATGTATTGTGTGATTTTTTTGTTTCTTTTGTATATTCTTCCCCCCTTTTATAACCCCTGTTTTCACTGTATTTGATTCTAGTACCATGCATCTTGTATACACATTTTTCTAATTTGGGGAGGGGAAGGGAAATAACAAAATGCTGAAATAAGGATACAGGTTGACCCATTGTAACAATGAGATGTACAAGACACTATGTTGAAAATGAACTTTACAGCTTGGGGTGGGGGAGAGGGAGGAGCTAGGAAGGTGGGGAGGGAAGAGATGGTAGGGGAAAAACAAAGGAGGAGGTAACAATGCTCAATAGGAAATATACTCATTGCCTTACTCATATAACTGTAACCTCTCTGTACAGTATCTTTACAATAAATATATATATTAAAAATAAATAAACATTCTGTATAATATCTGGGTTGCTCAGAGTATAAACTATCTGTGAAACTCTATCAACTGCAAATAAAGGAGAGTATCCACACTAGAAAGCTTTACTGCCAGGGATAATATGGGACAGCCAATCTCCCACCGAAAAAAAATGGTCCCTGTTTCCTGGTTTTCTGATTCTCAGTAACAGTTTGTATCTAGTTATCTTTTAAAGGGAAAAGATACCAAATACCACACTATCTTCAGAGATTAAGAAAAAAAAGGGGCAAGTGAGAACTATTTGGCAAATATGTGTCATCTATTAAGTAAAGAATAATTTATTGCCAATTGGTTTTGTCTCATAAAAGAAGTCATACAATTACTGGCAACTTTCTCTTTGATTTCCTTTGATAAAGATCTACTTTCTCTCCCTTCCAAATCTCCCTTAGGGTTTCAGGGTAGATTCTTTATAAAAGCTTTCAGATTCTGTAGTCTGTTAGAAAAATTGCAGAATTACTTCTGGAACTGACACCCTTACATTGTTTGAGAATTGGGGCTGAGTCTGGATTTTGGCTGAATTATCAGGTTGGAGTCCTAACATTTGATTGAATTGTCACACAGATGCACCTGCAATCACAATTGCCAACCTTGTACTGCATTTCCATGGAAGATAGTATACCAGGAACTCAATTCTACCCATGATTCTTTGAGAGTCTATTATATTTGGTATTTCTAGTGCACAGTATTTCAAAGCAATTGATGGATAATCATCCATTCTTCAACTTTCAGCTCCCAAGTTATTCCATGTAGATTTTAAAAAAATTGAAACAATTTGGATACAAATGAGTGATAACTTAAAAAAAATTTTTTTGGGGGGGGGTCCGGTCATGGGACCTGAACTCTGGGCCTGGGCGCTGTCCCTCAGCTCTTCAGCTCAAGGCTAGCGCTCTACCACTTGAGCCACAGAGCCACTTCTAGTTTTTTTCTTTTTGCTTATGTGCTGAGGAATTGAACCCAGGGCCTCAGGCACGCAAGGCAAGCGCTTTACCACTGAGCCACCTTTCCAGCCCATGAGTGATAACTTTGTGTTCATATTATTACTCTATACAAATATTATACAAAATTATTTTCCTGAACTATTTTTAAGGAGAAGAAAAAATAGAGAGATAAAAGCTTGCTCATCTTCAAGAATTTAGAATTGTGCAGAGTTCAAGAAAGAAGTTTTGGTAAACAAATGACAATGACATTTATAGTTTTTTCTTTGATAAGGATCTTCTGGACCAATCTCTTAAAATAAATCTTTATGAAGATATGCTCCCTCTTTTTTTCTTACTTCTTTCTACATCCTTTATTTTCTTCCTTTCTTATCAGTGGCAATTTTTTAAAGATAGGGTCTCATTATGTAGCTGGCCCAGAAGTCCTTATATAGTACAAGCTGGATTCAAATTCACAGTCCTTCCATCTCAACCTCCAGAGTTCTGGATTACAGATATGTGCTACCATGCTCAGCTATAGCAAGTTGTATTCCTGGAAACATAACTTAGGGCATTCATAATTTGGACAGGAATCTCTGTAGTGTCCTTTATAGTGATCTAGCCAGGCTCAGTTGTTTTAATAAATGTGTTCCAAGATTACATTTCAATGATATTTGCATCTATTTCCATAGACAAAATATTTATTTTTCAATGGTCAAATGCCTAGAATAAATTAGTTTTAAGTAATACTTATGTGGAAGGAGTAAACTGGCTTTTAAACTACCCAATGCATGGTGCTCTTGTTAGTTTTCCACTATGGTGACAAATAGCTGAACTAACCAACCTACAAGGTAGAAAAGTGTTTTGGCTCCTAATTCTGTTCAGTTAGCTCAGTGTTTGGGGATCTGTGGCAAGATAGTAGAAACACAGTGCTTGGGAGATCAGCTCACTGCATGGCAGCCAGAAAGGAGAATGGGAAGTAATAAGAAAGGAGACAGAGGAAGGAAGGAGAAAGAAGGGGGGAAGGGAGAAGAAAGAAAGAGGGAGAAGGAGAGGTAGAGATTGGGCTATGAGCATTCTCTTCAAGCATACAACCCGATGATCTAACTTCTTTCTACTAGACTCTCATTTCTTAAATATTCTGCCACCTCCCAGTGGTGTCACAGAATGCCAATCATTCCTTAAACACAGGGACCTCTGGGAACAATTTCAAACATTAGCATATGATAATGTGGGGCATTCAACCTTAAGATGAGCAATGTAGGAAATGACTTTCACATCACACAGACATATGTTTTCCAGTTTGTCTTGGGCCTCAGCAATGAGGACATTTCTCATATATTAAAGAATTCTGCTTTCCTTGCCCTTTAGATAAAATGATCCTGGCTCAGAAGAAGTGGTATGAAAAGATTTTCACCACTGGCTAAGTGTGGTTTAGAAAAAGTTCATGCTTCATTTGTTTGCCATTTAAATTTGTCAGCCACATCAGTGCAATGCTTGTATCCCAAAAGGATTTGACACCAAGACTATTTTTCTTTTTTTGCCAAGTAGAAAAATAAGGTTCTTAAATTCAGATGTGCCTCTATTTTACTAAAAACCTTCTGAAGAGTTTCACAATGTCAATGATGTGGGAAATTTAACTGAGTCAAGTGCTTCATATCAAGTTCTTAATTCCCATTGAAGTAATGATTTTTAAGGCATCCATAGAATTTTGGTTTGTGCCCTACATAAAAAAAGGTCATAGGATCACAGTGGAGAATTGTCAAATCAATAAGTTCCTAATGCCCAGGACATTCTATTTTCTCTTAGTTGATTTCTTTTCTTTTAAAACAAAGCATAACAAAACCAAAAAAACTTAAGGCTTGTGTCCCTCAAAGTATTACCTTGTGCTAAAATATTTGATTTTCAATCTTAAAGTTTTCTGTTCTTGTTATTGTCTAAGCCATGTAACTCACAGCAATACATATTATTTATTGCAAATAAATCTCTGGAAAAATGTTGAGGTTTATTAGATTAGAACGCAGATTAAGTATAGAACTTGTAACCAAGAGGCTACACGCTGGACATAGTCAAGCCTTGTGATTATCATAATCATATACCATAATCTCAGGCCAGATACAAAAATTATACGAAGTGTCACGACTCTATCTTCCTCTGAGTTATCACTCACTCTTCTCAATCTTTATACTGAAGCAGGAAGGTCTGCTCAGACTAAGAAATTCTTCAGCCAAACCTTTGTGTTTTCTATTTAAATCCTGCAAACAAAGAATATGAAAGTGAGAAAACCAAATCCTTCATTGTAGCAGTCATTCTAAATCAGAGCAATGAGACAACACAATACAAAGCACTTTCTGTTATCTGTTCATGGAAGAGACTTTTGTGATAAAAGGACTCACCTGAAATCGTAACAGTAGGACTTGTACATTTGGTGTTGGCCATACACTCTGATTCAGGTCCTCTTTATGCACAAGCATCTATTCAGACTCTACTTGGAGCTTGGCGCCATAGTGAGTGTTTAATGAGCAGTCCTCGCTTTTAGGAATTTCTACCTGGTATAGCAACAGCTGTACTTGCATTTAGACATAATGTGATTTTGCGAATAAGAAGAGAGAGAGGTACAAATAGCAAGATGAAACAAAACAAAACAAAGAATCTGAATGAGTCAAGATGAGTTCACATGCAAATGATATAAACTTCAAGTTTATTTCTCTCTCACATATCAGTTTTGGGGGTTGGAGAGTTCAGGTTGTCTGATGACCCTCCTGTCACCAGGAACCGAAGACTACTTCTCTCTTCTTGTTCAGCCATTATCAACACAGGTATCAACACATGGCCTACAACAGCTACAAGTATCAGCTACCAGATCTAATCCAAGCATTAGCTACAAAATTGTAACAAATACATTAAAAACAACAGCAAGAAAGATAAAACCTCTTTCACTGTATTTGATTCCGGTCCCCTACATCTTGTATATATTTTTCTAATTTGGTGAGGAGAAAGAGAATAACAAAATGCTGAAATAAGGATACAGGTGACTCATTGTAGCAATGCGATGTACAAGACACTATGTTGAAAATGAACTTTACGACTTCGGGGAGGGAAGTGATGGTAGGGGCAAAACATGGAGGGGGTAATGTAGGAAATGTACTCATTACCTTACTCATGTAACTGTAACCCCTCTATACAGTATCTTTAGAATAAAATATATTTAATTAAAAAAGAAAAAAAACATAACAAGCAGAAAGAGTAAAGGAATAAAGATTGGCACACTTCCAGTTTCAGGTCACTTTGAAAAGTAGCACCGTCCACATTCTACATCTTATTCACCATTTCTTGACTACACATCTGGCCCTACTGAACACACCTGCAAGGGAGACAACTACAATCTTTATCTGGAAATTCATGTACTAGGTTGAAAACTGGAAGTTGGCTAACCAAGTAGAGAAAGAGCATATATGTTGGAGGATAACAGCATTTTCTTGTTTAAGAGTTCAGACAAGAGGGAGAGGAAAATGTTTTATCTGGGAAAGAAGAGCAAATCTGAAAGACTTCCTGGAGGAGATCATATTTAAAGTGAGTCTAGAGGGTGAGCAGGAGTATACTGTATATAGAGTCAGGGACAATGATCTTCTATCGAGTTAGCTTTCAGAAACCAGCTAGCCCCACTGAAGAATTGTGTCATTTAGCACAGATCTGTTTCATGCTGACTGAAGAAGCGTATGTGAGTGTGTATGTGTGTGTATGTTGGTCCTGGGGCTTGAACTCAGGGCCTGGGTGCTGTCTCTGAGCTTCTTTTGCTGAAGGATAGCACTCTACCACTCAACAGCTCTATTTCCAGCTCTTTGGTGGTTAATTGAAGGTAAGAGTTTCATGAACTTTTCTTCTCTGGGCTACCTTCCAACTGTGATCATCTGATCTCAGTCTCCTGAGTAGCTAGGATTACAGGCACCTGGTTGACTGAAAATTTCAAGGAAACATTGCACCATGTTCTCCATATCTGAAGTAGTTTGTCACACACATTTACTGCTAAAGTCTGAATTATCACATCATTATCACAGAAGTGAAACATAATTAGAAAATATATCCATTGAAATTATTGTCCATGTACATTAAATAGGATAATAACTTGTTAAATGAAGAAAGAGATTCAGAAAGTTAATTAATCCCAGATTCTAATTATGACAAGTAACAAGTGTGAAACAATCAACCCAGGACCATTTACACACATGTTCATTTACTAATAGGCATCATAATAACATAACATCTTGCTTAAAACAAAGAAACAATTAGTTCTGAAACAGAAAATCACACAACACAGTATAAGTAGTGTAACAGAAAGATAATAATAGCAGCACACACTTACTGAATGCTGACCATATGCCAAGCAGGATTCTAAGGACTTATCACACAAGAATTTATTTAATCTTCAGAACACCATGAGATAGGTCTCTATTACTGGCACTATTTTTACAGATGAGAAACTGAGGCTCAGAGAGGTTAAATGACCTGCCCAAATTCTTGTGGCTGACATATAGGGATGCACACACTGAAACTCAGTCATAAAAAGGAACAAGGGATAAGTTTGATCTCATCTTTTAACTAGCAATGAGACTCTTGGGAAAGTTATTTCATCCTTCTGTCCCAGTTTTTAACAGTTACCCTGATTGCATAAAGAAGTTGTACATAAGGGACTCAGTCTACAGCTCACCCAAAGCTCAATAGTTTAAAAGCTTAACAACACCTAGTTATTAGTTGTAAACTCTACCCAGTATTTGGGACATAGGTGCTCACACCAAAAGCAAACCAAAGCTATTTTGACATGGTATTGCATTTTCTTTCCAAAGAGTAAAATCTCTCTTTCTTCCACCAATTTGCCCCAATCCCCCAAGGTCTATCTCTGTTTGTTCTTGAGTCTGAGCTGCTTTATAAAAAGCAGCCATCTGCTTCAGTGTTGTGTAACCACAAACAATATCCTCCTAAAAATGTTTACAAATGCTTCTGACATCAGTACAGTATATTTTTTCATTAGGCTGGGTGGCATCTCCATTGAAAAATTATTTTAATCATTGCAAAGTGAATTACACCAGGAGAAAGCATAAAGAGATAGTGCTTAAAAGGCTGAATGTACATTAATTGCTTCAGCTAATGAAAGAAACATGACTTAGCCAATGCACGCAACATGAATCCTAAGATGCACGGACAATTGACTGCGGTAATAAAACAAGTATTAGTGTGTTAAATCTGAAATCCTCATTATGCTTCACGCAGCAAAACCGACTGTGTACCTGCTGTTCAGCGGGCACTTCTTCCTCTTGCTACTAAGAGCTAATTATAGAAGCAGACATAGAGTGAAAACATGTGACCAATGGTTGGAGCCCTTCAAAAATCCTACAAAGTTATGTTGTACAACTGTTTTCATTTTTTTAAGCTGATAGGAATATGTGTTGGTCAAAATGATTGTGCCTATCTCAGTGTTCTGTAGGCAATTTTAATTAAAATATGAATTATTTATATATACACACAGTTTATTTCAATCACATTGAGATCTTGCTTTATCTCCCTTGGCTCTATAAACTAGTAAATTATTAACTCAAGGATAATTTATGTCACAGTGTTCAAGATGTTACCCCTTGATTCTTTTGTCTGCCTTTTTATTCCATGAACTCGAAAAGCAGAGATGATGATAAAATCATGGCATTTAAGAGATAAGAAGAGAAGTGAATGTCTTATTTTTACTGCTCATCCAGAGTTGCATAATAGAGAGATTATACTAGTTATGAAAGGCTAGATTAAGCTACAACTTTGTACTCATAAACTAAAAATATCCCCCTATTACAAACCTCAGTAAAACTTGATACACTGTAAGTCCTCCTGGGTTGGGGGAAAAATTAAAGGTATTGATAAAGGGATATGGAACTATCTGTAACAGTTGTCTTACTCCAAAGTAACTAATTTTCTAGATAATAATTTCTTTTTGATAGAATTAAACATGGAATTCTTATCTTTGATTTTTGGGTTCTATCCTACGTGTCTTTTTGCAATTATTTTCTTTTTTTTTAATTGTGAAAATACTGTACAGAGGGGTTACAATTACATGGGCAAGATAATGAGTACATTTCTTATCAAGCATTGTAGCCTCCTCCTTTGTTTCCCCTTCCCATCCTCCCCCTGCCCCCAATCCAATCCTCCTCCCCTTCCACCAAAGTTGTAAAGTTCGTTTTTCCTCATAACAACTTGTACATCTCATTGTTGCAATTATTTTCTTAATAAAACTTTGATTATGTTCAAATACTCTTTTTATTTTGTTCTCAGATATGAATTGGCATTAATTTTTGGCTAAAATGTGAAATGAACATTAGGGTTTTGAGAGATTTTTTGAAAGTGTTGGTTAAAATTCCTTTTGTAGCATTTTAAGAGTTCAATATGGGTAATTTTTTAGGTGGTCTAAAATTAATTTGTCTAACTCCTTATAAGGTGTCATAAGGGGATGAAAGAATTGGGATCTAAGATGAAACCTAGGAGGTAAAGAATAAGCAAGAAGTAGGAGCTGTGTGTGTGTGTGCACGCACACACACGTGTGTATATGTGCACGTGCATGCATTCATGTGAAAGGAAATAATCAGTTACCAGGCCAGTCTAAAGTATGAACGAGACATCAGAAAGTAAAAGAACCTGTAAATATATTTTCAGATCTCAAGGAATTTACAATATAATTGGGGAGCTAATGAGGGCAAAATGTTTTGATAATAGACGAAGACATAAGAAATTACTTCCTAGAGTCTTTTGATGAATTACCAAGTGAGTGATGCAGACTACCATATAGTAAGATTTCTCTGGAGAAAGAATTTTAGCTCTTCAACCAATAAAATTCTGTGATCTAGGATTCCATGTTGTAGTAGGAAGAGAAGGCTTTATAGAGGAGACAGGGATTTCACTGAGCAATGAAGGATGGGTAGACTTTTAGAGCTTTTATTTAGATAAAAGATTAAGTTTACAGAACAGTTACAAAACAGTATATGAAACAATTTTCTAATGTCTCCAGATTTACTGATGGCTTATATCTTGTTCTATATGCTTTTGTGCTTCCCCCCTTTGTCTACATGCTAACACACGTACTCACACACACACATATACACATGTGCGTACACACTCATACACACACATAAACGACAAAGACTTTCTCCTATCTTGTAGGCTGTCTCCTGCTTCTGGTAACTGTCCCATTGCTATGCCCAAACTTTTGAACTTGATGCAATCCCATTTTTCAGTTCCTGACCTCGTTTTCTGAGAATCCTATTCAGGAAGGCATTATCTGTGTCTATATCTTCAAATATTTTCCTCAAGTTTTCTTCTGTCAAAGTTTCCAGTCAGAAATCATGAGCTTTGATACATTTTGTACTTGTTTTTGCACACAGGGGGGTCAGAGGCTGTTTTCAATCTATTTGTGTATATCTATTTTCCCAGTATCATTGTGAAAGAAGCTGTCCTTTTACTAACAAGTGTGTTGGCAGCTTTGCTGAAAATCAGATGAGTATGGCTATGTGGGGTTATTTCTGGACAATGTCTGTGTTTGTTCTTGTACCATACTGTTTTTGTTACTCTGTCTCTGTTATTTAATTTTAAGTTAGGTATTATGACAACTCAAACATTATTCTTTTTTGTTATTTGGGGGTCTCTTGTGCTTCCAAATGTGTTTAATGCTCATTCAGTTTGTCTACTTTTGTGAAAAATGACACTGGAATTTTGATGGGGAGTACAATGAATCCGCACATTGCCTTGTCCCAGTATAGCATTCTTAACAACATTAATTCTGTCAATCCATGAATATGGGAAGTGTTTCCATCTTCAAATGTCTTTAAATCTGCTCTTCAAGTTTCATTCATTGGAGAGATCATTACACCTCCTTAGTTGGTCATAGCTTTTATTATTTTTTAATGTCTTGTTTTTGTTTATTTATTTTTTGTCAGTCGTGGGGCCTGAACTCTGGGTTCTTCAGCTTAAGACTAGCACTCTACCACTTGAGCCACAGCTCCACTTCCTGCTTTTTCTGCTTATGTGGTGCTGAGGAATCAAACCCAGGGCCTCATGCATGCAAGGCAAGCGCTCTACCACTGAGCCACCTTCCCAGCCTCTTTTTAATGTCTTATAATCCACTACTGTCATAATTATTTTGATGCTGAAATTACTTCTGGTTTTCCTATTAGGAACTCTTTCAGGGTAAGTGTGGTGTCTTTTTAATCATCTTAATCATGATTTAAAACATTTTCTTTCTTTCAGGAGAAATGAGGCAATCTATACTAATTTTTCCATTTTGTATTTTCCTTATTCCAGCTTAGAATCTTCTTTGTTGTCCCAAACCACACTGGTTCCTAGTCTTAAAATCTAGATGTATATATTACTATTGGTATGACATGGTTTCTAGACCTTCTCCATGGAGAGGCTATGGTCAACATGCTTGTATTTTACTTTTCGTGTCTCTTACTTTCAAAACTATGAATTCATACTGCTAATGTTAAAGTGTAGACTTTCCTGCTTCCATATTTATAAACTCTAACTTCCAACAGTGAGAAACTTAGGTCAAAATGAATGCATTTTGAAAAGCAGAGAGAAATGACATTTTTTGACCTTGGAGAATCTGAGACCTCCAGGTGGAGCCAGGTCTAAATCTGAGTTATTTCTACCAAAGGAAAAATTGCCTTTTACTTATTACAATTTAGAGAGTGGTATAAATGCTAAGAAGGTTGCTGTTTCAAGATCCGCATGGGATGAAGGATTTTATATTCACATCTTTGCATTCCATTTTTTTTCACAAAGCAGCCATAAGAGTGCATTCCTTGCGCTCAATTTTGAGATATTTGAGATTAACCTCTTGTTGAACTATTTGTGGCATCAAGTTTCTGTATCAAAGGCCATGACTTGACAATAAATCCTAGAAAATAAAAACTTTCCTACAGACCTCTTTCCCAATAAATTTAGATAAAGAGTTCACATGTCAGGTTAAATGGAAAAAGCCTCTTCAAAACATAATTGCTTTCTTTTTAAAATTGGGAATAAAGACATTTATTTTTATGAAATGAAATTCCTTTTATAATCTTTCTAATCAGGGATAGATATGTCATATCTAGTCATTGTCGAATGAGATGCTTTTCTCTTGCTTTTTGCAATCAGTTGAAGATATCTTGAGACTGTAAAATCAGGTATCTGAGTATTGGGCAATTATGATTTATTTTTCAGTATAGAGTGAAGAAAAAAACATTTCAAAGTTTTTCAATAAGATATTTGGGGACACAAAAGTTTCTGTGTTAGGCTGATGGCTATTTGCTTCTTATATTGAAGAAGACACTGAGTATTGGATAGACAAATTCTCTCCACCTTTAGAGCATGGTGTGTCAACTGGAAAGAAAAATCTTCCCTCTTCCAAGAGAATAGTGGTTGCAGAAAATAATGCTTTACCTGAAGCTTTGGTCCAGACACACTGGCTTTCCTTAAAAAGTAACAACTTAGAAGAACTTAACCTCACCACACAACAGACATTAAGATCTGAAGTAGGACTGAAAAATAGGTCCAAAGACAGCAAGTTAAATTCACATCAGGACTGAAGATTTTTATTTTTAACTGTGAAGACAGGCAGCTTGCCTTCATAGGGCTGGCTCCTGAGATAAAGACTTTAGTAAAAGCATATTTCTGGGCAAGTTTTCATTATCTTTAAATTAGTTGAGCTAGAGCCAGATTAATCAGTAAGTCAGGCATAGTATATATAGACTCTGTTCTTCTACAGTCTTCTAAGTTTCCATGGTCAAAACACTCTTCTTGTTCTACAATACTTCAGTATAAAAAGCCAAAACCAACATAACGCTGGTCATGGTGATACACACTTGTAATCCACAGACCTTAGTGGGGAGGTGTGTGGGGTGGGAGGAGCGTGGGGATAAGAGGATCTTGAATTTGACCTCAGCCTGGGTTATATAATGATACCCTATCTCAAAACACAAGCAAACAAATACAAACAAAATAAAATAAAACCCCTAGAACTCCCTTAAAAAACCCTCAAAATAATGTAGATAAGCACATCACATGGCATGCACTACAAAGAAAATCTGCACTTATTGTTATTTCTTACAGTTATAAATGTAGTTTCATAAAGCCAGTTTTGTAAAAGTCATTTTATTTCCTGTAGATAAAACTAAGTTCAGCCCCAAATCTCTTTGCTGTGGAGTATCAGGAATATGTCCAGATATTTTTCAAACTACCCCTTCTCAGTCCTTAGGAGTTCATTGAGATCCTAAGTGTATGTGGGCCTTTGATGTGAGGGAAGTGAGCATTTCTGTCTTACCTGGTCCTAGGGACTTTACTGCACAGCCTAAGGCCAAAGGCCCAGCCTTCATTTAGTGTTTCTCCATTGAATTCCTGCCTCCTCTCAGTAGTGTTGAGGCTGGGTTCAGGGCTTGTTGCAGACAGAGCCTTAGAACTTGTACTAAACCTGAGACTCCCCATCTCCTACTGTTTTCTTCTTGCTTCTTTAATTCTTATGTCACATTTGCTATGTCTATTTCCCTTTACTCGGCCATAGGGCTGTTGGATTTAAAAAGAAAGGAAGAAAGGGATCGTAAACCACTGTGTTATAGTTAAATTTCAGATCAGCAATTGACAATTTAATAATTATTATATGCAATTCTAGGGACATTCATATATTTAACTGAAATTCATATTTAATGTGGCCTCTTACATTTTATCTGGCAACCTCACCTCAAAGTTCGTGTTATTGAAAGCATTAGGAGTGGAAGTTGTAGGCAGAGTTGGGGTTTCCTAAGAAAATATTCACTGATATATAAAAAAATAGCCTGAATAGACCTAGAAAGGTGTGCCACAGACAAAATGTCCAGGAGACTCTTACCTCCAATTAACCACCCAAAAGCTGGAAGTGGAGATGTGATTCAAGTGGTAGAGTGCTATAGCCTTGAGTGATAAAGCTAAAAGGATAGCTAGCATTCAGGCCCCAAGTTCAAGCCCTGGCACAAAAATTCATTGGTAATCATTCTACTCTCCTCGTGATTACTGTCATCATCCTCACTATGGCTCAGGGGAGGTGTTACTGAAGAGTCAGTCTCCAAGGGGAAGGTGATGTTGATGGACCTTTCTTATGGCCATGGTGATGATGACAGAGGAGAAGGAAGAACAAAGAAGCTCAGGAAGTCTCAAGAGGAGTCAGTAGGAAAGGAAAGGAAGTCATGCAGAGTGGTTGGAGCTGTGCACCTGCCAATTTTGTTGTTATCACTTGGGTATTATGATCAGCAAGAGAAAGGGTAAGATTGATTGGCCCCCGATCCTCTCTTATCATAATAGCTTAGCAAGTAGAAAATCATTTCACTATTTAAAAATTTTTCTCCATGGATATTCTACCAGGTAATGTTGAATAAAACTAGAATGCTAGATATTACACCCTAGGGAAACTTCCTGTGCATTCAGAATTTTAAAATACATAAAAAGAGCTGAGAATGTAGCTCAGTGGTAGAGTGCTTCTTGATCATGGGCAAGACCTTGGGTTCCAAGTCTAGTATTATGAAAACCAGACCCAAAAGAAAACAAACCACAAGAAACAAAAAAACCAAACTTGCCAAAACATGCTATAACAACAAGCTCTTCAACGGTACCCAGTAAGATTAGATTTAGAACTTAACAAAGCAAGGTAAGAAGGCATCTGAAAGGAATTCATCCAGCCCCCTACTCTCCAAATGGACTTCTCTAGGCATGTAGAGAAGGAGGTGGGAGAATAATAAAGGAATGATTGAGAAAGTTCCTGCTTCGAAAGATAAATAAGTACCATTCATAATCTCCTGCCCTTTCCCAGTCATGTCACAGTAAAGCATATGGAAACAGGATGGTAGAAAAAAACAAAACAAAACACTGGGTCATTTCTCATGGTTAAAAAATGATTAAGTTATTGAGTAAAGGGAAAAACCTCATCTTAATATTTCCAGAGAAATATAACCCAAGTAAAATTATTTCAGGGTGGTTTTGGATCATTCCAGTCCAGTCAATGGAAATGCACAAAAGGGTCTGTAGGTGTAAGGTCTATTTGTTACAAAGTCATTCTAGGAAGGCATACATTCATACTTGCATGCATACACACACACCATGCTGTGCATTTATGTTTTGTATATAAAGTGGTATGTGTTTGAAATATTATATGCATTATTGGCACTCAAAATGTAAATTTTTGACACTCTCCCAACAAAAATTAGATTATGAATTAAGTCTGGATCTTCAGC
Source organism: Dipodomys ordii (assembly GCF_000151885.1). Lineage (NCBI taxonomy): Eukaryota > Metazoa > Chordata > Mammalia > Rodentia > Heteromyidae > Dipodomys > Dipodomys ordii. The sequence goes on from NW_012267250.1 coordinate 9,274,142, forward strand.
CAACTGTGCTAGGCACTTAATAGATGTTACAGTGTTTGAAAATAATTGACTCTAGAAGGCAGCTGTTTTTAAAATTTTTTTGAGTGCCTCACAATTCGTGTGTGTGTGTGTGTGTGTGTGTGTATGTGTGTGTGTGTTTAAATACAGGTTCTTTTGCTATTCTAGCTATTTATATATAACAGGCATAAGGGGCTTATCTTGTCCATCAAAAAATACCTTTGTATACTGATCATTGTTACCTTTAGTCTCTATTTTACCAACCATTCATGACCTGACACTACCATGGCATGTGGAAATGCCAGTTCTTCCTAGTTTGTTCATAGCCTGGTTTAATTTCTGATTAGCAACTATTATTTCTACCTCTCCTTTCTCTATTTGCTTCTAGATGGTGTGGGGAGCACTGGGGTACAGAAGCTCATCAATCTTAGCCTGGGTTTTTCCAAATGCTTTTTGGCTCCAGGGATCTGGAAAGCTAGTGTTTACTTTCTAGATTATCTAAGAAAACATGTGAACCTGCTGAGGGTACCATGGCTTCTCACTTAAAATCACCTCATTCAAAGTCATACATATTTTTCTTTTTCTTCTGGGAAATATAAATTGTTTGATTCTAGTGTCCAAACACACCTCTGAAACTCTCCTGCCATGATGCCTGAATGAAGAGCTTTCCACCTCTGAATGAGGTCATAAAGATGCAATTATTCTTCTCTGGGAGTTGACTCTACCAGGCTCATTTACAAAGTCACTCAGCTGTGACTGGGCCACTTAAATAACTCTATTGCTTAAAGATATTTCTTGCTCCAGCCATTTACCCCCATGTTACATAGCAATACAAACACAGGCGTGTTCTGCATCAGCAGTGTTACAGAGCTATATTTTGTTGGTTGGAAATTGTATCTAGTCTTGGGGTGGTGGGGAAAAATCAACACTCTTATTAAATCATTTTATAAGAAATATTAAACCTTTGTAATTGTGAAGTCTCTCCTATGCCAGCTTTTATTTTAGGTCTGGCAGACTTTTGGAAGCAAACAGTTCTCTGGATGCTGAAAAGTAATGGCTAGGTTTCTGTTTTTACATATTTAAGTTTTGCATTTAGATACAATTCAAGCATTCTGGGGTGCTAACGGTGTTTACAAAGGAAAACTGCCAGCGGCAAATTCAGGCAGCTCCTTAAATTAATAATGCTTTTGTTTGCAGTCCAATTTTTTTCCTTGCAGCTTTTCTAGAGCCAGTATGCTGCTTTCCCATTTATTCAGGGGATAATGATGACAATTTGCACTTACACATCGCATTTCATCTGGAAAGCTCTCTCACACACACTCCATCACTGTCTGCCACTTTCTGCATGGCAACAGGCAATGTAAAAGGTATCCAGGCTGTCATTGGTCAGGGAAGACATGCCAAAGCGACTTGGGGTTTAAAAAAGGCAGGAAGGGCAGAAATATATTTAGCACATTATCATGTTTGCTTGGACAATGAGTGCCCGGTTCAGGCAGTTTAATGTTCTTCCAGGAAACTGGCCTTCTCTATCTTGGTGCAGGAATAAATGGTGTGGCGAAGCCAGTGGCTTAGAGCTAGACAGGCTCATATTTGAGTTCTGGACCTATGGCATTCAATCAGGTGTCTTCAGACAAATGATCAGATCCCTTTGAGACATGATTTTTTTTTAATTTGTTAAAAAGAAATATAATGGTTCCAAAGTCCCCATGGTGTAGATGATGGGCAACACAACTAGAGTAAGTCACAGCGGGTTGGTAAATAGTCTCCAGTCTCCAGTTGTTATGATTGTTATGGCCACTTCTACCTGTGCAATTGGATGGGACAAATTTTGTAGCCTTCCAGCAGGTCCCTCTCTGTCTTTCTTCATCTGCTTGATCTTCATTCACATCAAAGGAGACGGTCTTGTGTTCTACATAGAGCAGGAATAGCTCATACTATAATACCTCCTTCAGAGACAAGGCAAACAACCTGGAGGTCTGCTAGCATGGATTCTAGCATAAATACCATATACAGTTACCTCAAACCTCAGTGTGCATGTAAACCATTGAGAAAGCCTTCAATATACAGATTGCAGAATGTATCCTAGAACTTACAATAGGGTGGGTAGCAGAGCCCAATAATTTGCATTTCTGAAAGGTTCCCAGGAGGGTACCTGAAGCTGCTGGTCTGGATTCCCCAGGTGGAGTACATGAGGTAGCTGATTTCCATCTGGGAAGGCACCAAGAGCCTCATTGCCAGAGGATGTTTTATGTTTTGGATTCAGAGTCCAGAAGAGGCCAAGCTATGAGATCTGAGGCCAGGTATTGGTTGAGCACTTACAGAGGTGAAAACTGAAAGTCTTCTAACCGCCTCCTGTCCCACAGTGAGTAAGGGACTCTTGTCTCTTGGTTCTTGTTCATTCTGCCCGTTCTCCTGGACTCTTCCCTCTTTAACAGCTCTTACTGTGTGGTTTTCTTTTATTTTCAATGAATCCTTTCCAGAAAGCTAATTGAAGAGTCTTGGAGTGTCTTGGTAGTCATGTACTGGGAGCAGCAGGCTCAATGGCCTGAAAGCTGGATCTGAGAAGCTAATAGTAATTCAACATGGCTGGAACCTAGAATGTGAAAAGATGGCACATTGGGAGAATGTTGTGGAGTGAGTGACACAGGCAGAAATCTGTCACGAAATGGCCTGATCCTCAATACAATACCATGGGAAGCTACTGACGGGCATTTTTCAGGATGTAACACTGCTTGGTTGATAATTTAAAAGAGGCTTTGTCTGTGATATGAGAAACTGACTGTTGGAGCTTGAGCCTGATTGTGGAGCAGTCAGAGAAGGGACTGTTGTAGGTTCTAGGCTTAAGACAATGGCAGCCTACATGAAATTGAGAAGCAGCAGGCAAGGAAAGATTCTTTAAATGACTGATAATTATAACAAGCTCTTGAACCATTCTTTGACATTCACCCCAGCAGTTAATTCCAGTAGTTTCCACTGCTGAGATCCCCAGCCCCAGAGGAAGGAAGGCAGGAAGACAGAAAGGGAAGAAGAGAGGGAATAAGGGAGGATCATACCCTAATAATCAAAAGAAGGAAAATCTCTTAGTGACTGACCAGGATAGCAGTCTTGTAGTTAATTTTATAACACAATCAAGTAGTCAAAGAGAATGAATGAAATATTTGAAAGTAAAAATTATTATTATTTACCTGGGAGAGCCTCAGTTCAAGTGTATCATTTTCTGTTTAATATTTTGGTGTATTCATTAAGGTTGAATTTATTAAACAAATACTTTCCATGATTCTAATATTTTTTAATGTAATTTTCCAATATAAAGATTTCAAACTTCATATTTATATCTGTAAATATAAATTATCTATTAGTATACTTCCACATTATTTAAATATAATTATAATATTAATAATACATTTATCCTGCACTTTATGATATTGCATATTCACAGTAAATAGGTAAGCAGTTATAAATGATTATATGTTATTAGTTCATTTTAATAAGCTATATAAATCATTCTAAGGAATGAGGAGAGGATTTTTGGTGAGTAAGAGATTGAGTAGGTATTTTAGAGAACTAGGCAAAATTTTACTTTTCACATTTTCCTGATTTTTGTTCCTACAACTCATTTAATGGTATATCCTTCTATTCCCTGCCCTTTGTAACAAGGATTTAGGTTATACTTAGTATAATATAAATCTATAAATTTAATCTCCTATCTTTTTTCTAATTTGAATATGTGATTTTAAAATTCAATTTAGATTCCACAAACTTGGAATTTGTGAACTACGTTCAGATAGGGTTTAAAAAATTTCCTTTAAATACTCAACAAGATAGAATTATGAAATTGATGTCTATTTAAAGAAACAAAATGGCCAGGTGCTGGTGGCTCATGCCTGAAATCCTAGCTACTCAGGAGGCTGAGGATTCATGGTTTGTAGCCTGCCAGGGAAGGAAAGTCTGTGAGATTCTTATCTCCAAGTAACCACTAGAAGAACTGCAGTGGTGCTGTGGCTCAAGGTAGCAGAGCACTAACCTTGAGCAAAAGAGCTCAGAGACAACAGCCATGCCCTGAGTTCATGCCCGACAACCAACAGCAACAACAATAAAAGAAACAAGATGATTTTGAGAACTAGAGACCTTAATTAAAAGAAGGCTCACAGTCCAAGGCCTTACTGTAGCAAAGCCTGGGTATATATTTGCTACACTAAACATGGATTGTTCAGTAAGAATTCAGAAAAACATACTCTGAGTCAAATTACTTACAGTATTAGAAACCAATAAAAAGCATAGGGAAGGAATTTTTTTTTCCTACCATGGATTGGCCTTGTTCATCAGGCATTACCCCATTGTGTCTGAGGTTTGACTGTACACACAATGCCAAGCACCAGGTGCAATATTACATTTTACCAATAGGTGTCACTGTCCAACACATGATTTATTCAGGTCTAAAAAATTCTGTATGAATTTTGAGGTTCTGTAATCTTAACGAATTCCAGACTGTAATGCTAGAGAAGGGTAGAAACTGTGAGCATTAAATTTCCATAGAGAAGGGACTGCGGAGGCTGGTGGAGGCAGGGAAGAAAGTGAACCTGTATAGAGCTGTAAGATTTTAGTCAGTCAGGGAGAAATTAATAGAGGCATAAATCCCATCTCATTGGCCCACAGACAACTATTACCAGTTGTTTTCTTTTGAGGTTTAATAACTTTTTTCCCTTTAATCATCCAAGCCTTTCGAATAATTATGGAGAATAAATTAATCCAAATTACATTCCAATTGGTTGACAAAGTTGAGTTCAAAAAAGTTTTTCTTTTTCTTTTTTTCTGTCCTGTTAGTTTCTGTGGTGTGTGTGTGTGTGTGTGTGTGTGTGTGTGTGTGTGTGTGTGTGTGTGTGTGTGTGTGTGT
>NW_012267250.1:9279082-9281414 GCF_000151885.1 Dipodomys ordii
TGTGTGTGTGTGTGTGTGTGTGTGTGTGTGTGTGTGTGTGTGTGTGTGTGTATTTTTGCAGTACTGGGATATAAAGTCAGGGCCCCATGCTTGCCTGGAAAGTACTCTACCTCATGTATATTTGGGAGACAGCAATACTGAAATGGTAACTGGTTTATGAGCTAGCTTCGGCTTTTAATATGTGTCCCATGCTTTCTCCTCCAAGCCTTCTCCCTTCCTGGGCACTAAATTGCTCTACCCCCATGTTTCAGTATGTATTTCAGATTCATTTTTAAACCATTCCCACATCCAAAAATTAATATTATTTTAAATATCATTTCTGTGCCAGCAGTGTTGGACTTCCCAGTATTGTTCCAGAAATATTCTTCTTTTTCTCAGCCAGTGTATTTGACTGAGGATTTACATAGGGTTTACAATGAGTTTGGCTGATGAGAGTCATTAAACAATTTTAATGTCTAACATTTTTCCCTCTCTCTCTTTTTTTAAAGAAATGATATTTATTTGGTGAGGAAATTTGATCCTGAGGAGAATAGCACACACTGTAGGCTTGTGGTGCCATTTGACACATTCACCTATCTTCTGTTTCCTGTAAACTGGAGATTGTAGATCTACATGCTTGAGTATATCTAAGATTTTTTTGTTTTGCAAGATGATCCTATGTCTTGTAATAGTACATCAGAGATGTCTGACATTTGACACATATTTTCTTCCTTCATTCTATTTTATTTTTACTTTTTTTTGGTTTACTTCTTGTAATGCTCAGGTTGGCAGAAGGGTATAGGTATTGTCAGCCTGATTCATGCACTGCTTCTCCCATAGTTCTGGGATGATGAGTAATTATTTCATTACTCATTGAGTTATTCCCTCTGAAGTTACTAAAGGGGAATTCTTTTATAACGAAAACTTCTTTAGGCCAGGCACAGTGGCTCATACCTGTTAGAACAGCTTCTTGGGAAGCACTGATCTGGAGGATATTGCTTGAAGGCCAGCAAGGGCAAAAAATTGACAAAGACCCTTGGCTCCCCCCCACCCCCATCATTCTAACCTGGGTCTGGTGAAACATTGCTGTCATCCCAGCTATGCAGAAAGAATAAAGAGAAGGATCACAGCCTAGGCAGATTTAAGCAGAAACTGTGAGAACTTATATCCCAAAATAGCAAGCAGGAGGGACCAAAGGCATAGCTCAAGTGGTAGAGCACCAGCCTAACAAGCATGAGTCCATGAATTCAACCTCTAGTATCACTAAAAATGAAAAAAAACACCACTTTTCTTATCAATTATTTAACTACTAGCAATAGAGTTCATATAGGAAAGGCAGGATAATAGTTGACCTTTTTTGTGTGTCTTTTCTCATTTTCTACTTTTGGTACTGGGGACTGAACCCAGGACGTTGCATTTGCTAGGCAAATGCCTTTGCCACTGAGCTACTTCCCAGCCCAGTTGGCTTTTATTCTATCCTTTATCAGATTGAGAAAGAGGAATTTATGTATTAGCAATCCTCAAATGAAATTTGCTTTTTTAAAAATATAATTATGACATAGACTTTTAAATATATTTTTTATTGTAAAGATGCTGTACAGAGGGGTTACAGTTACTTGAGTAAGTAGGGAGTACATTTCCTATCAAGCATTTTTACCTTCCTCCTCTGTATTCCCCTACCATCCCTTCCCTCCCCACCTTCCATTCCGAACTCTTCCCCTCCCAATTTGTGAAGTTCTTTTTCAACAGAGTGGCTTGTACATCCCTTATTACAATGGATCAACCTATACCCTTATTTCAGCATTTTGTTATTTCCCTTCCCCTCCCTAAATTAGAAAAATGTATATACAAGATGCAGGGCACAGACATCAAATACAGTGAAAACAGGGGTTATATTATAGGGGAAGCACATACAAAAGAAGGAAAAAAATCACATTGTACATTAAAAACAACAGCAACAAAGATAAAACCTCTTGTATCCTTATCTTGGGGCTCATTTCACTTAACATCATCTTATGTGGTCATATGTACACAGCTTTTGACTTTTTTTGCTTGTCTGGTAAGATTATCCTAGATGTATACTAGTTATTGCAAATAAGGTACATACAGACTTTTTAAAGAAAGTATTTGATGTATTTTTACATACCACCACCACCACCACAAGACTTTCTGCTAGCTATACTGCCTCACCTCTGGTAGGTGAGAGTGAAGAATTTGGCTCCTGCTCTCTCTCTCTCTCTCTGTTAAATAAGTTTTTTATTGTGAAAAATACTGTACAGAGGGGTTACAGTTACATGAGCAAGGTAATGAGTACATTTCTTATCAAGCATTGTTGCCTCCTCCTTTGTTTTTC
>NW_012267250.1:9281474-9284567 GCF_000151885.1 Dipodomys ordii
CCCCCCCCGCCCCCGTCTAAATTGTAATGTTTGTTTTTCAACATAGTGTCTTGTACATCTCATTGATGCAATGGGTCAACCTTTCTACAGGCTTTGAATGTAGTGTCTTCTCTACTTTTTGGCAGGAGGAATCCTAGGCTTGATGTGTCTTGATGTCACCAGCTTTAGAATCAGCCATCTGTCCAAAGGTGGCAGGTTCTTTTTGTGGAAATGGTATTTAGAAACCATAATATGGACCCTGTCTCAAATATTATAAATATATCCTATGCTTGTAATACCATTCTTTATGAGTCTACTAGACTTGATTTAAATATTGGTCTTCAAGTATTATGGATTTCTATTTTGTTTGAATCATGCTTCTGATTTTTATTAGATCCAGAGTAAAGAAAATTGAGTTCATGGTATTTAGTGTAAATTTTGTAATATATGTGTGATTTTTTTCAATTGCTTTTGTGTACAGTAAAGCCACTGTTAGTTAACAGTGTATGAGTGATTTCCACAGATAGAATTGTGGATGCTGGAGGGAAAATAAGCTTTTCATAGGTAACCTGAAGTTGGTATCTGGAAAATTCTTCCAACCTTCCAGACTTGTTTATTGTTAGTGAAAGAGTAGATTCATCAACACCTAGTCAAAATAGAAGTTTTCTACTGTCTTAAATATACTTGGCAACATAATATACACAAACAAAAAAGCAACACATATTACAAAATATGGTAATTATAAAAAACTACTTTTATCAAAATCCTGGATTGCAAAGGGGCACATATTTTGTGAAGTTGTGCATTTCATTCATTCCACTTATCAATAATAAAAATAAATTTTGATTTAGCATTCTAGAAAAGATGTACTTTTTATTGCTGTTAAGAAAATCATTCTTCTTTGGAAAAGAAAACTACTGTTGCCAAAACTATGGAAAAAGGTATATGTGATACAAGAAAAGCAGGCATTTATTAATAAGAATATCTTTCAGATTCTGCAGCAGTTTAGCATTTTCCTGCTATCTTAAGATACATTTTTATGATTTCTTTTAAAAGTGTCAACAAATGTGCACTTCTATACCAAATATTGTATTTTAATTGATTTTTAAAAAATGGATCTCCTAGGTTGTAGATCCCTTAGATCATACAAGATCTGGGGCTGTGTATTATTCTTCACTTAGTTCCCCTCATTTGAGCCTTCCCTAGGCCTATTCTGTGCCCAGAGATGTTTCAGCTTCTCTTAGCCCCAATGTTTTGGGTTCAAGAGGAGAAAAGCACTTGAGTGTTCATTCCTTTGCTTCCTTTTCGTCTCTCACTGCAGTCTCAGCAAGGAATAGACCCCTCCAAGACCTCAGGACTTACTGCATGGATTTAGCTCTTTGGGGGCTTCAATTCTCCTTCAAGTTTCAGATGCCACATTAACCTTATTGATTTTCTTAATCCTCTTCAAGAATTAAGTATATAATTACGTTGTTAAATTCTTTTAGTTTGGCTTTTCTTGTGAGTGTGCTGTTTATTTTTCCTTTGGGACTGATATGGTATTGAGGTTCAGACCAGAGTAAAGAATGGAAGGGAAAATTAACCAAAGGTTATTAACTTTTTTTTTTTCAAATCTGAAAGCTCTACTCCATCTGTGTCCTCGGTAAGACGTGGGACTCTCGGGTAAGGTAAAAATTTCCTGTGCTCTGTTTTAGGAATCATATATTGATGGATATATACCCGCTATTTAACCCGTCCCATTTCTGAAGGAATGCCTCCTCCCTCCCTGGCACCCCACCTTTCCCCTCTCCTCCCTCCCCTCCCTGCCCCACCCCCAGCATCTCCACTGAACATGGAATGCATCTTTGATACCCCATTACACTAGTGTTCACTCCTCTTTGCCGTGTTTGAAGTAATTCTCTTCTTGCTGCTTGCTGCTGTTTATAGTACATCCCCGCGAGCTGACGTTCTGCGAGGAAGCCACATCTGTATTAAAGATCCTGCAGAGTTCTTGACCTAGGCTGACTAGAGTACTGTGATTGTGGAGAGAGAGAGAGAATGTTGCAGATCAAGGGCCCAAATTATCCCTGGTTATCTTTAGTACCTTTTAATACCTATTTATCATCAACCTCTGCACCTGACCCCACATCCTTGTGACTGCTGGGTAAAATTGTTTGGATACATCATTAAACTTAGTATTTCTTAAAATTTCCACCAACCCTAAAGCTAAGAATGCTCTAAGATTACATATGAAAGCCATAGAAGGGATTTCCTTACTCTGTAGCCGACCTATCAGATGCTCACAGCAGTGTATTTGGTAAATGTTTGGGTGTGTGGCTTTATGACTTTCTTTTGTTCTGTGACTATAAAAATTCAGTAATTTGAACCATGGTACAACTTGAGTGTATGTTTATGGACCTTACATATATGGTTTAGAATCAACTATCTCTGATTTCCCCTTGGGGCAAGAGCTGTGTTTTGCATCGACATCTCTTTGTTCCTTTCTCCTCCAGCATTTCTAGAATCCTTTCTACGACTAGTTTAGGTATTTGTTTTAGATAAAGAACTTGTGATGATAAGGTTACTTACCAGTCTTGGAAAACAATCTTTGAGCGAAGCTACTGAGAATCTGAATAGGCTGGATAAAAGGCACTGGTACTCAGTACCACATGAATAAAAATTTCATTACTATACCTTCAAGGTTGTGACAGGTATTTATTAGCATGATGATATTATTTCCTGGAGCCCTTATGGGGCAGATTTTGGTCTGCTTATCTTTAGATTTATGTTTTTGACTTTCCATGCTCTATGCTCTATTAGAAGAACATTTCTCAGGTCCCTAGTATGCTAAAGTACTATTTCTATTCATGGCACCACCAAAGAGGTCTGGTAGGGTTCCACATTTCCTTAGTCACTATAGTTCCCACATCTAGAGATGCAACCTCCTCTTCATGTTCCTAGAGCACCTAGTGACAGCTATTTCTTTTTTTTTTATTGTGAAAATACTGTACAGAGGGGTTACAATTACATGGGCAAGATAATACATTTCTTATCAAGCATTGTAGCCTCCTCCTTTGTTTCCCCTTCCCATCCCATCCTCCCCACCCCGCCCCCTACCCAACCCTCTTCACCCCC
>NW_012267250.1:9285187-9337047 GCF_000151885.1 Dipodomys ordii
GTCTTTTGAGGAACCTCCATACTACTTTCCAAAGTGGTTGAACAAGTTTACATTCCCACCAACAATGCAGTAAGGTTCCCTTCTGTCCACATCCCTTCCAGCATCTGTTGTTATTAGAGTTCTTGATTATAGCCATTCTAACTGGGGTGAGGTGGTATCTCAATGTTGTTTTGATTTGCAGTTCTTTTATGGCTAGAGAGGTTGAGCATTTCTTCATGTGTCTATTGGCCATCTTTCTTTCTTCTTCAGAGAAGTTTCTCTTTTATTGGGCAGTTGTTTCTTTGAAGATTTGTTGTTTGGGGATTTAATTTTTTGAGTTCCAGGTATGTTTTAGATATGAGACCCTTGTCCATTGTATGGCTAGTGGAGATCTTCTCCCAATCCATGGGCTTTCTATTGATCTTGCTAACTATATCCTTTGTCATGCAGAAGCTCTGCAATTTCATGCAATCCCATTTGTCCAAACTTTCTTTGATTTGTTGTGTTTCTGGGTCTCTATTAACAAAATTTCAGCCTTTACAATGCTTGTTAAGAAATGTACTCATTATCTTGCCCATGCAATTGTGACCCCTCTGTACAGTATTTTCACAATAAAAAATAAATAAAAATTTAAAAAAAGAAATTAAAAGAAATTTAAAAAAAGAGTGGGGAAATGTCATGGAACTTTGTAACTTGAAGTCATATATTGCCATGTGTCCTATTTTCCTTGTACAGACTTGGTAATAAATTATATGTAATTTATCAAAAAAAAAAGAAAATTTCAGCCTGTGCCAAGGAGACCTAGGGTTTCTCCTATTCCATCCTGTAATGTTTTCAGAGTGTCTGTGTTGACTCCGAGATCTTTGATGCATTTGGAGTTGATTCTGGTGCAGGGTGATATATAAGGATCTAGCTTTAGTTTTCTACAAGTAGTTAACCAATTTTGCCAGCACCATTTACTGAAGAGGCATGACAACTATTTCTGTGATTAATTCCTGGTTTACCTTGCTAGCTCCTGTCTGGCTTCTTCATTCTTTCATCAACTCTATCCTCAATTTTCCAAGAATACCTACAGTACTTCTATGTTGTGATAAATATTTGAATAATACATCATCGCTTGGACCAATGGGAAAATTGGCAAAAGGAGTATCAGCCAAAACCTATTGTTGTCAGAAATTGTGTAAGTGTAGACATCAGCGACCTATTCAATCTATTCAAGTAAAAGGAGACCAACTGAAAATACCCAGATCTTATAAAAGTCCAAGATTTACTTTTAAATTAAATTTTATTGTCAAGGTGATGTACAGAGGGATTACAGTTACGTAAGGAAGGTAGTAAGTACAGAGTACATGTCTTGTCAAACACTGTTACCCCCCAAAATGTCTTGTGACTATGGCTGTTGCATTGGTTTACCCATTGTCCTTTGTCTCATCATTTTATTACGCCTCTTGCCCTCCCCAAATCAGATAAATGTATATACAAGACACAGGGTACCAAAATCAAAAACAGTGACAACAGGGGATAAAACGAAGGGGGAAAAGAAAAAAAGGCAAAAGAAATAATTTCACACAGTACATTAAAGCAAAACAAAAAAAAAAAACAACTCCTTTTGTTTCCATATCTGAATCCAAGATTTATTGGAAGTACACAGACTATGAATTTGTTTTATTCTTTACTCTAGGCAGGTTTAAACCTCAGATAATAATATGTAGATCAAACTAAGCATCAGCTGACTATTTTACAGCAACCCTAATTCATGCCAGGCTCCTGAAGAGAGGTCTCTCCTTTCAGCCCACGGTTCATTTCAAGCAGTGACGTTGACAAAAGCAAAATGTATAACTAGTGAATTATTATCCACTTAGATTTCAACAGTGGCTGCTTGGTGGTACCCAGGAAACTCCAAAGTGCAAGCTATGTTTCTCTCAAGTTTTGAATTTTTTTTTGCTGATTTTAATGCAACTAACTCTTCCATTATATTATCTTAGTCTGCTTTAATTAATTTATTTATCACTTAGTTTTAGAATATGTGAAGCACAGAGGAAGACCTCTGTATCAGGACAAAAAAGAAGAAAGCACACAAACATTTGGTCAAATTCCATCTATGGGGTCTTATTTCATTTTATGTAGACATTCTGTAGTTTCTTGTGATTGTATTCTTACCTATACGCTCTTTAGTGACTTAAAAATGTTCTTCCAATTTCACTGACTGTGCATATTTTATTTTTAGCTATACTTTCCTTCAAAGCAATAGTTTGGTCTATATGTTCTGTTATCAAATAACAATGCCAAACCGCATATTTTGACAAGAGGAGTACAATTACTTTTTATAAAAGTGACTTGTTACAATAGCATTTACTGTACACTTCAGAGAATGTGTAATCTTTTTGTAATGTATCTGATTTTTATTTTAATTCAACAATTGTATTTTGACAAATGATGTTGAATCCTTTATTCTTTTAAGTTATATTTTTATTATCTTCCAACAGTTGTACAAAAGCGTTACCATTCAACAAATCAGTTTATAATTAAATGCATCTTGAGTAATATCAACTCTTTTCGTCCTTCTCCCCCATCCTCCCAACCACACCTCTCCCCTCAATTTTATTTATTTATTTATTTATTTTTATTTTTCTTTCCTTTTAATTTGCTAGTACTGGGGTTTGAACATGGGCCCTTGCACCTGTTAGTATTCTTTTTTAAATTGTGAAAATACTGTACAGAGGGGTTACAATTACATGGGCAAGATAATGAATTTATTTATTTATTGTGAAAATACTGTACAGAGGGGTTACAATTACATGGGAAAGGTAATGAGTACATTTCTTATCAAACATTGTTGCCTCCTCCTTTGTTTCCCCTCCCCTGTCTTGCCTACCCCCCTCACCTCTCCCCCCAAAGTTGTAAAGTTCATTTTTTGACATAACAACTTGTATATCTCATTGTTGCAATGGGTCCACCTGTATCCCTATTGAAATGATTTGTTTTTTCCCTTCCCCTCCACAAATTATACTAACATCAAATACAGTGAAAGCAGGGGTTATACTGGGGGAGGGACATACAAAACAACAAAGAAATAATCTTATAAATATGTTAGAAACAATCGCATGAAAGAAAAAAAACATTTGAATACTTATCTTGGGGTTCATTTCATCTAACATCAACTTACCTGACCTTTTCTGCTTGTCTCAGACATATACTATTTATTGCAAATAAGGGAAATCATGGGACCTATGTTTCTTTGGGCCTGGCTTACTTCACTTAATATAATTTTTTCTATCCTAACATTTGGAGAACTTGTCTAGCTACCAAAGTCTTGATGCTACTTTTGTCTTCTTGCCCTTACTGCTGTTGTACCTAAACAGGTCCTCTAGAATGCTTCCAAGAAAAGGAATCTAGTACTGCTTACCTCTCTCTGATAGGACTGACATGTAGATTTACTAGTTCTGAATTCAAAATGACAACAATTTGTTTGGTTCTTTTTCATGTGTACGGTTCCAAAGATCTAGAAAACTTCAACCCAACACTTCCCTGATTGTTTAATTCACTGGTTAAAATGACAGCATAACCTTTCACTTGTAACCTTAGTGAAGGTATTGAAGTTTACTTACAGCTGACCCACAAGAAGCTGGTCAACTCTAGAAATACAGACAGTTAAGAGTTAAGTTTCCATAGGGGTCACACTTGGAGCAAGGATGAAGGTACTGAAAATTCTGAGAAGAGAAACCTCCATGACTGAAGCTTTTCCTGAGATGTTCTTTTCATATGTATTTAGAGAGAAGACTAAGTTATTTTCCAGGGTGTGTGTTTTAAGGTATATATATACTAATAAATATGAATATATGCATATATACATGTATATAAATGTACATGAATATATAGTGCATATATATTGCACATGTGTGTGTGTGTGTGTGCATGAGGGGGAGAGAGAGAGAGAGAGAGAGAGAGAGAGAATGTCTGAGAAGAATAGCCATCCTAAATACTTAGAAAGGCAACCTCAATCTCATTTGCCTGGTAAGCAGTTGGAAAAATTTTGGAAAATGATTATGTAGTAATTAGGGCATGTGTGTATATGTATGCATAATCTGGTTCTCTAAAAGATATTTAGAGTAAAACACCTTCCTTATCTTCTACTTTCACCCTTAACATTGAGGCTAGATTATATATAAACCACATGCAAGAATCAAGAGAAGTAAAGGTTTCTATTGGATCAAGTGGCTAGAAACAGCTTTAAATCACAGCAAAAGATTTAATACCAGATGCTCTTTAAAGATGACCACACATAGAGTAGTTCACTGTACAGAGGGACTCCAAACGGCTGAGTCTGATCAGTTAACAGCTGTTCAATGATTGGGCATTTGTCCATTCTCTACCTGTTACCTCCTTTTTGAGGAGGGATGGATACACTAACTCTTTATGGGTTCTTTTGAGGATTTGATGAGTTAGTTCATGAAAAAACACTTGGAAAAGTTACTAAATGAGGATTAGCTGATAGAATTAATTAACATTGACCATAACTACACCAGTAACATTTTTTGAGGTGTTAGGGACTAGTCTTAGGAGGCTCAAATACTGAGTGGCAAGACCAGCCTACGTCAAAAATTGTTTTGACCAAAATAAAGCCTGACGTGAAATAAAGACTATTCAATATGAGTTTGGAAGCATGGCTTCTAGTCAGAGATATGATACCCCACAATGAGTCACAGAATTAAAAAATTCTGGAATATGGAAACGATTTTGCAATGATCTCATCCAATTTCCTCAATTTGTGTGAAGACATTGAGGCCTGTGAATTCCTGCTCAAGCCTACACAGGTACTTGCAGCAGTTTGCCTTCTACCTTCTACCCACCCACAGTTCAGTAAACATGGCTTTTAGTTCCCTCCTGTGGAAATCAAGCTGCTGGATGTTATTAATGCTATCTTACATTTGACTAAAATATAGATTTCTTTAAAGCTCAGATTACTAATCTATTTAGCAGGTATTTATGTCTAAAAATATCTGAACATAGGCTAGTCTATCATACAATTTTCCCCTACAGAGATGGATTGCCATCAGATGTAAAATACATATTCCTAAGAACCCAATTAGTATCAGGCCCAAAGTAGAAACTATCTAATGTCCATCAGTGGTTGAATGGATAGATCAAACTGGCATACTCAGCAAGGAAGAATGAGTGAACTGTATTAGCAACCCAGAGATGAAAACGCACACACCAAACATCATCTTATCTGTTTCCATTTCCGTAGAGACTAAGATGAGCAAAACTAACTTCTGCAGGGGCAAGTGGGGATGGTGATTACCTTTCAGGAGTGTAGGGACTAATTTGGGGGTCACGCTGGTACCATGTTGTCTCTTGATGCGGGTTCTCATTGCATACATCTACTCAGCTTGTGAAAGCTTAAGAGCGGTGTAACTATGTCTCTGTACAGGTATTTCAATAAAAATTAAAACAAGCACAGTATCCTGTATTGTTAACCATTATTTCAGATGCTAGAGATAATATACTGGGGGAAAAATGGGCAATACTGTTGCCCTTCTGGATACTATTTTAGTGAAGAATGGATGAGACATAAATATGATGAAGGAAATGGAAAGTTTTTTTTTCAAAAGTGCAGCTGGCAAGACTATTCATTAGTCCTCTATCACTATGACAAAATGCCTAGGCTCATCCATTTATAAGAAGGAAGGTTTATCTGGATTTATAGTTTGCAGAGGTCTCAGTCCATGGTTATCAAATTTCATCGAGACTGCCACAAGGCAAAGGATCATTGAAAGAGTACATGGGGGTGGAGGCTGAACCCTTCATTCCTGATGAAAACTGAAGAGAAAAGAATATGAGAGACCACCATCCCAGCATCCCCTTCAAGATCATGCACTCAGTGGTATGGCTTTCTTTTAGTAGGCTCCGTCTCCTAGAGTTTCATCTGTTTCCAGTATAGTCATGGAATAGCGACCAGGCCTTCAGAGTATGATGCTTTAGGGAACCAGGACACTACAGATCCTGACTATGAACATTAGTAATTATTGTATTTATTATGTAGCACTTGGTAGCTGACATTGTCTTCTGAATTCATTAGGTGTGCTCTTATAAACATTTAAAAGTGTATTACCTCTTATTTTGTCTCTAAGATAATTTATTTCTGACACTATGGTTTATCTCCAGTGCTTTCTCTCTCTTTCTCTTTGTCTGTTTGTTGTTTTCCAAGTAGTTGTAACTCATTTTTCATCAGTATGTCAATGGACATGTGCCAATTACCATGAAGTGTTTGTTTCTCATAAACACAGCCAAGCTAGAAAATCTTGCTTTGGCAGCTGGTGGTACATGGGACCTATTACAGCCATTTAAACAGATCACTCAGCAGTGATCTGTTTATAAAGGGAAGACTATTTGTTTTCTAAGATCTATTGTCCATTTACTAAGCTCACTGACAAATACAGTGCTATTCGATATTATTGTCACATGTTCTTGAAGTTGTTATTATAATTGCCTTTTGGAAAAGAAAGCTCTTTTAATTATTATGCTTGATTGTGCAGAGAGAACATTGCAAAAACGAGTCTGATGCATTGATGTTCCAATGTGATTTTAGGGTATAAATGAAGTTTAAGAATCAAAAAAGAAATGCTTAGAACTCTTTGGGAATGCGCAGAGACTTTTATTGGGACCATAATGCCCTGGGAGAAGCAAAGAAATACGTTGATTGGACAGAAGAACGCAGTGTGCTTTACTTGTATGACTTTTGATTGTGTCAAAATGTCCCCCACAGACTGAAAAAGTGCCTGAAGCCTTCAAATGGCATTTATAATGAGGTTAATTGCGTTAGTTAATTTAATGTTTTATGTGTAATATATTATTAAATAATATTTTCATTAATGTATGATAACATCTTTTTAGTTCTTAACTCATTTTTTTTGTTGTTTTCCCTTCTTCACACTTGGTGAATAGTGAATGTGCGGCCTTGGCTGGACAATGTGCACAGTGTGATTCTGTTTGATGGTCACAGTTGGTTGGAAGAGGGAAGGATAACCAGTTTCTATCAGAGTGCCCGTTCTAAGTTTTAGCCACAATTGATTGAGGCGATGAGTATGGAACACAAGGCTAGCTAATCCTGGAATTTTAGATTAGGAGTTTGGGAGAAGATCTGGTCCTTCCTCAGCTGAATGAATTTTCTGTGATGGCTGTCTGTGGTTTTTTTTTTTTTCTGCTGTGTGCCATAATCTATCAAAGAAATGAGGGAAGCATTGACATAGTGACCAAGCATTGACTTGGAATGTGGACATAATTAAAATCATTCTCATCTTTGTTTCCTGTCTATTCACAATATATCGTTGGTAATTGTCTATTCACGTACCAAAGAACGTCTCTGTCTTTTGAGAGTATAATATTTACTGCAAATGGCAGAGTGAGTTTTCTACATTTGCAAACAATAGCACTGCTTAATACAGTTCCCTGACTTCATAGACTTTTTCACAAACACAAGTTGAGACTATACAATCCACTAAATTGAGTTAGCTCAACTCTCTTTTGTCAGGAAATGGCTTATAGATGAATAGAAGTGAAAGGCCAAATAAATATTTCAGAATTCAAGCAAGAGTTTATCTTTCATTTTATATGCCTTTCTCCATGATGAAGACTAATTATTGAAATGATTCTCTTTCATGGCTGAAGAGAATCTTCTCTATTTTTTAATTTATTTTTTTCCCTGAGGAAACTAGGGCCCAGGGAGGTTAACAGAACTACCTCGATTATATTTCATAAGGCTTATAGAAATGTCCATTTGTGGTAGTAAAATGACTGTGCATAGGCTGTTACAGAGTCTGAACTTAAAGAAAATGTTCCAATTCCAGAAGGAATGGCAACTAGAGTGAATGGAAATATATCTCTATAGTGCATGTTGTAGAATAGAATAGCAAATTCAAGTCAGTTTCACAAACATCTAATTGCACTGCGTTCCCTGTTGATGATGGACAATTTCATGCTACTTTGTTTTAGTGATGACTTCAGAAATCTGCAAAATTCACTATTGCCATCCCCTTCTTTCCACCTTTCAAGCTCAAGACTCACTTCCTGGTCATAGTTCTTTGTCTCCATGGAGGGACTCTCAGACTGTGAATAAACAAAGCTCTTGGGAAGATGTTTATGTTGCCAGTTATTGGACAAAGGTATGAATTGGTGAGATTGCAGACAGGTGTGTGGATTGGTGGAATGGGTGAGAATGTAGACAGCATGTATCTTTGGAAAATATGTTATTCAAAGGGAAATAAAATCTCTACACTGTCCTCATTCTGCTGGCTAAGATAGAAAAATTTGCATGTTTTCCAGGTGAGAAAGGCATTTCTCTGAATTTTCATCAGGGAAGATCCTTGACCTCACTAAAAGTCAGTTCATCTTTTCAGAGGGGTCTTATCTATTGGATGATATGGCCTTGATAGGAAAATGCACACAGAGACTTTAGCACAGGAAGTGCTGACTATATGTTAGTTATTAACATTAGGGAAGGGCAATTTATAAAAAAGGTAAATCATGAATTTCAGAGAGATATAAAATAAGGTCATGCCAAAGTATTAGTTAACTTATTATTAAATGAGAACAAATAGTTCAAAAGGGAATTTAAGGAATAGATTAATTTATAGTCTAGGAATATTGAAATTAACTGCTCTAAACAGGACATATTTTCCTTTGGAGGCACCAAGTAAACTTTTCTGCTTATTCCAAATTTCCTGACATTGCTATCATTATTATTAATTCATCTTAGCTGAATTCCCCCATTCATGCTCACTTATCAAGAAAGGTTCTAGTTTTGACACACTATAAATCTCCTTCATGTGCCCAAACCCCACATTTACAATATAAATATTCCTTCTCATTCCATGTAGATTTGCAATGGAGTTCCAACACTGTAAACCCTTATTATCAAGCCTTCAATTCTTGGCCATAATTTACCAGTCTGGATTAAAGTCAAAGAATGAAAAATAGGGGGAGGTTAAAATAAGAATGAGAAGGGAAGTGGTCATGCTAGCAATTTGCCCATTAAAAAAAAAGTCTGGGGCTATGAAAACTCTATCTACTGTTGGCAGTGCATATTCTAGCAAGAAAGTCGATTTGGTGCAGGAAATAGTACTCAACCTTTCATTTTCAGCAATTTAATCAAATCTCTCTTGCTCTCTCAAATATTTATTTAGTCTCATAATTTATGGTAACCATGGCACTTACTATTACTCAGGTGTTAAATCTAATCCAAAAAATAGTAAAAATAAGTATCAAGTGATGCCCAAGGGAACTTATTAAGGGCATTTTATTTAAATAATCCAGTTCAATGGATTGAACCAGAACTTTGCATATATTTGTGTGCACACACATGCACCCACACACATGCACCCACACACATGCACGCACACACACACACACACACACACACACACACACACAACCTGAAAGAACTGGGCTTATATTGAAGCAGGCAGCATATATGCATGTAGCCAAGATCGTTCATTTAATCATATAACATAATTATTTGGTAGTGTTTTATTGTCACTATGTTGATTGTTCCTTATTCTTCGTGATAAAATTATACCTTCCCTTGAAAGATACACAATAGGGCCAGTGACTTGCACAAGAGTGTACAGTTAGAACCATAGAAGGTCTATTTAAGATAACTTTTGTTTCTTTCCAGTGAAACCTGAGAATTTTTCTGTGTAGAAGGTCAGCTACACTGGAAGGCTCCTACTTCATAAACATTGATTGTTAAGAGATTATGGACTTATTGAGTGACAGTCACTCTACTAAATCTATAGATCATTTTATCAGAGGAATACATACTCAATTTCACTAATAATTAGGAAATATGAATCAAAATCACAATGAGCTATCATCTCACATTCGTCAGGATGGCTATTATCAGAAAAACAAGGGGCTGGGAAGGCGGCTCAGTGGTAGAGCGCTTGCCTTGCATGCCTGGGGCCCTGGGTTCGATTCCTCAGCACCACATAAACAAAAAGAAAAAAAAGCCAGAAGTGGTGCTGTGGCTCAAGTGGTAGAGCAATAGCCTTGAGCTGAAGAGCTGAGGGACCAGTGCCCAGGCTCAGAGTTCAGGCCTCACAACCGGACCCCAAAAAAAGAAAAAGAAAAAAGAAAAACAAATGTTTTCAAAGACCCAGAGAAGCAGGAATGCTTATATACTGTTGGTGGAGTATAAAAGGTTGCAGTAACTATGGAAAACAGATGGAAGTTCCACAGAAAATTGGAAGCACATGTAATCATGCAATCAACAACTCCATTTCTGAGTATTTGGCTTAAAAAATGGAAATCAAGATATCAAAGAGCTTAGCAGCCTTGTGTTCATGGCAGCATGAGTCACAGTAGCCAATATATGAAAAGAACCCAGTAATAATGAAGAGGATGTGATACATACACACAAAGAAGTGTTACCCAGATTTTGCACAAGAAAGATATTTTGCAATGTGCAACAACATGGTGGATCTGGAACATACTTTGCTATGTGAAATAAGCCACCAGAGGGTAAGTACTAGGTGATGCCACTTACATGAAATATCATGGAATAAAAGAAGTGGAATATGACTTCCAGGGACCAGTGCCACAAGGAAAGTACAGTGGTTCAGTGGTTTCATCTTCAGTGAGATGAGATGAATAAATTCTAGGGATCTGTTCTACAGTATTGTGTCCTTATTTTTCACTTAAAATTTGTTAAGAGGGCTGATGTCATATTAAATGTTCTCACCTATAAAATTTATAAAACATGAGAGAGAGAAGAAGGCCAGAACTTGAGAAGTGTATAGGCCAATTGGTTACTTGTGACCAAACACCAAGGATTGACCAAATAGACATAGTCCAGTGGATATCAAGTAACTAGGTTCTAGGTCTGCCACAGATCACAGCATGGATAAAACAGGGCCCCAGAGAAGGACAGTGATGAAATGGGGTCATATGGTATCCTGAGCCTGGTTAACATCATTTGAACTAATGTACTGGAGTGAAATTATTGTAATTGACTTTCTAGTGATAGTGTAATGGCATGACTGCAGGAAGAGAACATGGATTTGGGGGTGGTGAACTTGGTTCTGTCCTTAAGTAGTTTCTACTTACCAAATTAAAAATAATTATGCACTATCTCCAAGCATGAGTTTCTCTCACTATAACATGCAATGGTAATATCTAATGGAGTTTCTATAAAATGTATCTGTAACGTAAAAGGTAGGCATACTGAATAATACTATTGCTCTTATTTATTATTTTGGCACAAATCCTCTGTGAATTGAGTACTTTTTGGAACTTTACATTCAAATATTAGAAAAAATCGAATGTGAAAGTTCAAACATGATATTGTGCTTTTATTTTTTCTAGCCCTATTTTTTAAAATGTATTAAGTGGAGCAACATTTATCCTTATATTAGATACATTTATAGCTGGATGATTCATGGTTGGTTTTATTGTCTTTTATAACACGTAACCCCTTATCATCACTGCACTTTTCTGAGGCCCTGTTTTATCCATGCTGTGATTTGTTAATCTTCATGTTCCTGGACAATAGATAAATGGGAGCATTGTTGATTCTCTGCTAATTAGAAATTAGTTACCAAATCATAGTTGGGTTAAATCATACTATTCTTCTTTTCCTATCCTTAACACAGAAATTAAGGATGTTTATAATCACGCCTAAAAGTGACAGCACTAGCATTATTGTAGTCTATGTTCACAGTGCTTTTCAAATGCATTAGCTCATTTGGACTTCTAAGCAATGTGTGAGAGAAATATTATAGTGCGTCCTCTGTATCTGCAGGATCTGTATTCACAGATTCAACCAACTGTGGATAGAAAATGTTTTTAAAAATTGTGTCTGTACTGAATCAATTCAAGCCTTTTCTTCCTTGGTATTATTTCTTAAATAGCAACTATTTACATAACATTTACTGCATATTAGTTACTGTAACTAATCTAGAGATTGTTTAAAATGCATTTGTAGATTCTGTGAAATATGACACCAATTTATATGAGAGACTTGAGCAGCTGCAGATTTTTGTATCTTCTGGGGAACTTTGAAGCAAACCTTTCTTCTCTTCAAGAATATCAAAGGATACAGGTGGACCTATTGCAACAATGAGATGTACAAGATGTTTTGTCGAAAATGAATTTTACAACTTTGGCATGGGGGTTGTGGGGGGAGAGATGGGAAGGGATGGTAAGGGGAAACAGAGGAGAAGGCAACAATGCTTGATAAGAAATGCACTCATTACCTTGCCCATGTAATTGTAATCTCTCTGTATGGTATTTTCACAATAACAAAATCATAAAAAGAAAACAATAAAGCAATGAGCCATACTGTGAAAAACAAACAAACAAACAAAAGAATATCAAGGAATGACTACATTACTATTTGAAAGGTAGAAATGTAGATTTTTGGGTCAGTAAATGTGTGTGTGTGTGTGTGTGTGTGTGTGTGTGTGTGTGAATGCGTGTGTCCTAGAGAGAGAGACACACACACACAGACAGCAAGAATAACAATGTTCTAATAAAAATGCTGAATACAATGAGAGTGTTCACACTCTCCTAAGGTTTGCTGTTTCTGTTGTTTACATCAACATCTGCTTCTACTTAGTCCAAGCCCACAGATGTAGTAACAACTTTAAGAGTTCTGTCTTCATAAAAACAATGAATATACCCCAGGAAAACTCAAATAATTAGTCACTAATTAATGTTCCAAAACATTACTTTTAACACGTAACAACAGACATAACACATTTGCCAGACTTTGTATTAGTCCCGAAGATGACTCTTTCTCAACTGGACACAAAGAAGATAATTTAATAAATTTCTCTAAGCATTGAAATCCTTTTAAGGATGAATGGTCAAATCAATACTGTTTTTTGGTTTTTAAAGTAAGACAATTGAAGGAGTTATGAACACAGTATGTATTTACTGCAGAAAATTGAATTACAATTACAATTCTACCATTGAAAGAACACTTTGATATTTAATATAGGCCAGGGATTACAATGTTGTCTGGTGATTGAGCTTTGAAATTGGTTACCTAGAACCATGGCAGAATATTCATCATTTATGATGCCTTTTTTTCTTCTTTCTGAATCTGAATTTAGTCTCAGAATTTTTCTCAATAGAATGCCAATGAGATATATAATACCTGATAAAAAATTGGCCTGTGAATAGAAGTATTTTTTATTTCTTGTGCTTCTCCAAAGTCCTTTCTCTAGGTCCATTCTTAACTTACATGGAAGCATATACATATTATTTCATAAAATTTACTGATTTGACTGCTTCAAAGCATCCAGTTGTTGTATTAAAGTGATGCCATGTAGCCCAGTTTCTGTAAAAGGTACAACTCTTGAACATCAAAATCAAAAGATTTTTTTTCTCTGCAGCTTCAGGGTACGGTGGCATTAGGGTAAAAAGTTAAAAGGACTTATACAGACGATTGTAGAAACCAGCTCTGACAACGAGCTTTAATTCGAACAGTTTAAGTGCAAAAATTTTCAAAAGGAGACTTTTGCAGTGAAAATACTTAATACTCAACATTTCGTGTTAAGTCTGCATGCTTTCCAAATAAGGTGTCCCCCGTCCTTCTAAATTACCAAGTATAAAAACCGTAATGTTATATGTTCCCGAGGGGCAGAGAGTAATTCAGACATGAAGTAATTTTAATAGAAATCATTCTTCTTTTCTTGGCAAGAGAAGAATTTCAGTAGGAATTTTTCAAAATTACAAAATATCCTTCCCTGGGGGATCTATGCCTCCACTTAGCAGATTTCTCATTTCATTTAACACAAATATTTTGATCCTCAAGGGGAATTCTGCTCAGTTACAGTTTCTGCATTACTGTCTCCGAAAGATAAATGAGGTGCTTTCCTCCAAAATGGACACAGGAGAGGTAAGGTGGGAGGGAAATGATATAAATCCCAGGAAGAAAGTTCTAAAAACAAACCATTTACCAAAGCCCTTAAGAATGGAAACAATCTTCCATTTCTATTTCATTTTCTTCTCAGAATGTTTTCAAACAGAAGAGGTTCTATTTTTTTTTCTTCCTGGGAAAATTAGCCTGAAAATATGTTGAAGTAATAAAGAAAAGAAGACAATTTTGGAAAGCAGCTAGTTCTCTCTTCCTTCAGATAGCTGCAATAGCTTCATGGATGGGTGGATAGAAAGAAATGTTGAGGCTGAATTTAGACTTAGTTGGAAAGGGCTTGTTTAAGCCATGTTTAAGAATTCTGGGTAAGGATGCTTTCCATTTGCTACCCTGGACTAGGAGATATCTTTAACAGTGGTAGCATACCTATAAAGGAGACGTGATTTATCACCAAAGCATGTATCCAACCATACTTGGCCCATAAATTGTTCTGAAATATATTTACATATGTCCTTACAAACAACCACTAAGAATGCTATCTTATCCAATTTTTAATTCCAGTTGGGGTTTCACTCCTTTCAAAACAATAGGCGAATTATTTGCCAATGCTGGAAGATGATGTGCAAATAAATTACACCATAGGCACCAATATAGAGCCCTGAAGAAAACAATGAACTCGAAAGGGAGAAACTCCAGAGTGATAGCCCCATGACACTAGGAAAATGCTTAGAAGCTGACATTATTTCTATGTTCATCAAAATAGGTGTCTCCCTATTTTGACTCCAAAAGATTGATATTATTCTAATTTTCGCATTAATTTTTGAATTAGTGTACATTAATCATATGTGATAATTCTATCAATGTGTAAAGATTTCTTAAATAGATTTGCCCCTCCATTGTATGTTCATATTCTCCTCACACCTCTTCCTCTTTTCAGAATTTGGTGGGTTTCATTATACTGTCTTTATGTATGTAGGCAGCACTCTGTGATCTTCTTCACCCTTTAGTATTGACATTGCTTATCAACACCAGTTTTCTTTTCTTTTATTTATTTGTAATTTTTTGGTGGTAATTCCTTTCTTAGTAGGTAAAAGACTGAAAGGTTCAGTGGAAAAGTCCCTAGATACGCTTTCAATTAAATTTTGTTGCCTTCAAGTGCATTCAGGTTCAAAACTTGCTACCCAATCCTTCCACAGTCTAACCTAAAGCATCAGGTCTCAGGTCTCTGAACTTGAATTAAAAATGTTACACTCTAAAAACATGAAGCCACTTTTCATCATTTTACCCCTGAGATGATCATAGTGGCTGAATGTAGCGTGATCAATGAATGTTTTTTTCCCAGCAGTCTAAGGTGAGTAGCACCAGGGGACATGGCTTAGATGGGCTCATCAGAGCTCTGCTCCAGTTGCACAATCTGTCTCTCATAGATGCATGGTTGTTATAAAATCTCAGGGTCAGAACAGTCCTAGCATATGAAAAGCCAGATAACCCAGTGATCTTCAGTTCCTAATGAAATATTCCAAGTTTTATTGCCTGAAGGATTGATGTCAGTGTCCAAGGTAGTTGCCAGATGTTTTCATGTTAATCGAGTGCCCCTTTTGGATGATAAAGAAAGAGCTTTCTAAAACTACAAGCTGCTGTTTAAAAATTTAATTATTTTTTTGAAGTGGAGATTTTATGATCATTTAAGTTCTAAGAATTTTTTTCTGATGTGATATAAAAAATACCCACCACTACTTTAAATTAGACTTTAAGTGAACCTCTTTGTAAGGAAGTAAACTTTAATTAAGTTCACTTCTATTTTTCTATCATCTGCTGTGACAATGATAGACCTAGCAGAAGTCACTCCAAAGTCAAGCACATCATTTAAACTGATCAAATGAAGGCAGAATAGGTGTTAGATTTTTCTGTGTCCAATTTTCAGGATAACTAGAGGCTCACTAAATCAGGTCATTTTTGCAAATGTGTAGAATATATCTCTCAATGTATGAATTAAGAAAAAATTGCTAGATTAGTATAAATCTACTTCTACTCCTGAACAAATATTAAGAAATAAAGTGGTTATTAATATTGACACATGACAGAAGCAAATGTATTTTGAGTGCATACTATGGATCAGACAGACTTTCAATCTTCATGACAATTGCAGAAGATAAGAAAAGGACTCCAATGTCATAGAAAAGTAAAACAAGGCTCATAGAGTTTGAAGACTTGCCTAAGAATGCATAGCTTTTTCATGACAGATAACAAATTTGAAGTCGTTTGTCTAAGTCCAAGTCCCTCATCTTCCCCATTTCTTTATGCCAATCTCCCTCCAATAGTAGCATTTATATAGTAATTTGTAAGTAATAAAACATATTTTCCTTTATTCTATTTCATTATATTCTAAGAATTTCTCATTAGGGAATGTGACCCCCGTCATTGCTTTCTGAACAGAGAATGGAGATTAACATCAGTAAAGCAGCTCATCCAAGTTCATGCAACTGGGAAACGACGGAGCAAGGTCCAGGCTTTACAAGTTTTGGCCTCTGCGTCCTATGCTGCTATCTTTATACTCTAGACTTTTAAGACGTCAGAGTCAGAGAGTTGTCAGAGCTGTCACCAGTGCTACTTTCCTTGGGTACAACTTGAACTTCGTTAGGTTTATTAAGAGCTTATCAAGGATATTGCATCAGGCACTTCCTTTACTTGCTCTGCATTTCCAGTATTCTATGCATGCACAACACTGACATCTACTTCCAGGCAAGTTCTTGGAAAATAATAGGCAATTCATATATTAATTAATAAATGCATAAACAATCATAAGCTTTACTTAACATTTATTCTGCACCAAAAGGATTATAACCATGATTTGTGCCCAATGCCTTACCTTAATACTTGGATATTATTTATACTCTTGTTAGTTCTAAGGTAGAAGAATTCTTATTTATATTTGACATGAGACAAACATGGGCAAGATGGTATGGTAAGTCAGTTAGAAGAAAGCCGAAAAATATTGAGTGGGTCCAAGAAAAATGATCAGTTCGTGTCTCTCTGACATTTTACTAGAAGAAGGTGTTTGAAGGCAGTTAACATGTTTTATTTTTAACTACTTCTTACCTCTCCACCACCATTGCCTAAAGGTGTCTATAAACAATTTATTAATCAAAGGTTATGGATGGGCTGCAGGGCACCTGTGTGCTTCCTGATATCGACAAGAGAATAAAACACATTGTGCATTTTCCTGGAGAATAAGACCACAGATTTTTGTTAGATCATTGGAATGCATGACTTTGCAGGACAGGTAGCCTAAGGTGACTCTACACCATGATTACCTGTTAAAATACTTCATTCAGCCCTTGAAAATTATGGATGGCCCTTAGTGGACTGTTATATCAGAATAGCAAGAGGAGAGATGTGTGATAGAAGGCAGTCCATAGTTCATACATAGTGTTGTCAAACACCACTGGGATATAATATATTATTGGCATGTGATTTGAATAAGGAGAAAAAAGAGAAATGCCATATACATGTTTCTTGAAGGTGGAAGACAATGAGGAAATTTATTGAAGCAAATTATTTGTGCACCCCCAAACTTACTGTTTTTGCATTATGCTTTCTGTTTCTGCCTTTAAAAATGCATTTGCTTTTTCATGACAGAAGTTCTCCTTATAGGTTGCTTTAGTTTATCTATAACTATGAAGTTATATGATATGGTGTTGTAGTTTGGATGAAATCTTATTATTTTGGTTGCATCCAAGAGAAATCAGTCTGACTAGCTGAACCCTAAATGGGAAGCCAGGACACGCCTAGCTTCTGGGAAGGTCAGGACAGCAATGATTCCTGGAGTCCATTAGTTGCACTTCCAAGGCCTTAAGCTGTGCATTCTTGGAATGTATGCTCTAAATCTGATAGGCTTAGGTGTCTTCCATTATAGTCAGCAGTAGCTACAGCCACTGAGAACTCACTTCTGTGAAGTCCTTTTTGGAAACAATTCCAGGAAAAGGATTACTTTCAGATAAGCTTAGCAGTCACGTGCACTGAAGTCATTTCTATTCATTGATAAATCTAGATGTAATCCGGTCTAAGACCAAGTTTCAATAAGTAAAAATCCAGGGGGGAGATGGAAGGCACCTATTAGATGAATGCATTTATGGATCAATTGTGGCTTTCATGAGAGCAAAAGGACTGGGAATTTTTTTTTCAGAATTTACCCTAAGAAAACTGAGAAAGGATCCATTGTAAGCATATAACCAATTAAAGCATGGCTAAATTGGTGCTGGCAAGCCATAGAAAAGAGAGGGCCAGAACCTAAGGCAGGGTTCCTGAACATTTGGCACTACTCATATTTGGGTTCACATAATTCTCTCTCTTTCTCTCTGTGTGTGCATGTGTGTGTGTCCTGTACATTTTAGGATGTATTGTAGAATCCTGGCTTTACCTCACAGATGTCATGCATGGATAATATGTGCTCAAGTATTGTCAAATGTTCCCTGTTGAGCAAGTTTACTTGTGGTTGAGAGTCACTGATGAAGATTCCATGCATTGTGGTAGTGGCTAGACTTATACATAAGCTGAAGGAGATACAACCTCCTTCCTTCTAACAGGTCATAAAATAATATGGAACAAACAAACATAAAGAGAACTAAAAAATAAATTTTGTTCTTTATTTGTATAATTGGCACCTGAAAAGTTCCCCAGACCACATTAACTACCCAAATGGTTATTGAGTAAATTAATAAAAAGAACATGGCAATTATCTTTGTGAATTAAGAAAAATTTGATAATCTCAAGGAAACTCAATATTTAATGGATGTGATAATACTCATAGGATTATAGTGTGAGTTAAATAAAACACCACTTCTTAGAACAGTACGGGACATTTAACAGAAATTCTAAAATAGAATTGTAAATCGCCAGTTGGAACATTTTTTTTTTTTCTGGGAGTGGCTGACAAAACTTTACAACTGAACAATGAGGCACAGTGCCAGGCCTTCTAGATTTAGGGGTAGTGTTGACATCCATTCCACTACAGCTATAATAAAGAGAGCTCAATCCAGCAGCATTTCCCCATCTTAACCATAGGAAAGAATGCAGAAAGGTGAATGATTCTTCCTTCGGTGGAGTAGAATCTACCTCATGCTAATCTTCTACAGTCAGAACTGTCTAAGAAATTCACCATGGTAAACAAGGTATGGGTGATACTTGCCCCTTTGAAAACTGTAATGTATAATGTTGCAGAGGTGTGGAAAAGGACATAAAGGAGAGTACATACAAATGATGGAGAAGCTAGGAGTTGAGGACGGAAACATCTGTAACAGTGAAGAAAACCTGACGGCAGCTGCAGTTTAAATTAATTTCCAGGCAATGGTATAGGTAGTGAGAGAGCGAACTACTTTTAAACACTGAAGACAGAGAAAGAGACCAAGTGGTTTCAGCATCTTCCACAGAGAAGGATCCTCAAATATCCTCTAAAACATATAACAAATGTACCTACACAATAAATGTTCGAAACCTGGTGTTCTCAAATACCTAAGTACTTCTCAATAGAATCAGCCGCAGAAAAGAGTCAGAGAACTCATTTCCACATAGACACGGATAGTCCAATTATGTGAGTCAGAACCTACGGCCATCACAGAACTACACAAAGGATGAGCTGATGAAAAGTAGGGCCTTTGGTCTAAGGATCCTTAAATTCCCCTAATTAGAATCAAGATTGGTCTCTAAGCCCAGGGCAAGGCTGAGCCTGAAGTGGATGAGATTGGAGGTCCACAGGGCAGAAGGGTGGACATGTCGGTCATTGCCTCAACCCGGTCTCACAAATGTTCTTGCATTGTGTAATTGCTGATCACACGCAGAAGCCCAGACTTCTACAGGAAAAAAGGGTCTTATCTTGTGTTCTATCAAGAGCACCAGAGGGAGTCTTCATTTCCAAAGGTAATTGCCACAAACGTGTTACACAATATCATTCATTACTTGTTAGGATTGAGTGTTGAAAGTACATTTCACAAGATAATGAAGTTGTTCCCCAGGACTAACATAACTGGTTATCTGACTCTTAGGCTCATCCCACATTAGACATATTACACACACAACTGTCAAAATAAATAACTTACTTGGGATGTGTCAGAACTCACAACAGGCTGATGAGAAATGTGTGGAGATGTAGAAAACAAATCAGGGAGGCTGAGCGAGTGAGGGGAAAATAATGGTCCGTGTCAGCAAGGGGACGCACAGCATGAGAGATGAAAGCCTGGTGAGATTTTAAAATGGCCACGTTCCCGTTCCTGCAGGTTTCAGTGAACAAATAGGGCCACATGTGGTCACACCAAAAATATCAGTTTGAAATGAATTCCTGGCTGCAGTGGTGTCTCATGAAGCTGGCTCTGTAATTTACAAAGGTGACAGCCACAGCCATAAAGCTAAAATGGGGGTTTTCCATCAGGTAGCTTGAGACAAATGGGGAGATTGTGTACTCATTGGGAAAATACATTTTTGTCAGGCCACAGGTGTCACTAACAACAACAACAACAACGATTACTGCATCTACTCTGAACAGGAAGAATTGTACATATGGATTTGCAATCCTTCTGAATAGAACAGTGTATTGTACAGAAATATCAGGTAATATTTAGTTTCCAAGAGGAAGTAATGTGACAAAGGAGGCATAGAAAAATATAATGATGATGATGATGATTATGGAAGGAGAATGAGGTGAAAGAGGAAGAAGAAAAGAAACAAATCCCAACTGCCTAGCTAAATAAAGAAAAGGTGAAATGTATTATATACAAGTTATTTTTTAAAGTAATCCTCAATTAGAACATGAGGGCAGGAATGCCCCATTTGTTAAGAAATGGAAAGACTTGGAAAAAATTATCTTAAGTGAAGTAAGCCAGGCCCAAAGAAACATAGGTCCCATGGTCTCCCTTATTTGCAATAGCTAGTATATGTCTAGGACAAGCAGAAAAGGTCAAAAGCTAGGTACATATGACCTTATAAGATGATATTAAGTGAAATAAACCCCAAGATAGGGACACAAGTGGTTTTTCATTCTTGCTATTATTTTAAATGGACTTATAATGTACTATGTGATTTTTAAAATTTCTTTTGTATGTTCTTCCCCCACGGTATAACCTCTGTTTTCACTGTATTGGATGTCAGTGCCCTGCATCTTGTATATACAATTTTCTAATTTGGGAAGGGGAAGGGAAATAACAAAATGCTAAAATAAGGATCCAAGTTTACCTATTGTAATAATGATATGTACAAGACACTATGTTGAAAATGAACTTTACAGCTTCAGGGGGGAGGGAGTAGTTGGGGAGGTGGGGAGGGAAGGGATGGTAGGGGCAAAACAAAGGAGGAAGTAACAATGCTTGATAGGAAATGTACTCATTACTCATAGAACTATAGCCCCTCTGTAGAGTATTTTTACAATAAAAACATGCTTTTATATATATATATATATATGAAAATGAGGTCAGGGTAGGAGGTGGTTATGAGTATATTTTCAAGAGCTGACAAAATGATTTCAATGGCAGCAGCCATCTGTCATATGCGTCATCATTATTGAACAATACTATGTAATAAACCATCCTGAGTGACATCAGCAATGTGCAGGCACACAAGAAGCTCCAATCTGATAGAGCATCACTCAAGCCAACTGATCACGTAGAGAACCCATATCTCTCTGTCTTGAACTGATAAAGACTAAGACATGTGTAAGTAGTTGGCCCAATTGTTTGAGGCTCTGTGTCCCCTCCCAGAATCTGGAACCTTTCTATCTCTCAGCTAGAACAATGACAATTTAGGAACTTTTGTGTTTAGCAATTAGAATCTCTGTTTTACCCAACATAGAAGAAGAATGAATAGAGAAAGAGATGTAAAGAGAGCTAAGGAGTCTTTATTAGAGTTTATTTTTTAGCATCTAGCAATATGACTTTTATGAGTGTGGCTATTATTATAAAATGAATACAATACACAGAGTCAGAGCAGTGGAGAAAGAATCATAGATGTTGGGAACAGAAGGACATAGATTTAAACTCAATCTAAGAAAAAAAATTGATTTAAATCTTTGACTAGTGAATAAAGAAGCTATATCTTGTAACTTAGAAAAATGAATTAACAAGTTAAATATTAATTAAATAACTGGATGTTCTTACGTGGATGTTTTCTATATATTGGAGTTTGTGTGGAAATGTCTAAAAGTAAGCGGCTACTCTAAGCTGGTCATAATAATTTCTCCTATTTACCCAGGAAGAGGTGAACAATGGGTAAAGTTCTTATGTATATATAGAGCAGTAAATGGTGAATTCGGACTTTGAACTAGATCAGTCTGATTCCAAAATCTCTGCGCTAAACCTTCATGTAAAAATGCTCAGCACAGCCTCTGCCACCAACAGAATACTTAATAAAGAATCACCTTTTACAACTCCCTTAATTCCATTCTGGAATAAGAATGAACGTAAATAAAATAAAAGAACTATTTTTGTCAGTGCCTTTTAATCTTGGGAAGTATAAGATGACCTGCCAGCTCTCTCAGAAAGTATGCCTGGAAAATTGTGAAGATTTTCATTTTATAGGGAAATAATCAGTGAGTAGAATCAAATGCAGTAAAACTTTTCTTATCGGAAAAAGACTTAGGGAAAATCTGCCTCTACAGTGTAAGATTTCTTGGGGAGGTCCCACTGGTCTGCTATGGTTTTTAAGACACATGAAAGAGTAGGCTATACTGGAAAAATGCAAGAATCATTAGATTTTCTAACAACCCTATTCAATAGATTCAAAGGTATTCATTGTGAAAGTAGAAACAATATCACATGAATCTCAAATGAAAAGTTCTTATTTATCAGAAAAAGCTTGAGTGGAACAAGTTTAAGAAAAAGGTTTTAATAGTCTGCCATCATCCAAAGTTCCAGTCTCAATGTGCTTAGATATTCTATATCCTTTTGCAATTTCCTGTTTTTGGTATAAGAAACCATGAACATGTTAAAAAGAGATAATTTATCAGACAAAGCTCCTATTAAAGAATTGTACACTTGATTTCTTAATTAGATGAGTAAAAATTACTGATAACTGGCTAAAGGAATTAAAACATAATAGTAAAAAAATAGGTCAAGTCATTAGCAACCTATTTTTAGGACCTGGCAGGCTTTATTTGTTTGTTTATTTATTTTGTCAGTCCTGGGGTCTGAACTCTGGGCTTAGGCACTGTACCTGCACTCTTCAACTCAAGGTAAGTGCTCTACTGCTTGAGCCACAGGGCCACTTCCGGTTTTCTAGTGGTTTATGGGAGACTTTCCTGCCTGGGCTGGCTTTGAACTGTGATCCTCAGACCTCAGCCTCCTGAGTAGCTAGGATTACAGGCTGAGCCACAGGTGCCTGGCTTTGTTTATTTTTTTTGTCTTAAGAAGAAAGAAAGATTAATCTATTTGTAGAACTTGACCATAGCTCAAAGCCATTTGCCATCACAGGTTAACAACCTCTGTGCAAATTTTTAAGTAGTTTATAGGAATTTTTCTAGATACCCAGACTTTTGCCTCATCACTAGATAGAACCAAACATCTTCAAAGGGAGATGAGAAGTGAATTGGATATTGGCTTTCTGGATTTTTAAAAAAAATATAGTTTTGTCAGGTGCTGTTGTCTCAGGCTTTTAATCCTAGCTACTCAGGAGGTTGAGATCTGAGTATGTGATTTGAAACTAGCCCAGGCAAGAAACTCCATTGAGACTCTTATCTCCAATTTACCACCAGAAAATCAGAAGTGGAGCTATGGCTCAAAGTAGTACAATGCTAGCCTTGAGTAAAAGGAGCTCAGAGATAGCACCCAGGACCCGAGTTCAAGCTCTAAGACAGACCAAAAAATTATATTTTTATTATCTTTAGTTGTACAAGGGACTACCATTCAGTAAATCAGTTTCTAGTTACAATGCATCTTGACCAATATCAGCATTCTCCCCTTTGTCTTAGAAAATAAATCTACTCAAAATGCTAAATGGTGAGAGAATGAAATGAACCCAGTGATGAAACCACTTTCCCAGGTCAAACAATCTCACATCTGGAAAAACTAAACACCACATAAAATCTTCTATTTTAAGTATTCAATTCAGTGGTATTAAATATATTCACCTCCAACATAAAATTTTCTATTTTAAGTATATAATTCAATGGCATGAAATACTATCATTATCAATTTTTAGAACTTTCTTATTTGAGAGAAACTTGTGACCCCCTAGAGCTAATACTTTAAAAATAGAAAACAGTTGTGGATTTCAGCAAGTTGCAACAAAACTACAAGAGTCCCTGATACACTTTTACCCAGATACTTCCAATGATGAGAGGTCAAAGAATTCTAGTGCTAAAAACCTATAATTACTTTTTTGCCTTAAGAACCATTGATTATCTAGGAAACCAAAGAATCTGTTGAAACAAACCTAAAGACTTAGGAATTATATCATCATTCTAAGTTTTTTACTCCTGACATGGAAGAATTACAGTCTAATGTGATAATGCCATTGATTATTAAGATTAAAACACCATGAAAAGGGACAGTGTGTTTTATTTTTCTCCTAGACTAGAATAAAGCTACTGAGTTATGATCTTTATCATGTCAGAGAGAATGTGGTCAGGGTTGAGTATCCCTGCTAATTTTAGGCTGAGCTGAATAAGAAAATCCACTTACCAGCAATCTGGATAATCCATTGCCTATTCCTTAAAAAAGAGACATCCCCAGTGTAGCCCAATGTTGCCAAATAAGTCCAAGAGTATTTAGGTTTTCTAGCCTCAATGATAATGAAGGACAATATACATGTGAGTTTGCAATATTTCTATATTAAAGAGTCAGACAATATTTCAGACACTGTAAGCCTTGTATTCTATCTTAACCACTCAATTCCACATTGTAGGACAAGAAATGGCACAGACAGTACACAAACAAAACCAATGCATGTGCTTATGCTCCCTAAATCTTTATTTACAAAACCCGGTGACAGACCAAATTTGGCCAGTGGATAATTGGTTGTTAACTCCAAGCATAAATATCATGTGGTAAGATACTGTAGTGAAATATTCATATATATATATGTATATATTCTCCTTATAGATTATCTTCCTTCATTCCTCATATTTAGGCAAGTTTTTCCAGTTTTTTTTCCTTAAGCGTTTTCAGTAAGGCAGAAATAAGAAGGAGTCTAAAATTACTTTTCTTTCTACTTCTGAAATGCAAGGTGGGCATTGCAACCTGGCACTGGAAAGACTGAATATGGGAAATGCCACATATTTTTGCCCATAATATTGCAAAAAAACCCTAGTAACTAGTATTCAACAATTACTATATTTTATATGAGTCTTTCTCCAAAAATAAGCAAATCTGGCAGTCCAGAGGCTGAGAATAATCTCTCAAAGATGCCTAAATCAGCACAGCAGCTGGTCCCTCTTGGACCATTTACCACAGTCTTCACCACTCCCTGATGTGTTCTGAAATGATTTCCAGGCTACTTATAATTTTTCCTTGACATTTTAATGGTAAAGGGTTACTTCTTTATCCCAGTATCTCTACCAATATCCATACTTAGAGTGATCTTGAGGCTAGTACTTTTCTTATATATATATATATATATATATATATGAAGTCAAGAATTTAATGTATATCCTACAAAATTAAGGAGAGTGAGGGAAGGGGTGGGAAAAGGAAGGAAGAGATGGTTTGGGGAAGAATGGTTGAGAATGTGGAAAAGGGTGACATTGATCAAGATGCACTGTCTTCATAAACTGTTTTATTAAATGGCAACTTCTTTGTATAACTATTGAAAGATAATCAGAGTGGGGAAATCTTTTCCCTTTCTGGCTATTCCTCCAAAAGTTACACAACCATGGTTGTGGAAACAATCATATTATTTTCTGTGGGTCTGGTGGTATTAACATAACTTTGAAATTCTTTGCATAAAACTCAGCTGGAGCTGGGAAAGTGGCTCAGTGGTAGAGCGCTTGCCTTGCATGCCTGAGGCCCTGGGTTCGATTCCTCAGCACCACATAAGCAAAAAGAAAAATGCCGGAAGTGGTGCTGTGGCTCAAGTGGTAGAGCACTATTCTTGAGCTGAAGAGCTGAGGGACAGCGCCCAGGCCCAGAGTTCAGGCCCCACGACCGGACCCCCCCCCCAAAAAAAAAACTCAGCTAGTTTTTGTGAACATTAAGGAGAAAAATGTAGTAGAGGTGGCAACTAGATGATGTTTGAGGCAAGAAACCATGGCCCTTCATGTCCTGATTTTCTTGGGGAACACTTTTGAGGAGCCTTTACCAATCATATATAAACATAGTCCAGCTACTCTGAAGCAGTCATATAGAAAGACTAAATAGAGACCACGGTGAGAGAGAAACATGCCTGAGGAGCCACAGCCATTATGGTTTCCATCTTTTAGGCCATTCCGAATTCAAATTTATAAGCAAGAAGGCTTCTAGATGACCCTAAGTCAATCACTTTTTGACTCTAACTTCATGAAGAGCCATGAGAAGGAACCACCTAACTGATCTCAGTCACTCCAGAGTAAGATAGATTACTGGTCTTGGCTTTAAAGGTACTGGAACAATTGGCAATATACTAACAGGTAATTGAAAATGGAAATGCTCAAAAGGGATGGGAAATCCCAGAGACAATGCTATAAACAGAAATAATTGGATTTCAAGAGAGTACTCTGGAGGCTGGGAAGGTGGCTCAGTGGTAGAGCACTTGCCTTGCATGCATGAGGCCCTGGGTTCGATTCCTCAGCACCACATAAGCAAAAAGAAAAAAGCCAGAAGTGGTGCTGTGGATCACGTGGTAGAGCGTTAGCCTTGAGCTGAAGAGCTAAGGGGCAGCACCCAGGCCCAGAGTTCAGGCCCCAGGACTGGACCCCCACACAAAAAAAGAGAGTACTCTGAGCTTGACTACAAGATACGAGGTGACCAGTTGAGAAGAGGTGTAAGAATTCCATTTTCCTACAAAATTCTTGTGTAACTTTTGGAGGAATAGCCAGAAAGGGAAAAAAATTTGCCCCATTCTGATTAGCTTTAAGTAGTTATACAAAGAAGTTGTCATTTAATAAAGCAGTTTATGAATACAGTACATCTTGATCAATGTCACCCTCTTCCACATACTCAACCATTCTTCCCCAACCCATCTCTTCCTTCCCTTTCCCACCCTTTCCCTCACTCTCCTTAATTTTGTAGGATATATATTAAATTCTTGACTTCATACTCTTCTCTCCTTTCATTTGTCTATCCCACACCTCCCCTGTCCTGTACCTGTTTCCTGGTGTTTATTTTTGAACTTTGACTTGTCTCTTTCTAAGGAATTACCTCGTTTGAGTTCTCCCTTGAATCTACTATACTTCAGTTCACACATTTGTATATATTTACACCAATGGATTTACCTGTGAGATTGTGAGCTAATTCTAGCTTCCATAGACGAGGCAACATGCAAACGTTGTCTCTCTGGTCCTGACTAACTTCACTTAACATAATCTTTCCCAGGTCTTCCCATTTCTTTGTAATATAATTCTTTCTAATGAACCAGTAAAATTTCATTATATATGTGTATATGTGTATATGTAAGTATATTTACACACATACATACATACCACATTTCCTTGATCTGTTAGTCCATTAAAGAGCATCTGGGCTGATTTTGTACCTTGGCTATGATGAATAATGCTTCAGTGAACATCGTTGTGCTGATTGCTTTATTGTAAGCTGGTTTGTGATTTCTTGGATAAATGCCCAGGAGTGGAATTGCTGGGGCATAGGGTAGTTCTATGTTTAGTTTTTGGAGGAACATTTCCCATACTGCTTTCTAGAGTGGTTGAAAAAATTTACATTCACACCATCAGTGTATTTATTAGGTTTCCCTTTTGATCGCATCCTCCCCATCATCTGTTCTTTTTAGTTTTCTTGATAATGGTCATTTTAACTGGGGTGAGATGGAATCTCAATGTTGTTTTAATTTGCATTTCCTTTATGGCCAGAGATGTTAAACATTTCTTCATGTGTCTATAGGTCATTTTTACTTCTTCTGAGAAAACTTTCTTTAGTTCATTATACCATTTATTATTTAGGTTGTTGGTTCTATGAGGGTTTAATTTTTAAGCTCTCTGTATCTTCTGAATATTGAGCGATTGTCTGATGCTGGTAAAAATGTTATCCTATTCTGCAGACTGCAGACTGTCTTCTTAGATTTTTGGCTATAAGATGCTCTTTTGGTTTTAAAATTTCTTGTTCTTTCAGACAATGGCATCTTGGAATCTATTTAAGTAGATTTAATGCAAGCCACTTAATATTCTAATTTAAATATTGTGATTCAAATTAGTAAGAAAAAAATAAGTCCAGAATTTTTCCATTATTTGAAACAATTTTCTTTCCTCTTCTTTAGCCATTTTCAAGTAGAGAGTAGGACAGGTGCTTTTTAGTCAAGAAGGTTGTGAATTGGTGAACATATAGCATCTAACAGCTGTAAAATGTAGTGAATAAAATATAATTGAAGAAAAATATTTTCATGAGGAATGGAAGCAGGAGATAGTAGAGTGAGATGATATAAAGACTGATTCTTGTTGTTGCACTCCTTTCTTCTGCTCATATCTCTCACTGGCATTTAAATCCTGTGGCATTTAATCTGAACCTGTTCTCAGGCAAATACCACAGTAATTTACTTCACAGACAATGCCTGTTTTCTTTGCAAAACTAGTTTGACAGTTTTGACTAGCTCATTTATGGATTACTTGGACTGACCTGACTGTTTTGGTAAGGGCTGTTTTAGAGGCCAATTTTCATTGATTTATGTTGTCTGGATTTTATGATTAAGGACATCTGACTAAGGAAGAATAGCTAGGGCTTCTCCAAGATAAAGGAAAATTTATATTGGTTGCTCAATTCTAATATTGGAACGTATTTTTTTGTGAATGACCTGAAGTATTAATTTGGGAAAAATATTGGTTTGTTAATAAGTATCTCCAAGGAGTATGATTATGTATGTGTAAATATATAATTGTGTATATATGTATATATATGAATGTATTTGTGTGTATTCATGCACATGAGTGTTGGGGTGGGGGGAAGAGAGAAAAATAGACACATCACATTGTATTCTAGTCCAGTCCGGTGAGTTAGATTGTTTTTTTGTGGTGCTGATTATTAAACTCTACCACTGAGCTACTGACTCACTCTCAGTCCAGTGCTTTAGATGACAAGACTAGAAAGTTTTCTTCAAGCTTTCTATATATCTTAACACTTTATACGGTTCTGTTTTAAACAAATAAATACATGTTCCCTCCTAATGCATTAATTCTTGAAATCACAACAATTTGAAATATGTTTCAGAATGTCTTAAGTGGAAATCATGGCTATTCAGAGCTTCTCTGAAAAATTCAAAAGCAATCTAGAAAGGATCCTGAAGGGAAACTTAGAGATGAGAGAAGATGGCTTTGAAGAGCCCCCAGAAAACTTTCCTGCAAATAAGGAACCATAAGCTAAATGAATTGATAAGCAAACAAATGGAGTACTGATAAGAAAGAGAAGAGAATTAATTTTGTTAAGTCCAAATGAAACAGGTATAACTGAGAAAGCAGTAGTCCCAGATACTGTTGAGAGCAAAACACTGGGGAAAGACATTTGAAATACTAACATCCCCACAAAAATAGATAGTTAGATTCCATTTTGTGCCCAATAATTACAATGACCTGAGATTTCTCAGCTCTGGGAATAAACATGTTTTGTCAGATTTGTTCAATATAAAGTCTCCTTATATCCATGACCCCTTATACTAAGCAGCCAAAGACTGAATACGTCTGTAGAGATTTCTATATGCAAAATGAACTTCTTACCCTTGGAAAAAATGCACAGCTGAGGCTAAGACGTCTTCTTCTATAGAAAACATCTCTTTTAGCAGAACTGATCTCATGGTGTCACATGTTAAGAGGCTGAAGTAGAGAGATGAAACCAAATCTACATGGGAATTGAAAGCAGGATGTCTTAGTGGTCTCTTAAAAAGATATCATTTGATCTGTTGTAATGAGATCCAGGCTAGCAACACTCCAATTATCCAAGACTCTCTTTGAATGTTTCTAGTTACAGGTAAGAGATAAATCTCTGTTCGTGGTCAGATGAAAGATGAAGGAATTCTGATCCCTACACCTGTCCATGACAAAATAAGAAAGCACATTCTTGGTTCTCCTAAGTTCATTCTTGTCACAGAATATGGAGAATATTACCTTAGAATCATTCCCTGAACTTCCCAAAGGCCATAAATTTATGAGAGAAGATGATTCTGGAAAGCAATGAATTCTTTCTCCATTCATTCATATCCCTTAAGATAGCCCACAACAAAATACTTATTAGCAATAAGGCAAATGTTTCTAGGCAGTAGTATGAATGGAAAGCCACAGTTCTCCTTTGGTTTAAAGTCAGTTTTAAGTTTTGGAGAAAGGAGTTGTGAGGGAAAAGGTATAAATATAAACAGCAACAGTAAATAAAGCAATAAAATAAAATTAAAAAAATAAAGAAATTGGAGAATCATATTAGACAACAGATTAAAAAAATCTCAAATGACTCATCAAGCTTAACAGAGATAAACTAGAAGTGTCATATTCATAGCTTTCAATTAAAATAATAGCACTTATAATAACCATACAGCACAGTGACCCAATTTTCATAAGTAATCTGAATGTTACTTTTAAAGGCAATGGTGTCAGGAGATGAATTCCTTTAAAAAAATAGTCAAGATTCCCTGCACCATTTCTATAGCAACTAGAAACAAGTTAGGAGGCTTGGTGACAGGGGATTCAAAGAAAGGAAAAGCAAACCACTGTGGGTTGTTTGTCAAGTTCAGTGAAGATAATAAAAACTGCTTATATCACTGGATTTTCAGAGTTTTTTTTCAGGTTCTTCAAGGTTTGAGTAACATCATTGAAAGAATCAATTCAAAATCTGGTGCCCTTGGACATCTCAAAATGCTCCAACATAGTAGTATGGCATGTTGATCTCTGTTACACTTAAGCATTCTAAACCTACATAATCCAATATTTATGTGGTATCATGTTATAAGAAAGCACACACACTCCTAAACAGAATAGAGAAAAAGAGCTTCATTTTGTTTTTATCCAAGAGACTTGAACAATTCTGGGTCAGAGTCTCACTAACATGTTCTGTGTCTCCTTTCTCTCTCCTCTTTGCTTCTTTCCTCTTACTACCCCAGAGCCTTTCACTAATAAAAACTTTCTAAAATTCTTCTGCCCTAGGAATTCTGGCTCTTCCAGTCACGCTGTCTTCTCCCTCTCAATTTTGTTTTACTCCATGTTTCTTAGGTAGCTTTCTGTCTACTAACAAAAATAAGGGAATATGAGTAGTTGATAAGAACAGTATTCCTTATAGCTTGGGAACTGGAAAGTTGAAGTAGTCAACAGATAGAGTCTCAGAAGATTTCTCTCTGCTTCCAAGATGCTATCCTCTTTTTAAATTGTTTTTTATTGTGATTAAGTGATTACATAAATTTCACAAATTTCATAGTATTGTGAGATAGTGTGATACTTACTTAAAGTCACAAACACATTCTAACCTTCATGAGGCAAATCGTCATTATAGTGGTTTATAAGGTTTGTGAGTTCTATGAGCTTTGACAATACAGCTATTTCTTCCACACTGGGTGATACATACATTTCTTTCCTTTTGCTTAGTGTCACTGTTCCCTCTTTCCCTCTCATTCCCTCCCTCCCATTGCTGCCCTTGAGTTACTTAGTTCATTTTCATCAGTGTAGCTGATGGGTCCCTCTGTTGTATGTTTTTCCTTTGTTTCCCTTAGATGTGTGCATATACACATAAATGTGGTCAGCAGCATGGGGTCATTTAGTAATAATACAACAAGAT
Organism: Dipodomys ordii; assembly: GCF_000151885.1. Classification (NCBI taxonomy): domain Eukaryota; kingdom Metazoa; phylum Chordata; class Mammalia; order Rodentia; family Heteromyidae; genus Dipodomys; species Dipodomys ordii. Next base: position 9,316,910 of record NW_012267250.1, read on the forward strand.
GAGTGGAGGTCCTATGTTTCTAGAGTCCTGTTTACTTTGTTGTATCTCCTTACATTTTGTATTGAACATCCAAATATCAGGTAGACCATATGCCTTTTGTCTCTTTGCTCTTGGCTTAGATGGTGTCTTCTTTACTGGATCCTCATTGGATGGTAAACACCATGTCTCCCATGGTAAAAACCAGAAGGAAAGAGACACAGCAGTTCCTTCTTAGCCTTTTATAAAGACACTAATGTCATTCATGAAGGCAGAGCTCTTGTGATATAATCACTTCCTCTAGTACCATCACTTTGAGATTTAAGTTTCAAGATACACATTTTATAGGGAAACAGATATTCGAACCACAAATACTCCTTGACTTTTCATTGTGTTACCTCTTATACACCCAGGGTGAGTTGAAGATAGTCCAAGTAAAAAAATGCATGTAAAACATCATAGCTTTCAAATAGTCTGTGGCATAGGACTGACCATTTGCCTCAGGGATCCTGTGGTTGATCTCTTCTGTAACGGCCTAGCACTATGACAGTGTTATGACACATACCAATAGAGAAAAGGCCAAAGTTAAAAGTTGACCTATAGTCTCTACTGAGTGTACTTCACTTTTGATGGCTGTAAAATCCAAACATTATAACTTGAACCATTGTAATCTAGGGATTGCTTGTGTAATTCCTGGTCATGAAACTTCCTCCTTCAAAACATTCTTTGACATTCCTTTTAGTCAATATGGATTTCCTTTGCTAACTCCTGGCCTAGGATTATATATTCAGACAGGAGATGAGTATAAAATACAATCCCTTTTATGTGGCTTTTCTGTGTTCTACTTTATTTTTTCTTATTGACCAAAAAAAAATAATGTTGTAATCAGGTGTGAAGAGGAATAATGGAAGAAATGGAGGTAAAAAAACATACTATTCTAGAATTTTCTTTTCATACCATCTGCAGTGTATTTAATTCTGGCAGCCTTTGTGTAGTCCATTCCTCCCCCTGCCTCCCGTGCAGGTCAGTCTTGAAGTGATACATGCTTTTTGTTTCCTCTGGACACCAATCAGAGAAAGTTTCTTTCAACATCTGGTACTGCTTAAAAGAAAAAAAAAAACTTCATGAAAAAGCTATTAGGAGGCAGGGAAATGAGGGCTTAGTTTGCTCACAAAAGAAGAAACACTTAAGGAAAACTTTTAAAACAACAAACAAATGAGAAATTTGGATGTAGTTGGTATTTCTTTTTATTGACAGTTTGCTGTCTGTGGTGTATATAAATGACCACAACAAAACATTGCCTCTTTATGTAAAGTAAGAGCTTTCATAACATTCATGCAAAAGGGACAGCCTGGGGAGGGGGGAAATATGAGCACTGCATTGAATTATGTTAAATGGGTCATGGCTAGCCACTAAGAGGACATTTCCTATGAAGGCGAATAATCACTTATTCCAGAGTAGCTTGTAAAGCAGGGAGTGGGGAGAGGTGGGGAGAGATGGTGAGTTTTAGGAGTGATTACAGGCAAGAGTTCTGCTACAAAAGATACCTCCTTCTTGGAGAAAAGTGTTGACATCTTGTCGAACATACAAGATCTTTTCCCTTATTATTATTATTATTAGTAGTAGTAGTAGTATTCCCTCTTATTGATGCTACAAATAATTAGTAATAAAACTTAAAGCAACAATAAAAATATAGATGAAATGATTCACTCATCCCCAAAATACTGCTAAGCATCTATCAGAGGCAAACATAAAGATAGAAAATAGTGTATGTGTGGGAGTGTAGTCCTGGAGTTGGAAGGGCAGGGAGGAGAGGGAATAACAAAGGAGGAGGCAAAAATGCTTGGTAAGAAATGTACTCATTACCTTGCTCATGTAATTGTAACCCCTCTGTACAGTATCTTCACAATAAAAACTTATTTTTTTAAAAAAGAGTTTCAATCATAGGAAGAACTAAAGACAGCACATGGGTAACTAGTCCCAGGCAGGATGTGATGAATGTTATAAGAGTTATACATTCCTCTAAAAAGGGCTCTTTTTTCCCTTTTACAATCTATTTTTTTTTAAATTTCAGTGCAAAGTACCATTTAGGACAAAGGTAAATCTGATGATCTTTGACTACTGCTGGGTTGGATCACTTATGATTTTGTACAACTCCACTGATCCCATTTATCTTTGAACACAGAGCTTAGAAAATTGTGACCTGTAAAACATATGTAGCCCATTGCCTGCTTTAAAAAACAAAGTTTTGTTGGAGCACAAGGCATGCTTCTTTGTTTACTTGTTATCTATGCCTGTTTTCATGCTACAGTGACCGAAGTGGGTAGGTAGTTACAATGGAAATAGTACACACAGAAGCTTAAAGTTTTTAACTTCTGATCTTTTATTTTTCTTCTGATCTTTTATAGCGTTTACTGAACCCCATCCTGGAAGGCAATGACAACTGTTAGTTATGCAATGGGGATTCTGTTCCCTATGCTGCTCAGGTACTGGACAATCCCTGTCACAGGCACAGGATGATTATTTCCAATTCCACTGACAACTACACACTTAGAATCTGGGAGCTTTTTTCGGATACCAAAATTTCCTTCTTTTCAGCCAGGTGTCAGTGGCTCATGCCTGTAATCTTCGCTACTTAAGAGGCTGAGATCTGAGGCTCACAGTTCAAAGCCAACCAGGGCAGAAAAATCCCCATGGGACTCTTATCTCCAATTAACCACTCAAAAACCAGAAGTGGAACTGTGGCTCAAAGTGGTAGAGTGCTAACTTTGAGCAGAAGAGCTCAGGAACAGTACTCAGGCCCTGAGTTCAAACCCCAAACTAATAAAAACAACAACAAAAAAAAACTTTCTTGTTTTCTATATAATTCATGTCTTAGATGTAAATTCCATGCTTTTTTCCTTGGTGTTGTGATTGCATGTGTGTACCACAATGTTAAGTTTATAATTTGAGCTGAAAAATATTCTATTATATATTTCTTTAATAATTATCATGTAAGTAATATATGTCAACTTTTGTATTAGGAGCTGAGAAGATAAAAATAATCTAAAAATTTCCTTGTTCCTGTTTTTTTTCTTATTATTTTAAAGGGCCCCTCTGTCCTGTTGGAGAGAGATTTTTATTTTTTTAATTAACTTTAAATAGTTGTACAATTCAACATGCCAATTTATGAGTCCCTTGATCTTAATGTATCTTGAACAGTGTCACTTCTTCCATCATTCTCTCTTCTATCTATTCCAATCTCATCCATCCCTTCAAGTTACCTGGTTCCATTTCACAAGTATCCATTGAATGTTTTGACTATAATCTGACACTCTCTCACTGATCCATTCCCTCCCCTTAAATTTCACCTCCCTCAGACAAGCTATGTTTCAGTTTCCTGGTATTCATTTTGTTAGTTAAACTGCCAGTTGTTTATGGTAGTCAAGTTATTGGAAACTCACAGACATTTGTAAAGTCCAAGGACCATAATAGAAAATTGCAGGTTGTTAGAAAGGAAACACAGAGACTTGGTTTAGAGTGGAGGTAGACAGTGAGGAAGTTAGATGTCCCCTTCACAAAGTGGCATTGGAGTTAAAAACTGAATGATTGCTGTGAAGTAAAAGGAGGAGTTCAGACAGATGAAGAGTTCACACAGAGATGGCTCAAGTGGTAACAGTGCCCAGGTCCAGAGTTCAAGCCCCCCCCCCAAAAAAACATAAAAAGTAGTGTCTTTTGACTATCAGCCTGATCCTCTTCCTCCACAAGTACTGCCTTCTTTTTATTGACTGCGCCACCAAATCACTGGGACTGACTTTAAGCACACATAAAATGTTGTCGTGTTGCTATTTTTAATGTAACTCAAATGGTGTTTTTGTCAAAATATCCATAAAAACTGTTTTTTTCTAATGTTAAAAAAAGAAAACGTTCACACAGAAGAGGCAGAGTTTGGACAAATGGAAGCTACAAAGGCAAAGTTCCTATACTTTGGCAGAGCTATTTGTGTGGCAGAGAAGACTGAAGAAGTGTAAGAGAACAGAGTGACAGTAAATGAAGGCTTAGGATGCCATGTTAAGCAGGGTCTAGTTGCCTGTAGTAAGTAGTTTGTTATATATAAATTCAATAGGAGGCCATCCGAAAATTTTACAAAGATAATTTACTTCTCCATAAAATGGATCCCAGTAATAAATTGAAAAGAACTAAGTCCTATTAAGAAGATAATAAGTCTTCTAACATTTCTTCTAAATACCCATCCCACTTTTTAAAAATATATTTTATTATTATTACAAAGATGATGTTGAGAGGGATTCCAGTTACATAGTTCAGGCAATGAGAATACTTTGTTTTAGACATTACTCTTTCTCTTGCTCTCTCCCAGTTTCCTCTTCCATCTCCACTCACAAATTATATAGCTCATTTTTAACATAGTGTCTAGTGAGTACCACTGCTTATCTCATTCTTGTCTGTGCTAAGATAATGGTAAGCGTTAGAATTAAATTGGAAACAGAAGATAGTGATCATGTTTTCATGTCTGAATCCCTCTAGTTTTTGGTATTATAAAAGCATAAAAACAAATGCTCATTGAATTGAATACCATTAAATACAAATCAACACTAATAATAGCTAACATTTGCTGCATGCTCGTTGCAAATTAGACTCTGTACCAAGAACTTTTCATGAATTATATAACTTAAAAACTCATCTGGGTGCCAGAGGTTTATGTCTATAATCCTCACTACTCAGGAAGGTGAGATCTGAGGATCATGATTCCAAGCCAACCCAGGCAGAAAAGTCCCCATGAGACTCTTTTTTTTTTGGGTCCGGTCGTGGGGCCTGAACTCTGGGCCTGGGCGCTGTCCCTCAGCTCTTCAGCTCAAGGCTAGCACTCTACCACTTGAGTCACAGCGCCACTTACGGCTTTTTTTTTTCCTGTTTACGTGGTGCTGAGGAATCGAACCCAGGGCCTTAAGCATGCAAGGCAAGCGCTCTACCACTGAGCCACCTTCTCAGCCCCCCATGAGACTCTTACCTCCAATTAACCACTCAAAAATTGGAAGTGGTGCTGTGTCACGTGCTAGAGCACTAGCCTTGAGCACAAAGAATCTCAGGCACAGTGCCCAGGTCCTGAGTTCTAGCCCTGTAACCCCTCACCCCCCAAAAAAGCCTAAAACAAACAAAAAAACCCTCATGTTCTATAGCAAGTTTTACCTTGTGTGTGTGTGTGTGTGTGTGTGTGTGTGTGTGTGTGTGTGTGTGTGTGTGTGTCCTGGTGCTCAATTAACCCTAGGCTTTGCAAATGCTAGGCACATACTATACATCCCCTGCCTAAGAGGCAAGTTTGGTGATTTTACAAATGAGATAATAGAAGCCTATATGGGTAAACTGACTCCTGGGAGTCAATATGTGGAATAAGTAAGTTTTTCTTAAATCTAGACCTTGAGATTTTAATTAGAAACTGTGTTCACTTCTTTCTCAAGCACTTAAAGCGAAACTTCAACAAAACAGATGCTGCTTCAGTCCGTCTTTATTATTTATTTATTATTTTGTTGGTCGTGGAGCTTGAACTCTGTGCCTGGGCGCTGTCCCTCAGCTCTTCAGCTCAAGGCTAGTGCTCTACCACTTGTGCCACAGCACCACTTCCGGGTTTTTGAGTGGTTTATTGGAAATAAAAGTCTCACAGACTTTCCTGTCCTAGCTGGCTTTGAACCATGATCCTCAGATCTCAGCTTCCTGAGTAGCTAGGATTACAGGTGTGAGCCACAGGAGCCTGGCTTGTCTTTATTTTTAACCCTTTAGAAGATTTACAACATGACACATCTTTTTCCAGATCATGTTCAAGCTCCAAGCCAACATTTTGGAAACCACAGTCTCCTTCAAATGTTGCCATTGCTATTTTTCTCCTATCCCTTCAAAGAGACTTGCTATTAGAATTCAGCACAATCTGTTTTGCATTAGTGATTTCTGTCATTCCCCCAAATAATTTTATGCCTAGCAACATTACCCATACAGTGAGACAGTGAGAGTCAGGCCATAAAAAATGGACTTATTCATTGCAATTCCAATTTTATCCATAGATAAAATAAATATTTTCCAATTATAAAGGAAATCACACTCAAAATAGAAAGGACTATTGTATTCCAAATTCTGTAGTGATTTCAAACACTGTAGGACAGGAAGGAGAAAATAAAACCTAATTGAGTATTTGATTTCATTAATGAATACATCTTCACTGTATTCATTTAATCAGACAATTACAAGTGACTAAATAGAATAGTACTAAATTCTCTCCATGTGCATGAAATGAGATTTTGGATTATATTCTCATATTGACTTCTTATCACAAGGAATTCAGTTTTTCTCTCATACATTTTGCTGGGAAAAATTGTAATTGCTTTAACTGGTTTTGATTGACCAACTGCTTTCACAGGACCATAAATATAGACGTCAGCTCAGTGAACACTAAATGTTTATTTCTGGGATCCCTCTCTAGCTATTGACAATCTGACCCATGAACCCACCAGCAGGTAATCTCATAGATCATTTTCTCTCCAGGAGACTCTTGCAACTAGGCAGGTTTGTCAATAGCTTTCACAGAGGGTTTTGATCAAGGACTGCTTTGTAATTGTCTGGAAGATACATTAAACACCTCCCTTTCCCCAGTGTTCTAAAGACAGAACAGTCACTTCAAGTGTAAATTGCTCACACCAAGATTTTTCTATCTGGCTATTAAAAAAAACAACCATGTTTCAGATCCTTGCTGCCTAGAAAATTCACTATCATAAATATGACTGTCTCATACATTTCTCTGAAGCTATTCCCTTGCCCGTCAAATCAGTGTTTAAAAAAGTCCCTACATGACAAGTCTTTTTAAATTAAAAAATAATACAACTGTTCACTGATCTAGCCAACTCACTCCTGCCTTAGAAATGCCTTTATAAATTCGAATGGCTCTGTTTATATTGGCATAACTTCACAGTAATGAGTATCTATGAGTATGCAAAAGAGATAGCTGACAAATCATTTGGATAATTCACACCTGTCTTGGTTCATTTTCTGTGGCTTTCACTGGATACCACAAATTAACTTTTGAGGAAAAGAAATGGGTTCATTACAGTTGGGAGGCTGGGAGTCAGAGGACAATGGGTTAGCACATGGTGAGGACCTTTTTCAAGAAGCAGAATGTTGTGGAAGGTACTTCATGGTGGGACCCAGCAAGTATCATCAGCTTTATTCTCTCTTCTTATAAAGCCTCCAGTCCCCTCATAGAAATATCCCTTGGCTACCTTTATCAAATTCTAATTATCTTACCCAAACAGTATTTCCAAATACCGTTAGTCTATGAATTGGGGAATTACGTTTGTAATACAGGACATTTGGAGGTACGTTCAAATCATAGAAACATACTTTTTAGTGAAAGTGGAAAAATTGTGTGCATGCATATATGTGTGCATGTTCAAATGAGACTGAGAGATGTCAGAAAGGGAAAGATAGGAAACAAGCATAGAGGATAAAAGTTAGGAGCACCAAGGACAGGACTGTTCCTGATGCTGGTGAAGAGATGAGCTCGGAGCACTGTCCTCCATTTCCCTTGGCCCCTCCTACTTTCATATCAATTCCAATTTGTGTGGAAAGTCTAGATTTGACTCCAGTATCGCCTCAATTGCTTCTCTTACTCTTCCCAAGAACTTAGTTTTTACATTCTTTTGGATGTCATTATTACCAAAGATCTCTTTGTCGAAAACCGAAGAACATGAAATGGTTACCATTCATTCTGACTCATTTCTTTTTCCTTGAGAGCGAGTCAACGGAAGGGAGAATAATAGAATGATCTTAAATTAACAAAGTTGTAAAAATTTGAATACATTAGGAGAGGAAGTGGGGTGGGTGTTACAACATTTGCAGAAAGTCTATAAATTGCCTTTATCATCTGGTTGATACACTAATCAAAGTGTGGCTAGCCTGCTGTAATTCACGAGGAAGTGCGAATGATGGAGTGAGAATATACAGGGAGGAAATAGAAGATCCGCTTTTAAATTGAGCACTATCACTATTACCCAGCTCTTCTCTTGAAGACAGAATCCACCATCCAGATGACATTTTCTCACTAAGATTTTGCACCGAACATTGAACATCAGAAGTTCATTGAGCAGCATGCAGTAGCACTAAGGTAGTGAGCACATGTGTTATAGTAGTTTTCAAACTTTGGTCAAGTTCAATATTTATTGGCCAAGAAACCTATTCTGGAACATGAAGGAAGAATGCACATAAAGAAGACTAGAGACTTAACAGAGGCGGGGTTGGAGGAGTTAGACATCCTTTCTCTACTGACATTTAAAAGTTGCAAATTAAAAAGAAAAGGAGACAAAGCCAGATCCTTCATATATTTTATATTCTCGCTCTAGGAATTGATAAAACAGCTCTTCAACACACAGGTGGAAGTGTGAATCTGATAACTAATGAATACTGGAAATGTTCCCAAAAATTCACAGTTTGAGAACAAGTTGTCATGAATTAATTTTGTCTGAGTACCCCGTTCAAATGGATTGTAAAACAGACTAAAACTTCAGGCTTCTAATTGGCAATTTTTAATCTCATTTTTGGAGTCTAGTCTGAAATAGGGGGTTGGAATATTTGCTAGGCTTTATAGTAAGGCATTTGGATTTTCATGTTTAAATATCTATGTACTACCCCCTTTCAGCCCACATAAGTCTTGTATGAATATTGATAAGAGAAATAACCAAGTCAATCTTATAGTTGCATGATGATCAAGAAGTATGCCATGTATATATTCCACTCCCTTTCACTGAGGGCAAGTCTACATAATGGTGGGAGCTTGGGTTTTTCACAGAGATAAACCAGGGCTAGAATTTCAGCTCTTCTAAATACTAACTTGAGCCTGGGAATGTTACCTTTGAGTTATGTTGAGTCTCTACTCTCACCTATTAACTCAGGATAAGAACAGATGCAACCTTGCAGAGTTGTTGAGGATAATACGATATAGCCTAAAGAGATTTGCCCCATGTCTGGCATATTTTAAACAATCAGTGACAGCTGTTGTCATTAGGCCAGTTTCCACCTGTTAGCTATTAGATATTGATGATTTATTGTATTTTTCCTTTAACCCTAAAAACCATTTAACCAGTCTCTGGTTGGATGTGTTCCAAGTATAGTAAGAGATTAGGGATAGTCTATATTTGTAGTTATACCATGGTAATTGGCAAGTATTACAATTCAAGGTTCATACCTTTTCCAAAGGTTGTCAAACATTTCCTAGTAGAATACTTCTCAGAGACAATATTTTCTAGGGGACAACATTTAAAAAAAGATGGAGTACATATTCTGAGAATGTCATAATGAACTGTTCACTGGAACAAGAGAATCTGTAAGAGACAGGACTGGACGTTTCAAATAATATATATGAGACAGCAACCAGTTTTTGGGTGATGGGACCTCAGTTTTCTGTGGCTGGGATAAAATACCCATGAGACACAAGTGAAGAAGGGAAGACTGATTCTACCTCATGTTTTCAGAGGGTTCTGTACATGATGGTTTGGTCCTTATGTTTTGGACAGTTGGAAAATATTACGGGAAGGAGTGGTGTGTGTGTGTGTGTGTGTGTGTGTGTGTGTGTGTGTGTGTGTGATAGAGCCAAGTTGTTGTTATCATGGAAGCCAGCGCATAGAGTGAGAGGGGAGAGGAAGAGGTGCTGAAATACCAGATTCTTTCAATAAAATATCCCAATCAGCTGGTGTGTAAGCTTCTGGGAGACATTTCAAATTCAGACCACCATAGGACACATTATGTTGAGCTATATATCACTGAGAAAACCCAGAGCTTTCCTTCAGTCTTTATTATCATTTGTTTCTGAATAACATAAGTAATAATGTTCATAGGTGTGACAAGGATAGCAGTTAGCATTTATTGATTGATTCCTATAAGCCCAGCATTGTGCAAGGGGTTGTACTTAACTTGTGAATGAATCCTCATCAGAACCTTATAGCTATGACTAGGCACTTCTATTATTTTTGTTTTATGGTTGAAGAAACCCACACGCTCAGTAGTAGAGTGCTTGCCTTGCATGCATGAGGCCCTGGGTTCGGTTCCTCAGCACCACCTAAGAAGAAAAAGCCAGAAGTGGTGCTGTGGTTCAAGTGGTAGAGTGCTAACTTTGAGCTGAAGAGCTGAAGGACAGCACCCAGGCCCAGAGTTCAGGCCCCGTGACCGACCAAAAAAAAAAAAAAACAGAGAAAAAGAAATCCACAGGCAGCAAGCAAGGTCAATAAGGTATTTAAAGATGGACAGTTTATTAGCACTAAAGCAAGAAGATAGCAAGTCCCAAAGATTTCTTGCAAAATTTATTATATATCAAAACATTGGAGTGACCTACAGATTTAAAGCCACAGGAAGTAAATTGTGAATATTCTAATAGTTTTATTCTGCAGCATATTGTGTACATATTGTGGACAAGATATTCACACAGAAATTTATTCCTATTAAACTTCATTATTCTCAAGATAATAATGGTAGGATTTAAGGTTTCATTTCTGAAAATGTCTGGTCCCCCTTTCCACCCTGTACTCTTACCTGAATTATCCTTAAATAAGAACTTAAGTGTTCAATGCAATGCTGAAAGGATATATGTGTGTGTGTGTGTGTGTGTGTGTGTGTGTGTGTGTGTGTGTTGAGGAATGGGCAGGAAACAGTGATGGAGAGGAGGAAGGTTAGCCTTTAAGTCAGACAGGTACCTTTGGCATCAAAGGTATCACTTCTCCCCCGTATGGGGAGAAGACTGTTGTCTTTTTGACAGACTAGTAATGAAGTTTCCAAGTTTTCTTCCTTTTTGTGTCTGCTACAATTCTTTGGAAGACCTTACTAGGTGCTAAGGTGCCAGCCAAGTTTACCAAGTCACTGTGGTTCACTTTTTTGGGGGATACTCATTCAACCTAGAGTAACTGAATTGAGCATTCCAAGAAGAGTTGTGTCTGACATCTTCTTTTTTGAACATCTAAGGCCTTAAACTGAGCATGCTCAGAAATGTGCTGGCCTTTACATGTGTTTTAGTGTATATATATATATATATATATATATATACACTATATATGCATACAAACACATATGTATATATACACATATACACACATACGAATATAAATGTGCATATTATATATACTCACATATATTTATTCACATACTATATAATATATATGCACACATATCTATATATTTATATATTATAGAGTATATGTATAAATATATGTAAATATGCATGCATATATTATTTATGCATATATATGTATATATAATACATGTATATAATACATGCATATAATATGTATATATAATATGTGAGTATATAATATAGGTATATATATATATATATACATATATATTATACTTGAGATAAGTGCCTGGGCTTTCTTGTTCAGTAGAGAAGCATTGATCTGCAAACAACCTCAGTGCTCTTCATACCTGTTGCATGTAGTTGGTTAGGATTCTATTTCTACTCTATTATCTCCTAATTCTGGTTTTTGATTTCATATTCAATATATGTGAGGCTACTGTATTCAGTTAGATGGAGTCTACTCTGTTGGGTGCAATCAGTTAACCATACAGAACTCACAGATCTTTTCATATGACTCACAAAACTGTTGGTACCCTATACTACTTGCATTTCTGTGAAACCTCCTAGATTCCTGACTCCCAATTACAATAAGAATAAGCACAGCCAAAGATGAGATACAGGTAGTTGCATGTTTAACATTGGACTTGGAACCTATGGGTATCTGAACATCTGCTTTGTACAGCTGGAAAGCCCACCTTTATACAATAAGCTCAAAGATGGTACTTGGAAACACCGGGGCTCTGAATCTGTGACAATGTGCCTTGAAAGGTGAAAGGTAAAGATCATCACCAATCTCTGATTCTTCCTGAATGATGACCCTTAACTTGTTTCTGTTGGCATATTACTTTTGGTATATTACAGCCTCTTAGGTAAAGAAAAATGACACTTTTGTTCTGTGCTACCTAGAATAATGCAAGGTTACTTTCAGTTTATTCTGAATAAAGTGATTTGCTATCTCAGGGGATAATTGTGGGGATTAATGCCAATAATGACATTGTTAAAAACGTAGTTGATGTTGTGACATTGAGTTGCTCAGCTACAAGAACACGGAACACTTTCACCATCATGGTGCTTATGTAATTAGCTATATTTCATAATACCTCATTAATATATCAGATCTCTTTATTTCATTTTATAAACGATGAAACTAGTACCTGATTTTCCGGCCTTACAAGGCGATTGTGAAGTTAATTAGGTATGTGAATTAGGAAACTAGGTAATGTAAATTAAAGAACTTTTGTTCAAAGCACTTTGAGCATAAAGGATACAAGCACTTAAAACATTAAAAGATTCATCACTGCAAATACAATTGGCCAGGGACTTCCCTTATAACTCTGTTTGGGGGAATTCTGCCAAATCTCACAAAATCAATCTATTCCCACCCACTCTTAAGTCTCAGACTCATCTATTGCCTCTGTGTGCTCTTCCTTTTCACTTCACTTCTCTACTAAAAGTAATTTTCATGGTCACCAATGATTTCCTTATTTTTTAATTTTTCATTTATTTATTTATTTTTGTCAGTTGTGGGGCTTGAACTCTGAGCCTGGGCAATATCCCTAAGCTCTTCAGCTCAAGGTGAGCAATCTACCACCTGAGCCACAGAGCTACTTCTGGTTTTGTGGTGGTTAATTGGATGTAAGAGTCTCATGGACATTCTTGACTCTGCTGGCTTTGAACTGCGTTCCTCAGTTTTCAGCTTCCTGATTGGCTAAGATTACAGGCATGAGCCACTCACACTCAGCACCAATGATTTCTTAATCATTAAATTTGAGGTTTTTCTTATTTTTATCATGTATGCTTTTTATTATTTTTTAAAAAAATTTATTTTTTATTGTGAAAATACTGTACAGAGGGGTTACAATTACATGAGCAAGATAATGAGTACATTTCTTATCAAGCATTGTTGCCTCCTCCTTTGTTTCCCCTTCCCATCCCTTCCCATCCTCCTCCCTTCCCCCCACCCAATCCTCCCCGACCCCCCTCCCCACCCAATTCTCCTTCCCCCACCAAAGTTGTAAAGTTTCTTTTCAACATAACGACTTGTACATATCATTGTTGCAATGGGTCCACCTGTATCCCTATTTAAACAATTTGTTTCCCTTCCCCTCCACAAATTATACCAACATCAAATACAGTGAAAGCAGGGGTTATACCGTGGGGGAGGGACATACAAAGCAACAAAGAAATAATCTTAAAAATGTGTTAGAAACAATTGCACGAAAGAAAAAAAACATTTGAATACATATCTTAGAGTTCATTATCTGACCTTTTCTGCTTGACTCAGACATATACTAGATATTGCAAATAAGGGAAACCATGGGACCTATGTTTCTTTGGGCCTGGCTTACTTCACTTAATATAATTTTTTCCAAGTCTTTCCATTTTCTAACAAATGGGGGCAATGTCATTCTTTCTGATGGAGGCATAGAATTCCATTTTCTTGGTCCATTCATCTACTGAGGGGCATCTGGGTTGGTTCCATATCTTAGCTATGGTAAATAATGCTGCAATAAACATAGTTTATTGTGGTCATCATCTTAAACCCAGAGTTCTAATCTTTTGTGGTGACACATTGACACAAGCTTCCCATACCACTACATGTGAAATCATGTCATAGTCTTCCAGTCCTAGGTTCCCAGTTTCCCAACCAAATGTAAGAATTGTCTCATCCTCAAGCACTCAATGTTTATCACAGAAATGAATAAATGAATGTGTGCTGGGTCCTCCTTTTTTGTTTCTTTTTTTCTGTCATGCTATGTCCAGTCACTTCAATCTCTTGTTTCTCTACAGATCATTCAAGTTTCAGTATAAATGTCCTACTCCTTCAAGCTTTCTCCAGATCATATCAATCCACACAATTATTCCTGCTCCACAGTTAAAGGTCCATTTGATGGCTATCCTATATTTGCTTCAACCCTTGACATTCTTTATTTTTTTTGTTAGTTGTGGGGCCTGAACTCTGGGCCTGGGCGCTGTCCCTCAGCTCTTCAGCTCAAGGCTAGTGCTCTACCACTTGAGCCAAAGTGCCACTTCTGGCTTTTTCTGCTTATGTGGTGCTGAGGAATCAGACCCAGGGCCTCACGCATGCAAGGCAAGCATTCTACCATTGAGCCACCTTCTCAGCCCAATCCTTGACATTCTTGAGTGACTCTCCTTTCCTTCTCTTAAGTAGGCTGCCTGAAAGGTGAAAACATGACTTATTCAACCTGCCAGTGCCCTGTGTACAGCTGTAGCATATTTATATCAGTGGCACAGTGACTCATGCCCATAATTCCAGAAGAGATTGGAAGGATTGTAGGTAAGTTTCAGCATAGAAAAGAAGTTAGCAAGACTTCAGGTCTTCAAGCTACAAGAATATAATGGTTCATGTCTGTAATAGCTATGCAGGAAACATAGGCTGGCTCTGGGCAAAAAGTGAGCACTATCTGAAAAATTAACCTAAAACAAAAAGAGCTATGGGAATGGCTCAAGTGGTACAACACAAAGGCACACATTCCACCAAAAAACAAGAGAAAATAATAATGCTTTAGTAGCGTTTTCAATTGTGATGGGTTAAAATTTAGCTCAGTAGGCTGAGATCTTGTTTTGAAGGCAGCTCAGGCAGAAAAGTCTGCAAGACTCCATCTGCAAATAAACTAGCACAAAGGTAAGGTTGGAGGCATAGTCAAAATTAGTGTTGGGTTAGTGTTCAAAGTTTTGCCTACAAGCATAATTACTCTTTTCTAGGTCAGACCTATACCCTGTCAATATTCAGCAGCCTGCATTGGGTCTGCTGAACCTAATGGAGGATTATTGAGTTTAGGTACAATGGCAAATATTCACTCCGAATCATATATAAGCCCCACAGAAACCTTTAGGTTTATCTTTGCCTTACAAATGTTGAAACTAAAGCTCAGATAGGTTAAGTTATATCCAAAGATAACACAGCTAATAAATGGCGGAGTTGAGACTTGAGATGCAAGGAATTTGATCTTTTCCTTGACTGTCTAGTAAATAATAAGGCCAGGGATTTCTCCTAGCACACTTGAGGTTTTCTCTGTAACCCACATTGACTTGTTTATGCACAGATCTTAATTTAGCCTCTTGCGAATGATTTTCTATTTTTAAGATGTACTACCTCTGGTGTTCATGCGTTGAGTCTTGTACTAATCTCCTTTGGCTTGGAAACAGCCCTTGGGAGAAAGTGCTGTTCTGTCTTAATGTACTCAGCTGCTCAGTGAAGGGGAGAAAGCCAGAGATGTTTCCAGTGGCAGCTGTCTGCAAACCCCTGCCATATTTGAAAACAAACTTAGAAAACTATGCTCCTGGGGCCAGAGAACTGCATGTAATGTATTGGGAGATGGAAAATATTTTAGGAACCTACAAGGCAAAGGAAATCCTTTCATTTACTTCCTGCAGGAGCTACAATTGGCCAGGTTTCCTTTTTCCAGTTGATTTCCCCCTTCCTGAAATTCACAAGGTCTTTGTAGTAATTGTGCAATGAAGCTAAGACATACTCAAATAATAGGAGGTTGTACTTATTGATTTCTGGATGTCTGATGAGCAATGACCTCTAGCAATGGCATGTGATAATAAAGCAATGGAATTGAAAAAAAACACCTTTACTAAGCTGCTACTACATGTCTAAGATTATGGTTGGGGAATATTCTGAGATGTGTATGTTTGGCAAGTACACACACACATACATGATAGAAAATTCATCTAACACAATATTACTTAAACATGGTAGTGTAAGGAGTTAAGATTTTCAAATGAGTCATTATATTTAGCTTTAACTAGTTATTTCATAAGTTATTACAGTCTGCTTTAGGTATCAATATGTTAATTCTGAGCCATTCAAATATGTGTTCTTATTTCCCTTTTCATTTAAATACAACTCAGTAATTCAAACGTCACCTGATAAAGAAATCAAGTCTTTTAAAATTAATATTCACATTCTTTTAGAAATCCAGTTTCCATTTTAATTTGAAACACAAGTTTTTTCCCCTGTCTTTCCTTTCTTTCAGAGTTTCCCATTTGAAAGCAGTCAAGTGTATGTCATCATTATACTGTACTGACAGTTTCTGAGTGATTTTTGGAAAAGATCAAAGTCTTTTGTTAATTGCAAAATATAAGACATTTAATCATTTCATTGTGATATATTGAGTGAAAATAGAATATGACAGCTCATTCCAAAATTAGTTTAATAGTAATAAATGGATATAGCAAAATATAATATGATCTCCAAATGTTAATCCAAATGTTACTTCTTTTTTAGTGTGTGAGATTTGTTCAGTTGACCCCAGAAAACTTGTATAAATACGTAACTCTTTGTTGACTCAATCACATGTCATTTTTCTCTTCAGAGATTTCAAAACTATTTTATTGAACAGCAGGAGTTGTTTGATGAGGAGTTCTCTCCCTCCCACTGGCTTCAGTAGGGTAACAGTTGGCTGGGAGTGTTTGACACATCCTCCGCTTCCTCGTGTTTTTAGTTTTGAACTTGAATCCACTCAACTGTAAGCATACACACCACAGAGCACCAAGTCTCAAGTGGATTTCCATTTTTCTTCACCAGAAAACTTTCTATGAAAGCTGGGACTAATGCCTTTAAAATGATTTTCTGAGTCACTCTAATGGTAGTTTGTCAAACTAATGGTTGTGTTATGATACCTATAGGGATTTAACTAAATCAGGCAGTGGTTGACTCTCAGTATTTTCCCAGTAAGTTATCCTTGGATCACTGAAGACATAAAGAAAGACTCATTTATAAAACTCAACATCATCTCCCAGAGTCTTACCGCTATGGTGGAAGCTTGGTTCTCATTCTTAAACCTCATGCTTTTGATAGCTATAATCATATTTTTTCTCAAAAGGGTATTTTTGAAGATTAAATGAGAATATATGTAACTCTTTCTTAACCCACTGTCTAAAACTTATTAATAAAATATTCAGTAAGCTAGTTGCCAGTGACTCATGCCTATAATCCTCGCTACCCAGGAGGCTGAGATCTGAGGATCATGTTTCAAAACCAGCCTTGACAGGAAAGTCCCAGAGACTCTTATCTCCAATAAACCGCCACAAAACCAGAAGTGGCACTATGGTTCAAGTGGTAGAGTGCTAGCCTTGAGCTGAAGAGCTGAGGGACAGTTCCCAGGCCCAGAGTTCAAGCCCCATGACCAACAATAACAACAAACAATTCAGTGAAGGTTAGAGATTTTGATTAATATTTTGAATAGTCTTTTTGTGTTTTATTATGTTTATGATTTAATCCATGCTTTTACATCTATTAACTGATGCCCTTCAAGTTGAAGAAAAAATTCTCTGCTGAGATTATTGAATTGGCTCAGAATCAAATGTAGAGAATGTGTTCAATACCAGAAAGCATCAATGAATAAAAATCAAAGAACTTACCATTTTAATTCTCTGCTCTCAACTTATAAGAGAAATTATTTGAAAAAAGTATGCTCATGGCAATGACATGGTTTTATTTTTTATTTTGGGTTTTTTTTAGGTGTTTGAGAAATATAATAGAAATAAGTCAGGCCTATTTAATGCATTTCACATATGTATTTAAAATGCTTGTAGTGCAAATCATTGTTTAGAAGAAATGTTGAAACATTAATGCATACAGTCATTTATTTATTCGGTCACCACTTTTGAAAGTCTATTATGTGCCTTATAGTGAAAGGTCCTAAATGAGCAAAGGTATGCATAGTTATCTTTATTCACTTCAATTTATATTGTTAGGAAAGGGATGTACTGGGGATTGAGCCTTCCACTTGCTCCACAAGTGCTCTACTACTAACATACACATCTGCCCTTTTTTGGGGGGGTGGTTATTATTTTAGATAATAAAAAACTTGTTCTTGCCTGGGTTCATGCCTGTACAGTGATCCACCTATTTTAGGGTTATAGCTGCAGCTGGATATCAAAGCATATTCCCATGCATAATTGACTCGCGGATTTTTCTGCCTGGGTTGGCCTTGAAACTTAATCTTCAAGATCTCAGCCTCTCACATAGCTAAGGTGACAGGCAGATGATACTGTGCCTAGCTATGGGTTGAAAGGAAGGCCTCATGAACTTTTCTGGCTGGGGTAAACAATTTTCTTGATTTTAACTCACAAGTAGCTAGGATTGCAAGCATAAAACACCAGTGCCCACTTCAAAAATTATTTTAAAATACTCCTAGTTAAAGAGATGTCAAGAATTACTCCATTTTCTGAAATCCAAATTTGAATTTTATCATTATAATTTAGTTGTGCAATAATATCACTTCTAAGTGAGTATAGTCTAGCTTTTCTGGAACAATCTCATTTAAAATAAGTAATGCATGCAATAATTTTTAAAGTATTCAAAAAATAATTGTAGTTATTTAAAACATAGAAGAGCACTCAGTAAGCAAAAATTACAAATAGTAGTTTTCCTAAATCTGTAACAGAAATTTGTGCAGTGCTATAATTAACTTTTTAAATAGTTTTACTGATACTTGTACATTTCAATAAATTGCTTTCCCTTCCAAGGTAATTACCTTGGGAAGCATTATTTACAATTGTCAACATTGTCTGTATACATATAGCCACTGACTAACACTGATGCAGTCTCTATCTCTTTACTGTTATGAATAATGTAGCAGTGACAATGGGTATATACATATATCTTTGGGAATATAGTTTTCAATTCTTTTTTTTTTTTTTTGGTCAGTCATGGGGCTTAAACTCTGGTCCTAGGTGCTGTCCCTCAGCTTTCAGCTCAAGGCAAGCGCTCCACCCCTTAACCACAGCACCACTTCCAGTTTACTAGTGGTTTATTGGAGATAAGCGTTTCACAGTCTTTCCTGCCTGGGCTGGCTTTGAACCGTGATCCTCAGATCTCAGCCTCCTGAGTAGCTAGGATTACAGGCGTGAGCAACTGGCGCCGGGCAGTTTTCGATTCTTTTGTAGATATATCCTAAAGTATTATTTCTGGAGTGCATAATTTTTTAAACACTTTGAAGAGTTACAATATTGTTTTCCATAGTGGCTGCATCATTTTTCAGTTCTACCAATAGTCACAAGTTTTCCACATCCTTGACAGCATTTGTTATTTTCTTTTTTTTTTTTTATTGTGAGAATACCGTACAGAGTAGTTACAATTACATGGGCAAGATAACGAGTACATTTCTTATCAAGCATTGTTGCCTCCTCCTTGTTTCCCCTTCCCATCCCTTCCCATACTAGTCCCCTCCCCCACCTGGTCCTCCCCCCAGCTCCCACCAAAGTTGTTAAGTTCGTTTTTCGACATAGTGTAACGACTTGTACATCTCATTGTTGCAATGGGTCCACCTGTATCCCTATTTAAATCATTTGTTTTTTTCCTTTCCCCTCCACAAACTATAGCAACATCAAATACAGTGAAAGTATGGGTTATACTGTGGAGGAGGGATATACAAAGCAACAAAGAAATCATCTTATCAATATGATAGGAACAATTGCATGAAAGGAAAAAAAACAAAAAAAATTTGAATACTTATCTTGGGGTTCATTCCACTAACATCAACTTATCTGACCTTTTTCTATTCCTTTTGTTTTTAATACTGATTACTCTAACAGGTATAAGGTAATACTGCATTGTAGTTTTGATTTTCATTTCCTTGATGATTAGGTACATCGAATGACTTTTTAGATATTTGTTAAGCATTTGTCTATCTTCTTTGTAATCATGTTTATTCGAATCTTTTGCCATTTTTTTTTTGCTCATATCTAGTGCTGTGCCACTTGAGCCATACCTCCAGTTAAAATTCTACAGTAGTCTCCTTTCTAAATACTAGCCAGGCTACTTGCTCTGCTTCCAAAGCCAGACAAGATCAGGTACTCTCAGTGCGGTATGCTGTCCATTTTTTAAAGTTAAGTATTGTTTTTTTTTTTTTTGGGGGGGGTCCGGTCGTAGGGCCTGAACTCTGTGCCTGGGCACTGTCCCTCAGCTCTTCAGCTCAAGGCTAGCGCTTTACCACTTGAGCCACAGCGCCACTTCCAGCTTTTTTCTTTTTGCTTATGTGGTGCTGAGGAATCGAACCCAGGGCCTCAGGCATGCAAGGCAAGC
>NW_012267250.1:9340577-9378727 GCF_000151885.1 Dipodomys ordii
GTCTTTTGAGGAACCTCCATACTGCTTTCCAAAGTGGTTGAACAAGTTTACACTCCCACCAACAATGCAGTAAGGTTCCCTTCTGTCTCCATCCCCTCCAGTATCTGTTGTTATCAGAATTCTTGATTATAGCCATTCTAACTGGGGTGAGGTGTTATCTCAATGTTCTTTTGATTTGCGTTTCTTTTATGGCTAGAGAGGTTGAGCACAGACTTTCTTTCAAATACTGCTTTTTGCCTTTCTAAGCAGTTGTCTGTCAACTAACCATTACGTTCTTGGAATGTTTAGGAGACAAGTTTCTACTTTGATATTTGAACACCATACCTATAGTAAGTATTTCTTGATGCTTAGTTCAAAGCTATTTCAAACATCTGGTAGAACTTCTCAATGTTTCTCCTATGGGCATATGAACCAGATCTACTAATATCAGTGGACAATTCCTTTATCCTAAAACAGACAGTCTTTGAATAACCATGAATGCATACTCTCATAAGAAAAGGTGGTGATTTTATATGACATATACTCAAATTAATGTAGGACATCCTGGTTGAGTCATCTGAAATTCAATTTATATAATATTACTTTTAACTTCCTCTGAGAATAAAATGGCTCTTGACATATTTAGTGAAACATTTGTCAGGAATGAACGAAAAGCTTTATACATGTAGCTGATGAATGGACCTGGTCATATTCTATTTTTATGGTCTTGGCATTTTAAGAAAGACTCCTTCATTAACTGACAAAAAATGTTGTTTTGTAGAGATAAGAGTCCTTAAATTCTGGTGAAACTTTGCTGGTTCTTCTTCTTTGAGAATATTGTTATCTAATTCAATAATATAGGAATCACAAGATACTTACTTTTGAAATAGGCAGAGAAATAGATCAGTGCTCATTATTCAAGATTGTCAGGTAAAAATACTTTGCAAGGTGAAAAAGTGTAATATCTTATATCTGTGAGAAATTTGACAATTTGAAAGACAGACCCAACTTGGCTTTTAGCCATTCTTTTCTCCAAAGCTTTCTGACTTTTAATTTTGATTCCAACTTCAGAGTGTCTAGCAGAGAATAGCTTTCCAAATAATTTTCTTTTCTGATGCAACATATAGCGAGGCTACATTAGAAGCACACAGCTGGGCTATATTACTCAGGTTCTTTCATAGCTCAACATGGTCATGTGACTGCATCCTAGTGGCTATAATTCAAGTGCAAGTGATTCCCATCAATTTTAGGTTTGGATGAACCAAACCTCCCATGAGAACTTTAATTTCTTTCCTATCCAATGTTGAAAATCAAGAAGATGGCTCTGGGATCTCAAGTTGGAAGGAATTTAGGTTCTTTGATATCCATATTGAATTGTCAACTAAATTAGTGTCTCTGTGTAAAGCCATTAAAAATTTGAAGATCTTGTAGCAATCAATCTACAACCCATAGTAGCCTCAGTCCACACAATCCAAATTCCAATTGGGAGTCACTCTCACTTTATGATCTGAATCAAGTGATCCTTTTTTATTCTTTCCCTCTCTTCAGTGATTGCACTCATTCATACATACAGTGTGGAAGTATGCATATTAGTAGTCATTGTCTTTTTTTCTCTTTCCTCTCCTCAGTGATTGCACTCATTCATAAATGCAGTGTGGAAGTATGCACAGTAGAATGCATATGTATGCTCCATGGAAACCTAGTATCTAAGAATGTCAATAGATATCACACTTGACAACTCTGGTGGAAGCAAGAATTACTTGCTTGTGTATTGTGAGATCTCTTCGTGTTTGTGTATAATTTAGGTCTCTCAAATGGGGACTGAAATAAGCAGTATTTGGGGCCTAATTTGAAATGACAGGATTTCTCATCTTTGCTTACTTTACATCTTATGGAGTAATAGTATTACTTTAATAAATATAGGTCAAGATAAGTAGGTACATAGATCTTTCCCTTTCAGCTGTGTTGCCTTTACCCTGTTTCTTTCCATCTCAATGTTGTTAGTATTCACAAATATGATAAAATATGTATCAACATTTGGTATTCAAGTTGTATAACAATGCTCTTAAAAATTAAAAGGTAAGCTATCTTGATACTCCCCGTTTCGGTTGGGAAGATGATTAAGGAGAGACTTCCCTGTTCCCTAAAAGTAGAATTTTTCTTCCTATGATTACCCCATTTTCAAAATTCCTTAGCTATAATCCATGCACACCTATATATTCACAGTGAATGATAGTATGTTCTTGTGAAATAGTGACCAGTATTTTACTGAGATAAATTGTTATAATGAAAATATTGTCACATGAACAATCAAGCCTTTGGCAACAAAACACAGTATAAAGAAGGGCTACTTAGAGATAGAAGAGACAGGGATTAGAGAGTTATGTCTATTTAGTCACTTTGATAGCTGAATCCGGACATCCGGATAAGAGTTAGGCTATGAAATTCATACACATGTAAGCCCTATTTCATCACTTAGTAATAATGCTACAGCACTTTGTTTTGATCCCTTCAGCTTAAGTTTTCTATAGCTAAAAGATAGATGTGATGAGAAAATACATGGTTAATATCGACCGATGCTTTCATTGTTATTATTAACCCAGTCTTTTGGGTGGTACAACAAAAAATAAGCCAGTTATATACCAATGAACATATACTTCTGTTCAACAAAGGAGACTAAAATGGACATTGCAGGGAAAAGAAATTGAGTTCTTTGTGATTGACATTCCATCTTCTATGCCACTAACGGTTGAGGTTCAAACATCTCCATTTCTCAATGTATTGCACATTCAAAAAAGAAGAATGAGGTTCTTCCATAGCCTAGAAAAATTGATGGATATTGTGACTGATATATGACCTCTTCAATTTAGAACAATTCTATTTGAATCATCTCTTTTTGAAGCTCAGGCAAGATAAGTATTACTGCAATTGTGCTTCTTAGATTTTGTTATTAGTCAATATTTAACACAATGAACTGTTATCTTTGAAAGTAGGTATATCCAAACCAGAATTTAGAGGGGTTTTTTTTGTTTTGTTTTGGTTTGGTTTTCTTTTTAACATTCACTTCCTCACTTGTGGCACAGCTGTTCTGTTCTGTCAGGAAGTACCTGGTGAGTACATTTTCTTTGTGAGACTGATTTGTCTGCTTTAAAGTTATAATAGAAAAATCTAGCTGACATTCAATGCTGATATATAAATAGACTGGAAAAGAAAAAGTCCTCTTGGGAAAAAGGTGTGGATGAAAATGTCTCTCTAGACAGTTTGGTGAAAAATAGCATTATTTTTATTGATGTGTCAAATATAAGGTCATTTTCAAAATATTTCCCTTTCTATTTCTCTTCAAACATCCCTCAGTTTTTTAGTCATTTAAACCTCTGTTAACAGATACTTACTAGTCACCTAACAAAGGGAAAGCTTACTGTTTAATTTTGGACTTTTTAAAAAAGGTGTTTAAATGTGCAGACCTGCCATTTGATTGGGGGCATTAACACAGAGAGACAAAAATGTAGGCAGAAAGTATGAATCAAGTCCCTTACATTTAATCATTTACTCATCATATTGTGCAATGTTGAGTCTTCCTATCTGTAAAGTACCTTTCAGTTTTATTCACACATATATTTTTTATTTTTTACTTATATTTTGCAGCATTAATAATTTATACACACAGAGAAGATATATACACAGCATACTAAGAAATATAAAATTAATTGTTGCTAAATTAATAGATTTAGTGAGCCTAAGATAGAGATGGATCTTAAATGTTAAAACATTTAAGTTTGGTATTATTGGGAGGCGATGGGAACTTGGAGAGGTAGTGTCTACTAAGTCAATGAGGGCATTCGCAGAAAGGGATTTGGGGATCTTGATTTCATTTTTTTCTGTGTTTTCATAATTTGGCCATTAAAGAAGTATTTTTGCTCCATCATATAGCCTATCATTACATTTTGCTTCCTTATCAGTGGCTTAAAGAATAGGCTTAACTGATTATGAAAATCAAAATAAACTTTTCTTTTTATAAGTTCATTAACTTAGGAACTTGTTATATTAACAGAGAGCTGACTAATACAGGTATTCACTATGTACAGATATTTCTCTGATATCAGAAACACACGAATATATTTATGTATACTTATATGTAGATATATGTTTTTATATATTGATATATTTTAATATAGTTTATATAACAGCATATATCTGTAAATATATAAATACATAAATATATGTTTAAATGTATAAATACATATCAGAAAAAGACATGATGTTGAACATATTTTCAATTGCTATCATGCATTTTTTTCATAAGATAGATAAGTATTATATGTATTTGGTGAGTTATTTTAGCCAGGTTCATTTGGATTTTCTCTATTATTGAGTTTTGAGTTATTTGTTTATTTTAGGTAACAAAAGTTTGGTAATTGTACTTTTAAAAAAATTTATGTCAGTCTGTCATTTGCCTATTCATTTACTTTTTAATTTTTATCTTTTTTGGTAATACTTTCATCTGAACTCAGGGTCCCCCCACTTGCTAAACTGGTACTCGACTATACTCTACTACTTAAGCCTTACTTCAGCCCTAATTTTTGCATGCTATTTTGCAGATGGACTCTAGCAACTTTTTCTGCCTTGTGAGCTGCCTTCAAATTGCACTCATCTTTATTTAATCATCCTGAATAATAATATTGAGCATTATTGAGTCTTCCTATCTATACTCTTATTCACACATTTTTCTTTGATTTCTTCCTTATTTTTGAAGCTTTTTATTTTTATACACACTGAGAGAGAATATATACACTACATAGATACTAAAAGAAATGTTATAAAAATATGACATTGATCAAGATACACTGTACTCATTAACTAACATGTTGAATAGAAACCCCTTTGTACAAGTACTTAAAGATTTAAAAAATGTGAAACCATTTACTATTAAAAATAAGCTAACACTATTTCCCTATAAAAATAGAAACCCAGGAAGAAAATTTGATTTTCACTTCAACTGTTCATGACAGAAACAATACTAGTATAATCGTATTGTTTAACCAACAGAATCATTGACTAAGAAATTAATAGCTTTTCTTCAAAAATTTGTTGGCTTTAGTGTAGTGCTTAGTGCTAGCTATTTGCTGCCTAACAAATCATTCCAAATATAACGGTTTAAAATACAAACATTTGCCTCAGTTTCCTGGGCCAAGAATCAAGCATAGCTTAACTGAATACCACTGGTTTAAAATCTGTTATTAAGTTGCAGCACATTGGAATCAAATTGAGAAAGATCCTCTTCCAAACTATTGTATGGGGAGAGAAGCCCTCAGGTTCTCTCCACATGCTATTTTAGAAAGGACTAAGTACGAGCTTTCTACAGAATGAGTAATGAGGGATTGGATGCTGAGATTGAACGTCAGAGTTCTGTAACCTTGAAAGTGAGTTCTTGTTCTTTTTATTATCCTTAGAAGTGGCCACTCAAACAAACTCATATTCAAGGAAGGAATTACACTTGTTTGTGAATTCTAAGAGGTAGGAACCACCAGCGGTCAATTTCAAAACTCTGATCCCAATCCTACATTCTAGCTTCATTCTTCTTTTTTGTATTTTCTTTTCTTTTTTTTTATTTTTTATTTTTTGGGTCCGGTTGTGGGGCCTGAACTCTGGGCCTGGGTGCTGTCCCTCAGCTCTTCAGCTCAAGGCTAGCACTCTACCACTGGAGCCACAGCGCCACTTCCGGCTTTTTTCTTTTTGCTTATGTGGTTCTGAGGAATCGAACCCAAGGCCTCAGGCATGCAAGGCAAGCGCTCTACCACTGAGCCACCTTCCCAGCCCTCTAGCTTCATTTTGAGGCAAAGTAATTAGGAAGCAGGAGGAATTGGTAGTAGAACCAATGTTTGTTTGCATTCCCCTTTTATATAAGGGAGAGAAAAATGATTGATAGTGAAAGGAGGAAAATTCCACTTGTACATTATAAAATTTGATCTATGTGATTACCAGGAAGTTCTAATTTGAGGCTCATAGCTACAACATTAAATTTACTCTTCTCTCCACATATAGGGGCCACATGCATTTTCTCACTAGAAGGCTTTTCATTAAGGGAAAGATACCCTGTCCTACATCAGCTAAGACTTTCAACTTTGAAATGCCTTTAATCAAAAATGGTTTTCAGATAAAATTTTTCATATGTTCTTTAGAATGCATACATGCAGCAAATATGTGAATATCAAGCCCAATAAAACTAAATTGGGAAATCATTAAAAGTGAAAGGATATGTTTTTATTTTTTCTAATCTCTTTAAAAAAACCTTCTGTGGGCTTCAAAAAATTCTATATGAGTTCATAATACTATTACTTTGTACAGGAGAAAGAGATCTGAGAATTTGCTCATGTATATAAAGTTGAATCACAACACTGATTTTATGGCAGCATAGTGTGGGTAATCTATATGCCTATGATCCAAAGAAAGAAAATAAGGAAAAGGCCTGAGGAATAAGAAGAAACTTTCATGTGCCTTCATCACATAATTGGATGCTCCTTAGGTTACTTACTTTGAAAAGATTTCTTTTTATAGAGACTACTAGAGGGAGAAAGAGAGGGGGGAAAATATAATTTAACCTAGAGCTTAGAATTCAGGTCCTGTGAATTGTAAAACTTTGTTGGAGATGTAATACCTATGGTATGAACTATACTTAAAAGCTTTAGGATTTTCTCTGATTTTCCTTTTTATATGATTTGTAGACATGAAGTCATTATGCAGATGTTCTCTGCCCTGAAAGTCCACTTTGATAAACCTTGAAGTTTTTCAAAGATAATGTAAATTTGAAAATAGAGAGATTCAAAAAAAAGATGTGGACAGTTTTCCATACTAATGTAAAAAAGTGAATTTTCATTTTAGTTAGCATTTTATTCTATCACATTATATTTCCCTTAGGGAAAATGTATTTTCTAATTTAAAATTTAGACTGATTCATCTCTGAAAAGCATTAGTTGTAGTTGGATGATTGATATGAGTTCTTGTCCCATAATTGGGACAGAAGTGAAATAGGAAGATCCAGGAGATTGAAGGTATGATGTTACTCTTCTCCTCTGATTCTACTGGAGGCATTCAGAAAGAGAATGTATCAACATTTCTAAAGCTCAATTTTGACTGTTTTTTAGAAGTTCCACATGTGGCATTTTTCAGAATGAATAAATCAGATTTTATAAAAATATATTGATGTATTGTGTTCATGTCAAGGGATGGAGCTATGCAGACATTAAGATCTGATTTCTGTGGGAACTGGCAGGAATTATTCTGAAATGAATGGGCTTTCCTGGTGTCAATAATGGCTGGGAGAAAGGAGAATGCCTTCACATGAGGGGGCAAAGGGTTCTTACATACTTTTTGATTGCTAAAACCTAGAAAACTGGATAAAACATAAAAACAAGTTTTTTTGTAAGCATTACATAATATCCAGTGCAGCACTATGAAAAAAAGGTACACAAAGAAAGTGAGCTTTGTGGGTTCCATGGCTTTCTGCCAGGAACCATTTAACAACCATGGCACATTGAACAGGAATCCATGCATAGTCCAGAATTCTTGTTGAGTTAGAGATTCAGAGATTGGAGTCCAGAGATTCTCAGGTGGCAAGAATTTGAAAGGCAAATAACTACAGAAAGGAACAGATGCACAGAAGTATTTCCAGGATTAAATACATGTCTTTGTTGGCCAATACTGATATGCAACATGGAAGAGTAATACAAAGCTGGACACAAAACAACCAAGAAAAACAACTACTGTGAGTAGAAAGTAAATTGAAGGCTAGCCAATTGCCAGTATTTTTGCTAATCTTGGAATCATGTAAATCTCAAATCCTGATGAAGATACCCAAATGGATACATAGCACATTCATTAATGACTTCCAAAGGGAAAACTAGTCTACAGTTAATCAAAACACTTGTAAAATAAGACTCAAGACTATCAAATGGATATACAGCCTATTTATGCACTTACAAGGAAGAAATCTAACACTATTTTTAAAATCAAACAAAATCTAATGTTTATATAATAAAATCATAATATCAAATAACCTATAAATCCCCCATGGTATAACCCCTGTTTTCACTGTATTTGATGTCAGTATAATTTGTGGAGGGGAAGGGAAAAAACAAATCGTTTAAATAGGGATACATTGCAACAATGAGATGTACAAGTGGTTATGTAAATGAACTTTACAACTTTGGTGGTGGGGGGGGAGGATGGGAAGGGATGGGAAGGGATGGGAAGAGGAAACAAAGGAGGAGGCTACAATGCTTGATAGGAGATGTACTCATTATCTTGCCCATGTAATTGTAACCTCTCTGTACAGTATTTTCACAATAAAAAAAGAAAAAAATAACCTATAAAATGACTAAGTGTGTCATGAAGCTGCAAAGTTTAATACATAGTATATGCATATTGTATTTTTTTTCATCAATTGTTGAGCACCTCAGCTGATTACGCAGTTTGGGTATTGTGAATGGCATTGCAATAAACATAGGTATGCAAGTATTTTCCTTGTAAACTGATTTCCACTCTTTTGGATATATGTCCAGTAGTGGTGTAGTGGGATCATAATGTAGAGTTACTTTTAGCTTTTTGAAGAACTTCCATACTGATTTCCGAAGTGGTTGCATTCCTTTGCTTTACCACCAACCGTGCTTGAGAGTTTTTTCCTCACATCTTTGCCAGTACTTGCTATGTTTGTCATCTTGACAACTGCCATGAGAAGTGGAATATCACACAGCTATAAAGAAATGTAGAACTATGTTATTTGTGGAAAGTGAACGAAACTGGAGATCAACATGTAGAATGAAATAGTCAAGCTTAGAAATCCAAACAGTATACAATCTTTCTCATCTGTGGAAATTAGAAACAAATACCATACATATCCATGGGCATATGCATAGGCACACATAAATATATACATAGACAATATTGCTAACTCTATGTTTTTTGTGGAGAAGAGGAAAGAAAAAATGATGGAAGCTAGATCATATAGAAGTGGGTGGCAATTATACATAAGGTGTCATAAGGAATTTCAGTGAAAGCTGTTGATCAATAGAGGGAGGGGGAAAGAGAATAAAGATAGAGTAATTTTGCTTGAAATACAATAAATACATGGACAGGGCAAATAAGGGAGCATATGGTCAAAGTGTTTTACTTTAATGAAAATAGCAACAAAACCTGTTAAAATTGTTTTAAAATCAGGAAAGGGATAAGGAAGAGTGATAGAGAGGGTGAGGTTGATTGTGATTCTTTGTAAACAAATGCAGACATGTCACAATGGAATTCCTTTGAACAATTAAGATATACTGATAAAAACATCTTATATAGCAAAAGTTTAGTACATAGGATGAAAGTCAGTAAGAACTCAGTTAGATTCTGGTCTGGTTTATGAACAACTTGGAAGTTGTTACTTTCATCTTTATAGGAATGAACAAAGTGAACATCAGCAACAACTCTTTCATACATCAAGGAAATGAGGCCACAACACAAACCACGGGTTCCAATCTGGAAGAAATAGAAAATTACAATTTGCCACAGTATAGAGTTCTCCAGAAGAAACCATAGTGGGAACCAGTTTTGAGGTAAGCAAATAAACTGTAACTGACTATGGATATGACAGTTAAAAACTTTAGTGTGGAAGAGTTCTCAAAGGAGAATACACACATACCATTGTGAACTTTACCTCTGAAGTGCCCACAGAACTGAATATGGATATGACAGTTAAAAACTTTAGTGTAGAAGATCTCAAAGGAGAACACACACATACCATTGTGAACTTTACCTCTGGGGTGCCCACGTGTTCTTCTGGTGAAGACTGGAGAAAAATATCCTTGTGCTTATATCAGTGAGAAAGGAACAGCAGCCATTTTGGTATACATCTAAACAATTCTGCAATTCTTCAATTCTGTGATTCTTAGCAAGAGGTGCCCTCAGAAAGAAAGTGAAAGGGCAGGCACAGAAATGGAAGGAAAAACGGTAAACAAATGAAGCAGTGATACTCCTTGGACACTATGTTGAAAGTGAACTATTCAACTTGTGGGTGGGATGGGAGGGAAATACTAGGAGACCATTCAAAAGAAAATGGAAAGACTTGGAAAAATTACATATGCAAAATAAGCCAGCCTTTAAATCTACAAGTTAAGCCAATGGACAGTAAAAGGCAAATAATTGCACTTGGATATGACTGATTAATTAAACAGCACTCTAAACATTCACACAGTGAGACCAAAGGAGGATATTCTTAGGAGAGGATCACAAGGGCTCAATAGCTATGTGTATAGGATCTTACAAAATGAGGCTTATTGAAAGGAACTCTAAGAAATGGTATCAAGAGGTTTGTGTGTGTGTGTGTTTGTTTGTTTTTGTACTGCTTGCAGTTCTCCCTGCCTGTCACTGTTTTTGACTTGATTTCCATACTCGTTGTCTTGTATATAAGTTTATCTGATTTGGAGAGGGAAATGGAAAGCCCATAAACAGTGGGACTGTTGAGCCAATTCAGCAGTGCTACTCAATAGCCACTATGCTGAAAATGCACTACATACTTGGGGGAGAGGGGTGGTGGGAGGGGAAAAACTGGGAGAAAATTAAGGAGGGGTCAAAAAGAAATGCACTCATTTTATGACCTATGTAACTGTAACCCCTTTGTTCATAACCTTTACAATTTTTTTTAAAAAATCATTGAGTAAATATATGATAAACAAAGGAAAAAACTTGGAGAGAATAGGGAAGGGGTTACATTATCCAAAAGGAAATGTACTCTGCCTGACTTATGTAACTGTAACCCTTCTGTTTTTAGCATTTTCAAATAAAAATTTCAAAAAAGTTCTTTTTCAGACCTCAGACAACTGGAGTTTTGCATTTGTCTATTTACTTCAGTATCTTTTGGTAGATATATTGTATCTGACTTAAAAAAAATGACAAGACCAAAGGCAAACACATGATCTCACTCATTTGGATAATACGTTAAATTTGGCTTTAGAGAAATTGAGAATAAAATAGAGGTTAGTAAAATTATAGAGAAGAAAGAAAAAGATTTGTCAATAAGTAAAAAATATAAATATTTAAAGAATAAATTATAAAGAATAAATTTTTTTGGATTATATAGTAGGTGACTGTATTTAATATTGTACTATATATTTCAAAATAGCTGGGTTTTAAATGCTACACAGAGATGATATGTTTGAGTTGATTACTATGCTAATTGCCCTGATTTGATCATTGTACAATGCATTCATATATTACAATTTACCCCACAAATATGAATAACTATGATTAATATGCTTGAGAAATATAAGAGATCTGAGCTAGAAGGCTATGTAATCACCTGAAGCACTTGTTTCTAGGAGATCTGACCAACAGTAGTCTGACCTTTCCATCCCACATGGTTTCTGCCAACCAAAGCAGAATATTTTATCAGCTATTCCTACCTTTGGTTTCTACAATAAGAATATTTACTACTAGGATCTGGATCTGATACCTAATGTAAGAGGAAGAAGGAAGGAAGGAAGGAAGAAGGAAGGAAGTGAGGGAGGAAGGAAAGAAAGAAGGAAGGAAGGAAGAGAGGGAGGGAGGGAGCTTGGGAGGAGAAAGGAGGAGAGAGGAAGGAAGAGAAGATGAGGTGAGATAGGGGAGATAAGGGAGCTGAGGGGAGAAAGGTGAGAAATAGTCTAAGTCCTGGAGAAGACAAATAACATCCATGAAAGCTTTCTTTATTCTAACTCATTGGCTTACATTAAAAATGAAAGGCTCAGCTTCCTGGGTAACTAGGATTACAGGCATGAACCACTTGCTCCCAGTTTAGAGGCAAATTTAAAGATAGATTCTAGTTCCATGAACTTGAAAGGAAAGCCAGTGAGTACGTGCATAGGCACACACACACACACACACACACACACACACACACACACACAATGATATCTTGAAGGTGTCACCCAAGAAATTCCATCTAAATTAACAGAAAACAAAGGAAGCACTTTTCAGAAAAAAAAACACAACACATGTATACTAAAAAGAGTCAACTGCTTTGTGAATCTGAAGGAAGGTTAGTGAAATTACTCAGACTATCTACAATACTCTTCATGAATAACTCATAAGCAAACTAAAAATAGGACAGTCCTTCATAATGCCAAGAATTTATGAGGCAATAGAACATGTGCAGAGATGGCTTATTGGATACCTTGCAGGCTGTCTGAATTGTTACCTCATTAAAGGATGTGCTTGCTATCTGCACTTGTATAGATGGGGTGTAGCCCAATCAAAATGTAATTTATGGTTGGCACCTAATGTAGTATCTTTAGCCTAAATCTTTTCTCAAGACTACAGTAATTTTGTCACATCACCAACTATGAAATGACCCAGGCCAAGCGTACCCACTTAGACAAGTGACAGGGAGCATTGAGGAATGATGAAAACTGAAGTATAAAATGAGATCCTTTAGCTTCTTTCCTCAAAGATCTTAGGCATTATCAGGACATGCTCAAGTTTAACATTTCAGAATAAAGCACATGAAAACCTGGTATATCTTCAGTTGAGAAACAAGATGACCTAGTAGTGTCAGGCTTGATTTTTTTATGTGCTTACATTTACTTGGAGTTGGATAACAACTCTTTTTAAACTGAAGAAGTGATTTTTGTTTCCCCACACCCTCACTGAGCTGATTTATTTATATAGACTTCTCTTTAAGTTTGTAATCCTTGATTTGGAAACAATATTTATGTCTGCCTTATACTGCCCCTCTTGTGGCTTTAGGAGGCAAACGTAGGAAGGCATGTTTACTGTTCATACTGCCACTAAGTTGTATCCTAAAACTTAATTGTGCATCAGTGATTTGGGAATGATATATTTGCAAACAGGAAAAATATTAATTTAATTTTAAGAGTATTAGTTGAACATCTACTGTATGCACATTACAATGCAAGGTATATATATATATATTATGTATATCACAAGTGAAATGAAAATGCAAAGAATTGACCATCACTTGCTAGATTAGAGAAAAAAGAAGATTGTGAATTGCTCTATGTTCTCATGCAAGACATGTCTTGTGGATAAAGAAAGATCATGATAAGTAAACTCTGAATATGCTCAGTATTCTGAAAGAAAGTTTCCTTTAGAGTTATTCTTTCTTAGATGACTATACTAATTTTTCCCTTTTTTAGGGCATGCAAAAAGTTGCACCAGGAGAAAATATAAGTGGACAGATAAATAGAAGAGAAGGAAGGTTGAGTTGGATTTAGTGGCATGTACCTGCAACCCTAGTACACATGAGGCTAAAGTAGGATCATGAATGAGACCCAATCTCAAGAAAGTTGAAATATTCAGGTTTTTTTCCTGATATCTTTCTCTTTGTTAGTGGTTGGTAGGTCTCTCTTACAGCTTTCAGTATTCTTTCTTTGTTCTGTATTTTCAGCCTTTTTACTGTAAGCTAATGTGGACACCCTTTTTTCTCATGCTTCCTGTGCCTGGATATGTATATCTTTTTGAATATTTAGGAGATTTTTCTGCTTCCTTTTCACTGAGCACAGTATTTGGGCATTTAGACTGAATTTTGGCATCACCTTCTTAAGTTTAGTCTCTTAGCTGCGTACTAAAAGTCTTGAAATTTTAGATCATACTTTCCTATTTTTATTATTCTTATCTGCATATAATAATTAACCAACATTATCTTTAAGCCCTGATAATATTTCTTTGATTTAATCTATCTTCCATTTAATCTAGTCTATTGATGATACTTTCTACTGAGTTCTTCATTTGATCAATTGAGCTTTCCATTTTCAAAATTTCATTTGATTCTGCTTACATCTCTCTTTGCTGAATTTTCCATATGCCATATATTGTTTGTTTATTCCATTTAATTACTTAATTACATCCTTTTTGACATCACTGATTATTTAAAAATTTAGACAACTTATTTTCCAGCTTTGCTTCTGCTGCAGTATCTTTAAATACAGTTATTGAAGATTTATGAGCTGTTGGCAACATCATGTTGCCTTTCCTTCTCATATTTTCTTGTGTTTCTTTGTTGGGATTTATGAATCTCTTAAGGTGGATATCTCTGATACTTTTGTATGAGAATATTCTTAGTGACAAACCTTCTCTTGTAGGTTAGTCACTAATACAACGATAAAACTTATGTGTTGGTTCTTGTTCTAGACACCTTTGGGCAATAAATCTGCAAATGTGGTTTTCAGTACTAAACACCAATGTCTTCGTACTCTGTACTGTGTGAATTAAACACACTGGATTTGAAGATTTAGACTTCTTCTAGTACAGGAACAGGTTGATTATACAGGTATACCCACACATTATCTATCTATCTATTTATTTATCTATCTATCTATCTAGCATCTATTTGATAGTACTTTTCTTAAAATTCTTCAGTTGTATATGTTAACAACTACTTCAACTTCTGGGATTCATAATGTTTAACCTGTCTTATTACATTATACCTTTCATTATGATTTGGTGACATCATGGAATATGAACAATTCATGTGGGGATGTTTATTATTTTGCAAGGCAGAAGCTTCTGAATTTCCTTTAAGCAAAAGAAGGGTAAGGATTTGGGCCTTTAAGAAGGAGTGTGCCATATGTGAACAGCTAGACAGTTCAAAGTAAATCTAAGGAGTCTAATACATTCATATATCAATGACATATCAGCTACACACAGCCATCACAAGGCTCAACATTTGTTCCACTCCATCCCAAGTGAGGCTTTCCCCTTGCTATAGCAGACATGACGGTATTGAAAATTCAACATTTTCTGAGGTTCTGCCTGAGTGTTAGCCCCAGTCTTTTCTGTCTTGCTGCTGGAAGAAAATCTCTTTTCCCATTACCAAGGTGCTGTCAGATTTTAATAGTTCAGACTATGGTGTTATTTCATCCTTATACTTTCTTTTCCATCTCATTCTCCATTAGTGAAATTTTAGACAACTGCACCATCACTGGGTATCCATAATGGAATTCTTAATTTGGAACAGAATGTTATAGCTCCTAACTTCCTTTTTATTTATTTTTCAAGAACCACTGTTAGCATGGACCATTTTAGCTTAGCTTACTAAGGGACATAAACTGAGTTGGTGAAAGTTGCATGAAGGAAGGCTTTGAGGAACAATGTCTGAGTGAGGGTTGCTGGACTGAGCAGAAGAGAAACTAACATGTCAGGTACTTCTGGAGATGCTTTCTCAGATGATGCTATGGTAAGATCTGGAGCATTGCTGTCCTCTACAGTTTTAATCTGGACAAAAGTCTTTGTATTTCAGCACCACCAGTTACTGAGTTTTGATGCCTCAGGAAGGTTGACCTTTGGTGAAGCAACTTCTTGTATCCCAGGCCAGTTCCTGAAGAGGAACTCAGCTGTGTACTATCAACAGCCTATATTTTATGTAACTGGGAACTGACTGTCTTGGTCTTGAAGAAGTACATGTACAGTGGACTACAGAGTATGTACTATTCCCTGTAAATGCTGTACAATGAATGGATAGTCTTTTTGGATACTTTAGATATTGAATTCCTTTTGGATTCCCATATAGCAATCAGCACAGTACTTTACATCTAATTGCTTAATCTGTCAATATGAATTAACTATATAAATTAAAACATATGAATTAACTATATAAATAAAAGCATAAAATGTAGACCTACACTCATGAGTGGGTATGTGATTCCAATCCTTTGACACTGCAACTAACCAATGTTTGCTATCCCCACAAAGAAGGATGGTGTGGATTTACTATTTATAGGTAACAGCAACTGGAAAAGAAAACACCTCAAAATGTGATAGGATAAGTGGGTATTAGTTCGTCTGCTCTTCTACTACAATGTAGGGCTCTTTAATGGCTGGCTGATAACCATTTATTGACACCAACTGCCCCAGGTCAAGGTGAAGTCTTGGCTGCTGGGAAAATAACTCTTTCCTCCATCATCAATACTTAAATGAATACCAGGAATGCTTAAAAATTCTTTCTTGGAAAAGGAGTGTTGGTAACTGTTTTATTTCCTTCCCAAACACATAGTTTGTCACCACATGCATTAATTTTTCATTAAACAATGTCAACATTCTCCTCCATAGAAATGATTGTACCCTTT
Source organism: Dipodomys ordii (assembly GCF_000151885.1). Taxonomy (NCBI): domain Eukaryota; kingdom Metazoa; phylum Chordata; class Mammalia; order Rodentia; family Heteromyidae; genus Dipodomys; species Dipodomys ordii. Next base: position 9,356,654 of record NW_012267250.1, read on the forward strand.
TCTTAGGTGTAATTATCTTGATGAATATAATTAGTCAACACAGCTACTTAAGAAGGAGTTCTGCATTTGGATGACATTCAAGTGATATATACCATGTGGTAAGGACTTAGCTTGGCACTGGTTTCATCTTGGCCAATATTCAGTTTCTAACAGAGAGCTTCTTGATTGTTCTTTTTTTCCTATAAAGGTAATACCTTGGGAATACCCAGTAAATAATTAATACACAAAGCATATTTGTGATGCTGACAGAAGTTATATGTATCTCTTAATATTTCTCTTCATATTTTTGAGTAGCAAACACATACCTAATTAATTAGGTCATAATTTTTATTTTTTTTCTCATATTTATTTGCCAACATACTGGACTTGAAGATAGTATTGCAAATGCATTCACATACATCTCTGTCCTATCGTCAACGATGCACTTGGAGTCTGAATTTTGCTGAAATAAAGGCAAGAGAGCAATTGTTTATTTACCTGAAACCTGAAGCAGTTTATGAGGGTGAACAATTATTTTTCTATTTAAAACTCTAATTTTTCCCCTAGCTAGTTTCCTTCTACTTAAAGAGGAAAAGAAATTAATTGAAAGGCTGTCTAATCTTCATTGCTAAATTTTCTGTGATGACAGTAATGTTCTATATCTTGATGGAAATCTGAGTTACACAGGTGTTTGTGACTGTCAAAATTTAATGACTGATCACTTTTATATCAAAGAAAAGGATTTGGAACAAATACTGAACTCTAACCATATGTTTATTGAAGCATTTATGAAGAAAGGTACTAATGTTGGCAATTTAACTTGAAATGACTAAAAAGTAAGATTGCATAATGAATGGAAAGATGGATAGATGGAATGTTATTTGATAAGGCAAAGAGAATAAAATGATGACAGAATTTACATCATAAGCATAGACATGTTTCACATAAAATTATTGAAACATTTATATGTCTTTAAATTTTTAGTAAGAATTATTGCAAATATTTGTCATTGGCATTGCTTCTATAGAGCCACTGAGAAAACTTTGATCAGGATAGGGTGACAATTCAATTTATTCAATGTGTATCTGGCGTGCATCTGGATACTAAATTGGAATTTCATGCTTATTAGTTTTCTCTACTTTTACTTTGGAAAGAAGGGATCAACTTTATCCTTTCCATCAATTCTAATTCTATCAGGAGAAAAAAGCAAGTCTATCCCAACAGCCTGAAATCCATTGGTTTATTTATCCAACCTTTTCTCTTTTCATTAATCTATCTTTTGCCCATCCATCCATTCATATCTTTCATGCAAGGGATTGTAGAGCTTGTCAAGGCAGAGTTCTGCAGTCAAGGAATTTACAATGTATTAGTGATCTTAGCATCAAGCCACTATTCCTGCAAGTACCACTCTGACTGTTCATTTGTTCTGTCAGACAATGAAGTAAGATATATGAAAATATATTTGTCAGCATCAGAAACACTTCAAAAGTAGTACATTGTGTTTACATGATTTGACTCAATACCACACAATGTTCCAATCATGAAGAAAGAGCTAAGGCTTTCCTAGAGAACATTAAAAGAAACTTATAATTGGAGTACACCATTAAATCCTTAGTGTTATTTTAGTAGCATATAAGATAAACCAATGTCTATGAAAAATCATGGGGTCAAATAAAATGTTTAGAGTACTCCCAAGGGAATGAATGCCACACAAGTCTTTCCAAGAGAGTACTGCTCCCTTCAAAGTAGTCTTCTTTTTATTGGTTTAAATTAACTTTTACAGAATAAATTAGTTCACTGTATTTGCATCACATTTAGATACAGTTCTTTTTTCCTTCTCCCTAATCAGTGGTTTGGCACTGAAATAGCAATAAAAAAGGAGCAGCATAATGGGAGAAAGAAAAGAGAGAAAACATAAGAAATGAAATGTAAGAGAGATAAAGAGGAGAAAGTAGAACAGGGGAGATGGGAAGGAAAGATATATAGATGAAGCAAATAAAGAATAGAGAAGAGAAGGGAAAAACAGGGAACGAAGGTAAAATAACTAAACTACAAAGAACTTGATACTGTTGGTTAGAACCAAATGCCAAAAATTTGTTGTCACTTTTTATACACTTTTTTTATTGTGAAAATACTGTACAGAGGGGTTACAATTACATCAGCTACTAATTCAAATTCTTTCTGTCCCAGAATTTTCCATTGGAAATGCAATGCAAGGTGTTCTAAGATCCTTCAAATCAATGATATAGATACTTGATAGTTAGCTTTTTTGTATTGGCTATTATAGGAAAAAAGTTCTTTCAACGATTCCTGGTTGAGTATTAGAATTCATGGATAATTTCCTTCACTAGCACAGTCATACCATTACAAACAAAGAAACACGCAATAAACAATAGTTTCTTTCAGAGGAGGATGCAAATCTTTCTCTGCTTATTATCTTCTTAAAAATTGAAACAATTATGATTTTTGATTTAAAGTGATCTTGTTGATTAACATATATAGTATTCATAAATTTCTTCATTAAATGACAACTCCTTTGTACCACTAATTACTTAAAGATAATTTAAAAGAATAAAATGACTTTGTTGATTATACACACCTTTACAGGATGTTTTCATGGGTGGATATTTAAGTTACACTTTGTATTGAGAAGACTGGAGATAAAGCGGCTCTCAATAGTTTGTGGATTCCTTGATGTAAATAAAAGGGTGAGCATTAGTAGGCAAAACATTTATCAGGGAGTGCTCATGGGATGGAAACATTGTGTTCGGAGAAGGAACATCCACTACAGTGGATGGAGGGAAGTCAGGCTATGAACTGGACATCTTAGCTTCCTGGACATCTTAGCTTCCTCACTGATAGCTGCATCTGAGCTGGACCACTACTGCTGTTCCTTTATATCTTTGAGTTGACTAGTCAGAGGATGGGGACTGCTCCGTGAAGGCAAGGTATTGTTCAATGAGGCAGCTCTCTTTGGCAGAGGACCTTCTGGACTGGAGTGACAGATATGAGGGCTGCCACTCACAGTACTCCAAGCGATTGAGGGAATAAATTCTGCTTTCCTGGAAGTAGATTGTCCAGAACATTACAACATTCACTACAGGGTACATTTACTCATGCACCCTTACCTTATGCTATGTCTCCTAAGGACTGAGCCATTATAATTCCACATGGTTCTTGATATCTCATAGACACCAGTTAGTTTCTTGGCTATTCCGTTTCAGTTTGTTGTTGTTGTTGTTGTTTCAATCTGGTTCTCTGAGCAGATGTACCTGCAGCTTTGATTTTTTTGTAACAGCTTCTTTCATCTTTTGTTTGAAATTAGAAAGACCAATCTGCCCCCATGAAGAAATTCCACCTGCTCTGATCTTAAAGTAGGGAGAAGCGAACCACCACTCATCAACGAGTAATGCACAGGTTCCTGGATTGGTTTCTACTAATTTTTTGGATCCATATGCTAGAATGGGAATAGTTGGGGATTGCTTTTCTGCTTCCTGCTTGTAAGGAATGTTAATATGAATTTCAACTCAATCTACTAGTAGATCTATATATTTTCCTTGGAGAGCTTAAGAAGGGCTCACTAAATAATATTCTTTTCCACCCATCAATCTGTGTTAGGAAGATGTATGACTGGTATCTAAGGCACTGTCAGTATGTTATTTTCCATGTTCCTCTCACATGTCAAATACAAAAATACAGCCTGTCAGGGTAAGTGTGATATGGGGCATTGTTCACAGAAACTGTGAAAAATCCTGCGGTCTCCCTGATTCATCATTTCAACAGCCTAATCATTTCATAGCCCAGCCTAAACTAAACAGTTAAGGGCATTCCAACTTAGGGGTTACAAAAATCAGGATTGATTCAGAAAGGACTGTTACGCGTCTGAAGAGAAAAAGAAATATATTCTAGAGAAGAGAAGAGAAGCTTTGCTTTTGTCCCAAATTTCATAGCTACTAATCTTTTTCCCCCAGAAGATTGTTTATCAGTTAATTATTCTCCATTGCACCCTGTACCCTGACATTTTGCCAAAGCAGCCGGGAGGCCTCGTTAAGTCAGAATTTCTACTTTCAGCTCACCTGTCACAGTTAAAAGCTCCCACAAATGCATTGACATCGATTAATATTTAATGATTGAATTGTAGAAATATTGGCTCAGCATTTTTGACTTTTTCTTCCTTTAAATTAAAAAAAGACTTTAGAATGGCCTCTGCTACACAGACACTCATAGATTCTTACAATGAGTAATTTATATGGGTGTGAAAAAAGAGAAAAGAGAGACAATGTGGGATGAATGGATGCAGGTTGAGTAATGGAGAGCGTGAGGTACCATTTAATGTACACTTGGCTGGTGCCATGCGTTGTACTAGCTACTTCCATGGTTCATTCCAACACAGTATTTCTCCAAAGAGGTATCATTAATTTATTTTAAGAGGAAAGAACCAGGTACAGAGGTTTGAGACATACCTAAGGCCAGAGTCAGGATTTAGATCTGAGTTGTTTTGCCTCTCTAGAAGAGGCAGCATGTGCTTGGAAAAATTATGGACTATTGATCTGGGTAACCAGTCTGAACCCAACAAAAATCATTTTATTTCTCTGAACCTCAGTTTTCCAATTTGCTACAAGTCAACTCCTTAATCCTAATTTGCAAACTTTCAGGACACAAGATTCTGGTTTTAAATCAAGTCAGTTTATAGTTTACATGAACAACACCTTATTTGTAAAATTTTATGACATGCATTTGGGAAAAAAGAATAGAAATAGTAGTAAATACTACTATATATATATACACATACACACACATATACATATATATATATATATATACGTATACGTATATATAAAAACTAGGAAAAGTAACAATCTATTTGTATTCATTTAAGCAATATCTATCACCATAACAGAAATAGGAGTGAGCTATAGGAGAGGAAGATAATAATGGGCTTTAGAATTAGACAAACATGGCTAAATTCTGCTTCTGTTATCTTTGAGCAAATTTTATAAGTTCTAGATGCCCTTGTTTCTTTCCCAATAAAATTGATATTGTAATTCCTATGCTAGAGAGTTTCTGAAAAATAAAAAAGAATGTATTTAAGAATGCAAAAATGGTGTTGTCACACAGTACACATATGTTAGATAACTAATTAATACTACTAGCATTAAAAAGGAAATATTGCTGGGTGCCAGTGGCTCATACCTTTAATCCTAGCTACTCAGAAGGCTGAGATCTGAGACTGCAGTTCAAAGCCAGCATGGAAAGGAACGTCCATGAGACATTTTTTCTTTTTTTTGGTCGGTTGTGGGGCTAGAACTCTGGGCCTGGGTGCTGTCCCTCAGCTCTTCAGCTCAAGGTGAGCGTTCTACCACTTGAGCCACAGCACCACTTCTGGTTTTCTGGTGGTTTATTGGATATAAGAGCCTCAAGGCCTTTCCTTCCCAGGCTGGCTTTGAACCACGATCCTGAGATCTCAGCCTTCTGGGTAGTTAGGATTATAGGCATGAGTCACCGGCCCCAGGGTCCATGAGACCCTTATCTCCAATCAACCACTAGAAAACCATAAGCGGTGGTGAGTCTCAAGTGGCAGAGTGCAAGCCTTGACATGAAGAGCTTCGAGGAACAGTGCCCAGGCCCAGAGTCCAAGCTCCACGACTGACCAAAATAATAAAGGAGATCTTCATTCATGGTTAGGAGAGATCCGTTTCAATGAAAGACATAGTAGCATCTATGAGCAGCTATTACAACTGAGATATATGGAATAAGTCAACCAGGATCCAAGCTCACAAAGAAAGGAACTGAAGGCTATTTACATATTTTGTCAATTGGGGAAAAATCAAATGGAGTTTTTCCTTATTGAAGAAAAAGTAAGTCAAAACATGCAATAAGATAAATATAGATAAAAATAAAAGAAAAATATAGAGAAATCTTTAAAAATATTGTGCCCCAAATGAAGATAATACAAGAAAATACTCTCTTATTTTGAGAATTTATTGTAAAGGTGATGAACAGAGGGGTTACAGTTACACAAGTAAAGTAATGAGTATATTTCTTTTTAAACACCGCTACCGACAATGCTCTCTTATAAGAGAAGCTAACCTCAGCAAATGATTTGCTACTGCATGCAAAAGAGAATTTTAAGAAACTGGGTCATCAGTCATGGAATGTAAGACAACTAGTTTCTGTGGAACCTTAATAGAAAGTCTTAATAAAAGACATTTCAGATAAAAGGATTTCTGAATGAAGAAATGGCTTTAAGAAATCAACAATGGGAAAAAGTGATAAAAGTGAATAGCAGTAAAGAAAAAATAGACACCATAGGAAAATACATTTATGATATACTGAGCAAGCTCTAGAACTCTTACACACTTCAGAGGAAAAAGATTTAAAATGAAGACCATGATGAAAGAGGTTATGACAGAATGGAGAAGAAAGCTATCATTTTATGTGCTCACCAGAGTGACTGGAGATAGAGCAATAATCACACATAAATGGTAAGTGAAAGGCAACTTCTGTAAGTCATGCAAAGTCTTAAGTATGGAGAAAAGAAGGTCTCCCTACATGGGAGCAAAAAAAATCAAGCAAAGGAAATTATAGTTGAACACAGATGGCCAAAATGCTTGAATGAGAAAAATAAAAATAAATTCTACATTCACACAGTCTAAAAGAAAAATGTTGACCATGGAGGCTGAACTTAACCTTACTGTAATAGCAAATGCCAGAATCTGAGAAAAATCTTATTTGAGGAAAAAAAGTTTATAACCTAAGAATTTACAACCCATCTGAGTTGTTTATCATTTGTGACAGTAATAGAAAGATCTTCAACATTGTTCAAGAGCTCAGAAACAATTCTCTAGTGCAATACTTTTATTATAAATTGTTATGTACAATATACTAAAATCATCAAAAATAATAGTACTGGAATGAGAAATTCTAAGAATTTTACTGGTCAAGCTACAGTTTGTTTTTTGAAGTCAGTAAATTGGATTTTTTAATTTGGAAATGAAATAGATTAGTAGCAAATTTAGCTGTTAAAAATGGTGGATACCAAAACACTACTAGGAAAATGCAATGAAATGCTAATGACATTAACTAACAAATGGAGAGATTTGAGGTGATTCCACTTTTCCTTAAAAATTTCTATAGTCTTTTGTAATTGAGAATATACTATTCTTATATTTATATGTGGACATTAAATAAAGGAAACCCACAATGCTCAAATAACTCATTAAAAAAGCCTGGTTGTCCAAATAATATGTAAAAATACTTTGTCCCAAAGAAACTCAAAATAAGATCATCATGACATACGTTTCCATGCCCATCACGTTGGGCAATGATCTGAATCTGGTACCATCTGAGAAGGTGAGAGCACAGAAGAATGCAAATTAGTACATATACTTTGGAGATGAAAATGGCAATATTAAGGAGAGTTGACAGTATCTATACCTATGATTTGATAATTGTGATTTTGTAAAATTTCAACATTGCTTATAATAATAAAAATAGTACATAATATCTGTTAAAGTTTAAAAAACAGATACAAATTTGTAGTGTAACTATACTATTCTTATTCTAACTGAATAGAAGCTATATATAATAATGTGGAATACCCCCAGCAAAAAACTGAGTTTTAATATAACTGTCTATTTGTGGGTTCAAATACCTGAAGTAAAATTGCAGGAGGGTAGAAAGAAAGGATAAATTCTGGATGGTAGGTATCTCTGGAGAAGGTAGGAAAGAACTTGCCTTGAAGAAGGGTAATGCAGAGTGTTGATAGTTCTGAAATATTTTTGGGGGGAAATAAAAAAAATCTAAGATATGTGCATTCATATATTAATAGTTTGGCAAGCCTGACAAAAGGTACAATAGTATTACCTTGAAATATGTCATAGTAGAAATGAAAATAAAATATTAATGACATATTTTATTCATAAAACAAGCGTTATACATACAAAATCAAGTCTGTAGTTATAGTTTTAATGATCTATAGTACTACATAAAATATTTACAATATAAAGTCTGTAAGGAAATAATAACAAACCAAATACTGCTTATTTTTAAAAGATGCATGTAATTTTAAACTTGTTTATGTTTTCAAAATTTTCATTATAAGACTGTAAAATTAAAAACATAAAAGGATGATTTAAAAAAATGCAGGTTTGGGCTATATAGCATGGAAGGTCATGTTAGATATTTGACTTTATAATACAGGCTACTATTTTCCCAAACTCTATACTATGAAGCACTAGTATCTCTTGAGATATTAAGTTGTGTTTCTGGGAAAAAGGTGACAGGGTCAATTGTTTCAAAATGATGGCTTCCATGCTTGCTGCTTGAAGCATGATAGACATATACAGATCTGTACATCAAGTTCTCTGATAAATGCTGTGATGAATATCACACACATGCACAACAACAACAACTTATTGAGTGTTTAATCCTGTTTGCAAAGAATTACAGATCTTTTAATATCAACGAGTATTACTTTATCATTTAGGTAGTATTCATTTACAGGTAGCACAGTTTTCAAAACCCAGTCCAAGATACAAAGATCTTCAAAACTCGGTACAGAAAATTGTATGATCAAAAGAGATTTTGAAGCTTGTGACAATGTTGGGAAAGGGAGATTTGAGGTGTCTGGGGACAAAGTGAATATTTGTCAAACAATCAATTATTCTATGACTTTGTCTCTGTTCATTAAATGAAAAATTCACAGCTATTTGGTAGAAAGTGGAACTTTACATACTATTGGGATTACCAATATGAGTCCCATTTCTGAAACATCCCAAGGACACCATGATAGAATGGGGACAGCCTAGCACATCCCTAAAGACAATAGTGTACCTCCTGACCCTTCTTGCAGCTTATCGTTCTTGAACTATGGGGAAAAAAAGTGCGGGAAAACATCAAGTGCCTGGCACTTCCCGAGAAGAATATTGGTATGTAATTAAAACAGGACTCTAACAACAGCTCACCTCATTGTGTCTGGCAGAGATAGCCAGATGGGTAAGAAGCTCATGGCTCATATTTAACACAGCTTTTCATTAATTGATTTTCAGTAGTGAGAGACATGACAATGTCTAAATTTCAGGTAATAATTCCAGTCCCCAAGAGAAAATATAGGAGTGATGTTGAATATTTTAAAATAATGTGACTGCAGCCCGTAGAATCAAATAACCTGTCACATTTTCAGATCTTTAGTGTTGTTATTCCAAAGTAATTTTGTGTTTGCTGTTACATGTATACATATTAAAACATGTTATATAGATTTATTTTTCAGTTGCCACTGTGCATATTAGCTGTGTCAACATGATATGTAAGTAATTCTTCCTACTTAGAGGCACATAGTGTTTTTCTTGTTCTAAAGTAGTTTCCATTTCTATTTACTGGCCAGAAAACCTTGAAAAGTACAAGGCTTGTGATCATTTGTACTGTAGAAGAAGCTGGAAGATGGATGACTAGAAGGAAACAGAGAGGTTGTAGCCAAATTATAAAAATGGCAAAATGTTCCATGGTCCTGGGTTTTCCTGAACACTCAGCTGCGTCTGCTCATTGTCACAAGCTTTGTGACCTCCTAGTCTCCCTCTAGGCTTGGAAATCTGAAACACACTCCATTATAGTGTTATGACTAACACAATTCCTATCTTAAACATTGGAGAAAAATGTTTGATGTATAGAAAGTGCTAAAAAATAGATAGGATGCATTTTGGAGGGTTTTGCATTCCTTTATATATATGCTTGCCTATCAAGAAGGTACCAGACATGTTTCCCCTGGAAATCATGTGCATTTAATGTGGTTCGTGTCAGACTTAGCCGATAAAGAAACTCTTTGACATTCAGCATGAAAGAAAAGAAAGACCTGGAGGCAAGATACTCTAGATTTATGATACATCTTTTCTAGGGGCTATGATCCTATAAGTTAAAAATATACATAACTCAAAACCAAAATTCATAGTGCTAGAGATCCAAAAGCTTGGGAGCTAGAGTATCAAACAATTATTGGAATTCTTAATTTTACGCCTGTTGAGTGCCTAGCTGCGTAGTCAGCCATACCCAGAAAATTTTTTATCAGTACCATGATAGCAACTGCTGTCCATCAAACATGCAGTCCCAGATTCATAATTGTTACTTGCATTGATAATAATGGTGATGATTACTACCATTTACATAAAATAATCTAAAAGGTTTGTGACAGTTAACTTTGTGTCTCAATTTGATTAGTTAATAAGATGCTTATGCTAGTAAAAAAATATTTTAGGGTATATATGGGCTCTTCTGACAAAGTAACATTATAATCAGTGGACTGAAGAAAGTACATTATCCACCTCAAAGTGTTGAACTAGAGTAGAACAGGTCTCTCAGTCTGGGACTTACATCATTGGCTTCTCTGGTTTTTTGGTCTTTGGGGTTCAACTGGAATGTAGCTGCAGTTTCTTTACAAAAACCTGACTAAGAATAAGAGCCCATCACCATCGTTTGTTATTGTTTTTTCAGAAGCAATCTGGTCTCTGTCACTGACCAGAGGAAATAGCTATAGGCAGTCATTTTACCTCTTTTGGTCTCGGTTTTATTAATTTGTTCATTCAAAAATATTGTGCATCTACTTTGCAAAAGCCGTTGCTAGATGCTAGAAATACCATGACATGCTAGGCTAACTGGAACAAAAAGTTGTTTCTCACGGTAAAATAACAATATAATAGGGTAAACAGATAGATAGTAACCTAGAGATAGATAGATGAGAGATCTCCAGAGACACCAGAGAGTTGAAGCGTAGTTTTAGAAACTTCCCAAATTCCTATAGACCAGGATACCTTGACCTTGGCACTAAGAACAAGGTAGATTAGATAAATCTTAGTTTTGAGGGATTGTCCTGTGAATATTAACAGCATTGTTGGCCTACATTCACTACATGTTAGTACTAATTTCATCTCTTCACTTATAAAAACTCAAACTTCCTCTAGGCATCACCTAATGTCCCCAGGGGGAAAAAGTTAGCCCAGGTAAGGCACACTGCCCTATGTAAAACCCACATAACAGCTAGGATATTAAATCCAATAATTCCTCCAGCCTCCCTTCTTTAGTTTTCTCTCAAATGAACCCTATTAGTCTATGAAATCAATCCACTTCAGATAGTTTACAATAGCAAAAGAAATTAAGGCATTGACTTCTAGATTATTTCCATTAAAAAGAACTAGAAAGAATGACCAAGTTGTCAAAAATGTATTTTGCAGATTCTAGTCTTGAAACATTCTTTCCCATTTCTTGAATTTGGGGTGGTCTTAAGCATAAAGCAAGAAATGCTTATGATATCCTACTATCTACCAGAAAGCCAGGAAGGTCTCAGAAACAACTAAGTTATGTCAAAAACAGTGAGGATTAACTTGAGCTTTCTCCTAACACCAAATATAGAATAACTATCACTAGAGAGAAAGACTACCATAGATTCAAGTACATAAAATAAGTTCAAGTCCATGAGCTCATAAATATATAAACACACCCAACATCTCCAATATATTGAGAAAGAAGCGAGGAAATAAATGTATTATTTTCTAAACTAGTAAGCAAAGGGGAGCAATCCAATTCTCCTATTATTCCTCTATGGTTTGTGTCTTGGAGCAGTCAAACACTTGATGAAGGGGGAACTTGTCCTTTTTGAAGGATTCAAGCTGAAATACTAAAGGAAAGGAAAGGTTTTGTGGAAGCAGGATGATTCGAGCTTTGGGTCTATTGAATCAGAGAGAGCTCTGGAAAGTAGATGATGAGAAAGTATATAGGAGTGGTTAATGCTAGCGGGACATTGAAACTTTATCTGCTCAGAGAACCGAAAAAGTTGGTGGTGAAGAATTGACTAAGAAAAACGATTCTAATGAAAGAGAAGTCTGTTAAGATCGGTAACCCCAGGGACACCAACCTGCAGCAGTGAAGAGAAGATGGGGAAAAAGCCACAGAAGTCACCCTCACCAAGGGGAAAGATGGGATTGGGAATAAAAGGTGCGGTGGACTGTCATGATTCTGAGAAATAAAGTTGAATGCCAAATGAGGGATTACCTGTTGGAAGGAGAACTTACAACAGAGGCCAGGATGTCAAAATGAAAGTGACAACTCTGTTCAGGAAATTCAGTAGGGCCTTCAGAATGGGTACAAAGTCAAATAAAGTGTAGAAGACATGTTTGAGACCATGCAAAGACAGAGAAGAAGGCATGAGTGTAGAGAGAGGTATCAACCTTTTATAGGATCTAAGATGATGGAGCGGAGGATGGTCATTTGCAAAAAGGGAGACTGAAGCCAGAGACCTTGAACATATCTTCCACTGATAATATGTGATTCTATCCCTGCAAACATTTCTGGTCATTTTGAAGTGTTCTTGATTCGTTAACTGCTTTTAAGGTAAAGGGGATAGAGAAGTACTGTGTTTTGGGGTGGTTAGCATGGCTGTAAGTGAATTTATGGGCCACTTCTGTAGCATCACTGAATGAAGTTATTGCAGCTCCTAATTCCCATTCTTCTGCTTCCCTTAGCTTTCAAGAGTGTCCCCTGAGTTTTCTGTCATATATTAAGAGAGTGCTAAATCAGCCTGAATGATGGCTTGCCCATATTTGTTTATGAACTATGATCCTCATGCAATTTACTACATTGGAAGGATTATTGGCTTTAGCTGTTAATGTGTTAGATAGTCTAGGGGAAAGAAGGTAGCAATTCTAAGAGCTTCTAAATGACACACACTCACTACCATTGAATCCTACTCCTGAGGAAAGAAACATGACTTCTTTGATACTCTGAGGTTAGCAATTATTCCTCTCTGAGAAGATATTAAGGGATATCGAAATACATAATGTGTATTTTATGTTCTTAGGCCTTCTGTTTCAGGCACTGATCCTTTGAATATTCAACTATTTTAAATCAAGAATAAAGCAGGCTTTGGGATAACTGCGAAACATTGCCCTTAAGTTAAAGGACCTTGAGACCAAAAAATATATAATCACACTTTCCCATTTACATAATGCTTTTAATTTTTTCAAAGCCTTTTTCATATCTATGATTTCAATTGATCTTTGCAACAACCATGTGAGACTGTTCACTTTAAAGAAATGAACTTGAAAGCAGTGACTATTTAAAACCTTTTCGCCCCAAATGTGGTAAAAATCACAAAGAAAGTCCCAGAGCATCTATATCCTAGCTCTAAGTTAAACTGTATTTACTGCAAATTGTATTGACTCAGAAGAAATGGTGGCTCATAAATACAGTTTCTCTGTCCTGAACTGCATTCAAACTGCAGTTGTTATGAATACAAAAGAGCTTTCCGAGTACATAACTGTAGTTTTGCTGCATTAAAGCGCAAGGCTGGCATTTGGACTAGAAAGCAGCCTGTAACTCTGTCTGTTCTGCATGGCAAGCATCGTGGCGCCTGCCAGCAATACGGATGGATTTACATATATTGACTCAATCCAGCATATGAGTAACGATCAATTTTCTTGATCTATTCTATTCTGTCAATCTGTGCTTTTGCTAGCAAATGAGGAGCCATTGCTGTCAGCCAGAAATAGAGTTTCCTGGGCTTATGTGTGCTTTTAAGATCTCTTTTCTACTTAATTAAAAGATACATATGGTGGCTGACAGAGCAGCAGGTTAGTCAGAGTAACAAAATTTGCTACATATAGATGAGTTCCTGGAAGAAAAAAAAATCATGAAAAGATAGCTAAATAAATGTAAAGGCAGACTTCCATTTCGTGGGATAGTATATTTTGATGTCAATTTTATTAATAGTAAAATAAATGCAAAAGGACAAATATAATTAGTCTGTCAAGAGTAGCCAGTAAAAGCATCTCTTTTCAGGAACCTCAGATTACTCTTCCGGGTAACAGCATGTCACCTGCCAGACAAAATGAAGAGGAAGCACTTTTCTTTTTGTTCAAACATATTAACATGCTATGTCACACTAATTCATCTATTTTGGGGGGGCTAGAGAATGTACACCTCTAAGTTGTACTAGGATTGTAGGAAAAGTCAAATTGTGTGTGTGTGTGTGTGGTCAAACTATATATACGTGGGAAGTGTTTGCATTCTTCTCTCCTTATCCATGGATGATTGGTTCAAGTACACATGATACCAAAGCCCAAGGAGGCTCAAGTCCATTATATACAATGATGTGCTATTTGTCTATAGCCTTTGTATATTCTCCATACAATGTTTTATATCACCTCCAGGTTACCTATAATACCTAATACAAATTAATGTAAATACTCTGTACATTGTTGCATAACTTTATTATGACAAGGAAAAAAATGAATGTTCAATGCAGAGCAATTAAAATATTTTCAATTTTGGATTGGAAGGATAGCCATACTTATACATTATTGGCTGTAATGAAGTTCTAGGCTTGCTGGATTGGGTTTGGCTTTTGCTCCTGTGATTTCTAGAAGTACTTCTAAAAATATCAACAACTCACTAAGGAACTAATTTTAGGTGTTACACACATTAGAAAGGAACAATGGCTGAAGTTGTATGGTACTGTGATGTGAACCAGGCCCAATTTAGAAGTCAGAAGATACTGGCTGTAGGCCTGGCTATTCCTTTAATGTAGTCTATGCTTATCAGAAAATAGTTTTCTGTTTTGGGCATTCAATGTTCTCATTGGTAAGACATTAGATCTATGATCTTCATGTTGAATTTAGGGAGTCTCTTCAATTGTCATTGCAATAAGACTATGGGAAACAATACTTCTACATCTGTGCTAATTTTAGTAGTTCTTTGGGTAGTCACTTTTTAAACACTGTGCTTCCAAGAAGAATTCATGTAAACTAAAGGCTGAAAAGGTTTTAGAATCATGTCCATCATCCATATTTAGTGCAGCATTATTCACAGTAACCAAGCCAAGTTACAGAAATAGCCTAGAATGCATTAGCAGATGAGTGGATAAAGAAAATGTTATACATACTTTTAAGTATGATTCAGCTATAAATAAGGATAAAATTATGTCATTTGTGGGAAAATGGCTGGATCACCATGTGGAGTGAAATAAACTAGACTAAGAAAGAAACATACCATGTTTTTTCTTATATGCGAATTAAGAATTTTTTCCCCCAGTTCTGGGGCTTGAATTTAGGGCCTGGGCACTGCCCGAGCTTCTTTGTGCTTCAGGCTAGTACTCTACCACTTGAGCCACAGTGCCACTTCCAGCTTCTTCTGAATAGTTTGTTGGAGATAGTTTCATAGACTTTTCTGCTTAGGCAGGCTTTGCTGTGATTCTCAGATCTCAGCTTCCTGAGTAGCTAGGATTACAGGTGTGAGCCACCAGTACACAGCTAATGTTTTTTTTTAATGGACATGAAGTGGGAGGGGAATTATTTGAAAGAATAAAGAGGGGTGAAAAGAGACAAAACAAAGTAATAGGAGGGTGAATATGATCAAAGTATATTATGTATGTATAAAATGTCTTAATGACATCCATTAAAATCTACATGAGATAAAAGAGTATCCTTAAGGTTTCCTTTGTCTCAAACAATCTGTGGGTCAATTGGAATACATATGAACCTTCATCCATTGATTTTATGATGGAGAATTATATTTGCCACATGCTAGGAATGGATTTGAGCTGACTCACCTATATTCTCCAACAGTTCTTCCCCATTAGTCATATCTGACAACAATATCCCCCATTTGGCTAGTTCTTTGGTAGTGTCTGGCACACACAATACATGCAATAAATTGATATTTAATGGCAATCTGGTCCCTACAAGGTTGCTTACTTCTAGATTTTAGCAAAAAAAAAAATAAACTGAGGAAAAATAGTCCCAAAGCGAGTGAATGTCAGAAAGGGCATACATTTGGTTTACGAGCAGCCTGAGAAAGAAATAAAAATAAAACGAAGGTGTCTGATCCGTAAGAATCAGGAAGTTGACACAAATTCTACATTCACTCCCTCAACTCATCTCATTTGCTTTGGAAATGAAAAGAGACATACGGTGCTCTTTGGAAAAGCTGCGTCTCCTTTTTGATCTCCGCCTCCACTGCCACCGCCGTGACACAGGGTGCCAGAATCTAATACTGAGCATTTGCCCTCTGGAGACAGGGAGATGCGAGACTTCATGAAGAACTGTACCAGTAGACACTGGCACTGCCCCATAACGGACGGGCAAGCACTCTGGTTAGACATCATCTCATCCGACCAGGAAACAATCACCGGTGTAAACTTGCTCCTTAGAGCAAAAGCTGTTCTGTTTGCTATTGAAGCCTCAAAGATTCCCATTAAAGCCCTCAAATTCAAGCCCACTAAACTTGCAAAGGACTATTTTCTTTTTGTGCTCCCATTCCTTTTAGAAGTCAGGAAATTAAGACTGGGCAAAGGATACTAACACATATGTTTAGGATGTGGGACCTGACAAATGTGCTTGTGTGAATACTATTACTTGATGAAGAGGTAACCTTATCTTTAGCTTTACCCAGCTCACAGATAAAGCACAAAGGGTCCATGAGTCTATCACTCAACTGAGTAGCTGCCATGAGCATCTACTGAGCATGCGTCAGAAAAGGTACCAAGCCCTTGGATGTACTGTAAGATAATGCTATTATGATAGTGATAGCGACTTAGACAATGTTGAGGAGGGACAAGACTGTCAATAAAGGTCTTTTGAGTAAAGGCTAAGTAATGATTAAAAAGAATTCCAATGTTCCATGAACATAGATAAAACAGACCAGAAAAGGACCTAATCTTATTTGGAGGATCACTGAGCTTCCTTAAAGGGAGCAACAATTAAGTTGATAGCAGTGATGAAAAGAAAACAGAAAATCAGAGGCTTTTTCTACAACTCCCTGATTGAAAAAAATTACCTCGGTATTTGCTTTTTTAAAAATAATTCACTCATTGTCAGGCTCCTTCTCTTGTAAATTTTGATTCAGCTGATCAAGGGGTGAGATTTGAGAATCCCTACCTACTAGTGCACATCCAGTTTTTTCTGGCAACTCGGTAATTTAGGTACATGAGGTGATGAACCTCAGCTTGGGCTGAGGTTCTGTTCATCCTAAGGTGACACATGGAAAGTAAGGAGAATCTGAGAAATGCCATTTTGACAAGAAGGTAGACCATGACAAGGGTCAAAAAGAAGTCTCTGGAAGTTACTGTGAGACCTTGTAGCCTGCAACAACGGCTGAGCACAAGCTTACATGATCACGGGGATGGAGAAGAATGGGATGTTGGCATTGCATTCTAGAAGAAACAGGATGTGCCACCTCCTTAGAGGTACCTCCAACTGAAGTTTGCATTTGTCTGCTTTAGAAAATATATTCTTTTAACACCATACAGAAATGTAGGTAGCTGCAGAAGAGGCGTAGTTTGTAGAGGACTCTTACAGAACCCTGTGTTCTAAAATATTTCTCATGTGTGGTTGAAGGCAATCTAGGTTCAGTCATGGGCCTAGACACAAGACTGACAAGACTGAGATTCTGTTCATAAAGAAGAGAAATCCCTCGTTCTGGGCCAGGACATGAACCATCTTTCCCACATTAGGGTAATGGACCTCATAATAGGATGCATTCTAACACACATGGAAGCCTTAGCCATATCAGAACTGAAATAAGTTCTCCCTATTTGTTTTTGTTGTAGTGCTCTGGGCATGTTGTATTCAGCCTCTTGCAGTGATGATTTCCAGCTATTGGTTCTTGGATCCGCAGCAGCAGTTGATCCAGGGAACTCAGTATAAATGCTAATTTCTGGGCCCACCCCAGATCTCCTGAATCAGATCTATGGAGAGGAAAATTGATGGGAAAGGGGATCAGAATAGTCATTTTTAACCTTTCAGTGATTTATTCTAGCTCTGGCTCCAATGTCATGATTGCAGGGAAAATTCTGACTACTTTGTTTTTTTTTGCAAATGTACTTCTACTTTTCCATACATATCATTACTCCTTGATTTTCTTCAAGGAACATAAAACTACCATGTCTATTCATTTGCTTATTGTCAGCTCTGCAGGGAACGCCCACAGCACCTCAACATCCAATTGGGCAAGGGAATACTGAGGTCTGCACTTGAATGAATTTTTAGGCAGTGCCCTAGAGGTTCTGAAATGAGGAAATTAACAGTTGTGTTCAGTGCTTTGGCTTAGGTACATCATGTTTTCTTTTCTTCAGTCATAAATTGTAATTTATTTCATTGGTGGAAACTTAAATTCACTTTCAGGACGTTCTTCAAGGGATCATGAAATTCACTTGTCAGAACAAGATCAGTTGGCTTCAGGTTAACAGTTGGCAGTATGTTCATTTATTGACAGGAACTTGAAATATAATATCACGATGTTTTATACCTTGTACCTCGTCAGATAAACAAGTAACTGACTGAAAATTTATGATAGCTTCACAGTTGTTTTGCCAGGGATTGTTCTGGAAACAGAAAGGCGAAATCAGACTTTTCTGCCATCTAGTGGTCATGTTTAGTTTTGCTGGAAGTAAAATCCAATATAGTCTAGTATTGATTTTTCACTTGTTAGGGAGGTAGTATGCATTTGTGTTGTGTCTTTACAGTCTCAGATATTGCCTTGGTCCTATTATTAATAGTTATCCAAATCTGTCAAACTGTGAACTTTGTGAGGATCACTACTAACCTTTCCTATGGTATGTTGTACTAGAAATGTAAATGCTTTACACATAATGATTGTGTTAGGTGACCCTGTGTCCTGAAACTATTTGACTTCTGCAACTGGTGATGATCATTGGTGAACACTGAGAGGCAAAGGGAAAATCCTAAACTTCTGATCTCTGATGATTAGCTTTCACCTCTGATTGCCAGAATGGTCATTTCAATTTGAGACCTTTTTGTTATATATGGTATTGAAAAGTTTAGTTTAGGACTAGGATGTAATTGCTATTGTCCAGAAGTCTGAACCATCCTGGAACAGAAATAATTTTCCCATGTTTGTTTGTGTTTTAACAGCTATGGTCATTATGCTTAGCCTCTTGTGACAATATTGTGGGGCTCCACAGCAGCATCTGTGTCTTCTCTATCCTCCATGCTCTTCTTCTTCCTCTTCATTGGCTTATAGCAAGGCCCTTCATCCAATATTCTTACTCCATGATGGGTCTCATCCTATCCTTGTTTTTAATTCACTTTACTGGAAATGAAATCTTCACTTCAGAGAAGCAAAATAACAATCGGAACCTTCAAAGTTATTCTAGGGAATTGTTTAAGTATTTCATAGTCATACTTACAAATAAATATTAATGGATGTTGATATTCTAGATGCATTAAAAAATGGGCCATGTTCTGTGCTCTTCGCTCAATACCCTGTGCTGTGTGAATGATTATTTCCTATTTTTAAAGGTCAGGAAGGCTCGTGGAGTTGGCATTTGTTGGGCTCCTCATATAAGCAACATGCCCATTGTTGTTCATTTAATCCTACAAACTTCTCAGAGTTAGTTTCCATCTATTCACATGAAGAGAATGATGATTTTCTCCAAAATCCTTGGTTTAGTATTGGACAGGAGACCTTTTGGTAGACCTACAATTCGGCTCTAGCTACTCCTTCAGAATTTTAGAAGGAATTTTGAGTTTTAAGTTTTAATATTGGTCTTCTCCCCAACCCTCTGTCGTGCATCCCATATTGGTCAGAAGGTTAGCAGTTCAAGGACAGGGATCATATCTGATGTCTGAGATGTGAGGTTTCAGCAAGCTTTGGATGAATGAGTTGGAGGAGGCAACCTCAGGAAGGTCCTTGTTCTATTCTTCAACAATCACTTGGTTACCATTTATATTTGTGATTTATTGCTGAGTAAAGAATAACTTCATGGATTTAAAAAACTATTATCTCACAGTTCTATGGAACAAGATCCTAGGAACCCAGGCCTCTCAAGGGGCTGTTGCCAGGGTTTGGGCCATGACAAGTTTATTTTCATCTGTAGTCTCAAGTTGAGCAGACTCTTCTTCCAAGATGATTCTTGGCAGTCCCCAGATTTCACTCATAAATTGTTCATGGGGCCATTGATAATTGCCCTTATCTGAACCTTTTGAGCTTCTCCACAGGATTGTTTCACCACATGGCTTCCTCCAAAGTAAAATGAGAGAGAGAGAGAGAGAGAGAGAGAGAGAGAGAGAGAGAGGATTCCAAAATTGAAACTACTGTCTTTTTATGATCCAGTATTTGTAAGGAATCACTTCTATTATATTCTCTTCATTAAAAGTGACTCATGACTTTGATAAAGATGCATTGTATTCATAAACTGTTTTGTAGAATGGTGGTACCTTTGTAGAACTACTTAAATAAAAATAATATTTTTAAAAAGTGACTCACAAAATCCTCTTTCACTGAAGAAATGACATCAGGCTGCCAATGCTGAGAAATGGAACACTGCAGGCCATCCTAGAGGCTGACAATCTCTGCATATTCGTTCATTGAATATTAAGTTTGAGGTCACTCTGTAGTATTCAGATCAATGCCTTTCCATAATAAATAAATATGTTTTTTTAATTTATCACAGGCAGACTCTCACAGTTGTGATGTAAGACAAATTGCCATCGGAATCCTAACGGCTTTGCTTCATAACTGTCACCGTATTAATGTCATCATCTCTAATTTGTGAAGCAGACATTATAGCAGTCTGTGTGTCTGAAGTTTTTCATGATGATTAAATGAGATAATATATTTAAAATTGTGCGATATAGTGACTGACACATGAAAACCAAGGAACCAATTTCAGCTAATATGATCTCAATATACTTGTAATTGTATTATTACCTTTCCAACGTGGTGTTTTCTTGTGTCTTCTTATTTTATTCTCTTTGATACAGCTGCACCCATTATAAATATTTAACATTTGAGACACATAAAATTTGAATGACTTGCCAGTGGATATTGAAGGCAGGGAACAAGAAACATCTTTACGACCTTGGGCTTATATACTCAGCATTTATTGTCATAAAGCTGTAAGAATCACCTAGGTAATGAAACTAAAAGCTGTCTTAGCATAGACAGAGCCATATTTTGAGTGTCATAAAAGAATTATCTATGAACTAAGTGTAACACACCACATTTTAAAGTGTTCTGTTATAGTAGCTTAGGAAACTCACATCCTGGCTTCAGTTCCTCATTCTAAGAATGTGGTTTTCTGTTAAGTTAATGAGAAACAACCTCACGGGACTCAAATTCTATTCCTTAAGAATGGTCTACCAACGGACATAGGGGTTGTTTTATGATCAATTCCAAATAATATTTTACCTACGTCAACAATAAAACTCTGAAACAGAGACATTGAACCACAGGTACATTTCCATTTACTTCTTCTTCTTCTTCCCTCCTTTTCCTTCTCAATAATCCCCCCATTTCAAGCCAAAAAATAATGGAACAAAAACCATTGTTGACTATGTGTCATAATCACATCTGTCTGTGGAAACAGAAATCTATTCCCCAGATATTAGATAGAAGCTTGAATCATTTTAACTTATGAAGCTGATCTCTTCAGAAGAAAGGTCACTTTATTATTGAAGCTCAACGTTTCCTCCTCTCCGTTCCCTCTTTATAAACAGCTTTACCCACTAAAATGTATTAAATGTGTGTTGCCGAAATCTTTTCTCTGTGAATGTTGATAGCTTTCTCTTAAACCTTCTGTGGTCTGATCTCACATACATAAGAGCTTCCCAACTTCTACCTCCTGGGATTTCCAATGTGTTTTTGATAGATTAGAAGGAGGAAAATGAGAGAGAGAGCAGAAGAGAGGCATTGTTGTAAAGAAGTAATGGTGAATTTTGAAACTCAATTAAAAATATCAGAGATATGCCTAAAAGATAACAGTATCTAAAAGAGCATCAAACAAAGCAATTGGTACCACTTCCATGCATCAAAGTCAGGATCAGCAAACCCATGTCTCTCTGGCTAACAGGCTTGGCTCTTCTGGGAAGCCTCCAGATGCAATAAGTCATCACAACCACTCAGGTTCCTGCTCGGCCCAACAGCTGAGCAACAGAATCATGTCATTGCTGTGACCTTTGGGGGCTGATCTAATAGTACACTGTGTTCTTCAGATATGCTAAAGCCTGAACACGCATACCAAAACACCCATGGCCACCACAGTACAAGAGTCTGAGTTGAGAGTTATTTATGGATATATATATATATATATAT
>NW_012267250.1:9378777-9389238 GCF_000151885.1 Dipodomys ordii
GAGTTGAGAGTTATTTATGGATATATATATATATATATATATGTGTGTGTGTGTGTGTGTGTGTGTGTGTGTGTGTGTGTGTGTGTGTGTATGTGCATGAGTGTGTATATGTGTGCATTTAAACCTTTTAACTCCACATAGATAGGAAAGTAAACATAGGAATACATGTCTACTTAGTCTTTCAATATAGTTGACATGTTGTTCTAAGGTCAGCTCACAGGTAGATTATTGAATACAGACTTTTCACATATTTTCTAAGGGCCCGAAACATGTTAAAATGTATTTAAAGAAGAAATATACTCTAGGGAAATATCTGGAAGCAATAAAGTAGGATAAGCAGAGGAAGAAAGTAGGGATGCTTCCTAGGAGAAGAGTAGATAAACTAACAATTAGCTAAGCAGCGTCACCTGGTAAAAGATTGTGTGTCACTGCAGGGGTAGAGTAAGTATACCTAGCAGAAGTAACACACAGGAAGATTGTCTTCAACACATAATAGGCTTTCCAACCCCTTGAGACTACAGTAAAACAATCAGAGCAGGCCATTTAGACACCCACCAGTATACAGGCCAAGTAACTGGACCACTAGACCATCTTGCCCATGCAAAATTGTAACAACAGATGCCAGATGCTTTTTCAGCAATTCATACTCAAGCCATCTACCCTGCACTACGGACCCAACAAAATAACAAAAATAACATGATTATAAGCATTCTCACTTACTCTGTGCCAGGCTTGTGCAATTATTTTGTCTATAGAAGCAACAATGACAGAGGGAGTTGTAATTCCTTTTAATGTGAGACAAGAAGTGGGGAAATAATGTTTTTCATTAGAGTATATTAGGTATAGTCAAGGTGGGCTTCACTGTTACATCTCTTCCCTACAGTTTACACTGCATTTCAACAAAATAATTATTTTTAACAGAGAAGGGTAGCGGGATGGCAGAGAATTCAACCATGTAAAATATTAGATCTCAATTCTTCCATCAGGGTGAAATGATCTTTTCCTTTAAATAAAATGTGGTATATACATATATATAAAACAGAATATTGTCCAGATGTAGAAAAATTAAATTTGGATACATACTGATACATACTGCAATATGAATATATCGTTCATATATAATGCTAAAGTGAAGAGAGCAGATGTGAAATGATAAATGCTGTATGATTGTAGTCATATGGAATACCTAGAGTTAGACAAATTTACAGAACAAGTTACTAGGGTCTGGGAAAGAGGAATGAGTAGCGCTGATTAATGGGTAGAGTTTCTGTATAGGGTAACAAAAAGACGATCTTTTTGTTGTTGTTTGGCAGAGCTGGGGAATTAAATTCAGGACATCATTCTTACAATGCAGGCACTCTACCACTGAGCCACACCTCCAGAACTGTCTTGGCACTGGTTATTTTTGAAATTGAGTCTTATTTCCAGCTTGTGTGTGAAGCTGAGCCACATTTCTATTTTTTTTGCTTTCTGTCATACCTAGGATGACTGACACTGGCCTTTCCATGGAGATGAAATCTCATATACTTTTCTGCCCAGGTTGACTAGAACCATTAATTTCCCCATCTTGGCTTTCCAAATAGCTACGATGTAAAGGGCATGCCATTGCACTGAGATACTTGGATGAGAAAGGGTCTCCCAAACGTTTTTATTGCCTGGGCTGCCTTCAAACTATGGTCTTCCTGACCTAAACCTCCCAAGTATTTAGGAATAATGTGAAGATTTTCTTGAAGGAAATAGTGGTAATGGTTACATAACTTGGTGGATATATTTAATATCACAGCCTTGTGTGCTTAAAATGTCAAGGTTCATGTTATGTATTAGTGTGCCAGAATAACAAATTCAATTCTTTTAAGGGATTATGGCTATCTAAAACATTATCTCTTCCTTCTTCTACTCAGAGGACTTGGTTTAAATTATGAAATTTCTGAACGCAAAAAGTAGTTTACCAAATAGCAAAGTCAGAAGTCAGGAGCTTCTTGGAGGTCATTTTCAGAAGGGTTTAGCTGGCAGAAAAAAATCTGTGCTGCAAGCCAACAATGGATCCCATGAGTAATTCCACTGTAGGTGTGGCCTTGAGTAGCCACCCTTGCCTAAGTTCTTTGCTTTAGAGTAATTCTGCCCAGCAGAGCTTTCTGTGATGATGGAAATGCTTCATATCTGCCCACAAGTTATTAGCCACATATAACCATAGAGCAATTGAAATATAGTCAATATAACTGAAGACTTGACTTTTACAATGTATTGCATTTTAATTAATTTGAATTTAGCCATTATACCACCAATGAATGCATTATTGGACAACTCAATTTTAGAGCAAGCTATGCTAGCCCATCATCAACAAGTTAGAAGTAAAGTAGATGAGAGGATGTTCAGGGGTTCTTTTCCTCAAGACTACTCAAGTGGTATGAAAGTTGCTGGCCTACTCAGAGACAGATGGATGCTCAAATCATACAAAACTATCTTCCTGAGACAATGTAAAGGAATTTGGAATAGGGGTCATCATATATTAGAAAAAAGAGATATAAGAGATATTAAATAACTGACATCCATCTTAGCAAATGTTAACATGAAATCTAAAGTCAGAGTAGGAGACAGCTAGATGTGAATGTGAGAAATAAAGTGCTTAATAAAGTTCTATGTTAATGTAATCGGTTGGTTTGGGTATTTCTGAATCAGATTATTTTGAAGGGGGATGGGAGAAATTGTTTCTGGATCCTTTCAGTAGTGAGGGAAGAATATGTATCTTCTGCTAGAGGATGGGACCTTCTTAGCTCTACCATTGGGTATGGTTTGTCTGACAGGCCATGATCACCATGGCCAAATTGGAATTAACAATTCTGTTTTTTTAAGTGGCAATGTCGAAGTAGTACTGTGATGATTGGATTGATTTCCCCAAAATACGTTTGTCTTCAAAGTTTCAACGTATTTTTTATACTTCCTTTTCTCTAAGGAGGTCATAGTTACCACCCTACTCCCAAACTTTAGAACTAAAGACATAGATCAAATCAAGCAAACTTATTTTTGGCTCAAACAAAACCCCAATGGGGGAATGGAAGGGGTGAATGATAAGTTCTCTTGTTGCTGATCCTTTCCTGTGAAAAACGTCTTTCATTTACTCTGTCTTGGCAATCACTTGATTGATTCAGAAAAATTACACCTTTAATTTCCCTTTGGAAATACTTGCAACAATGAAGAGGGGAATTCGCTTTTCTTAAGCTAGACGGCTACCTTGATGTTTCTGTGCAATAATGTGATCAGCAAACCACTAAAAATTCAAACTAGAAGCAAGTACAATTAGCAGGGGAAAGGAGGGAGAGAGACCCAGCATTTTCTCCACTACTTCCTAGCTGCGTGGCCTAGACAAGTTATTTAACCCCTCTGTGATTGAGTTTTCCTGTATGTAAAATCTTATAATAACATTCTTTCCTTTATAGATTTGCTATATTTTTAAGAGAGTTAATACACATGAAACACCCAGGACAAGTATGGTGACAGAGCTGGAATTACATAGCACTTTTGTTAAGGTATACATAGAAAGTGATGCTATGTGTACTGAACACTGGAATAACTGTAGGAAAAGCTGACCTTAGGTTTGTATAGAAACTTGTTGAAAATGTGTTTTTTTGTATTATGTGGTTACCATATAAACATTTTGTTTTAAATCTAAGGAAAATGACACTTGAAATTTGCATATAATTTTCAAATAGAATTATTTCAAAATGTGCAATGAGAAACTTGAGCTGATTTGTTATCATGGGCCAAAATCCTTCCAAAACAAGTGGTGTGAACTAGTGGCAGAGAGATGTTTTAGGGCCTTCACTAACTAACAGGAATTCAGAAAGTTTTTACAGGGACTCATTTAAATCACTTCAATCATTGTAACATTTCAAATGGTGGCTTTAAAAAAAAAGGCTGCACAGTTCTTAAAAGGATGAAAATATGACCCCTTGTATCTTCTGGCTCTGTTGCAGCTTGCTTTTTGGCATGACAAGTGTGCTGAGACCTAGTGGTTGTGAATCTCTGCCACGGACTACTGCTTCCCTGCATTGGTAAGCCTGGCCCAATACAAACGCAAGCAAGACAAATGTTTCCTAGTAGAAGTTTTTTTGCAGAAGGCACTGTTAAGTTATCTTGGTTCAAAAGAAAGACCTAAACTGTGCCTCTTAAACAGGAGTCATTTTGTCCAGATGTGAGCTCAGATGGCAGTTACTACCCAGTGCAGGAGTGAGTAGGACTTGAGCCAATGACAAATTTTGATGGGATTTCGATGGTCAGGATGGCCAGGATGAGACTGGAGGCCAATTTGTGGGTCTAAAACATGTAACCCAGCTGGATTTCTCTGCCAAGTGGAGCACAGATTACATGGAGCTCATTTACTCAACCTTATTCAACATATAGTATGAAGAATGCCAGTAGATTTTTAAAAATATACAAATTAGATCTCCTTTTGCCTCCATTTGAATAATTCTATGCTTTTTATTATTGTTTCCCAGCAGTGAACTCGGGAAAGAACTGCATGTTCCAGCCAAGACTAATGATTGTTTTATAAATATTTATAAATCTGATACTATCTTCTTTTCTTTCTCCATTCTCCCTGGCTATGCATTATTGGAAGGCCCATTCTTCCCTTCCTAGCAGCTCCTTTGACGTGTGGCTGGGCAGGGAAGGTGTTTGGAGGTTGACAATTTTCTTTGATTTGCTCGTCTGTAATTTGGGAATCTTTGTTAAGAAGCTTTGTTCTAAAGTATTTGAACTCTGCTTCCCCAGGCTACTTCATTGTTCACATATGCCGGAAGTAAAATGAAGCCTCTGTGTAAAGATTTATGTTCATTTGCAGAAGAGAGAACCAATTTAGTAAATTCATTTATCAATAGACATAACTTCACTCTTGTTGGAACATATTTTGCCTGTGGTAAAATATGTATCAGAAATAAGGAAGTAGGGGAGGAGGAAGTGGCAGAACAGAAAAATGAAGAACTGAAAGCCATAATTGCTTCTCTGTAGCCAATAATCAGTTCTATACATCAGGTCTTGTTTCTAGAAAGATTGTGGTCCGTTTCCTGGCAAATGAATGGCACTCCTACTGTGGTGTTTAGAAGTATGCCTCAGTGGCCACAGCTTTCAGAAAGTGGTGCCAGACTGATTAGATTCAATTAATGGTGCCAGAACTATTCTAGTGGGTTGATACCACTTTTCTTAAACATAATTTAAGCATGAAGTCATTTTTGAAAAGCTGATTGCTAAATAAATGTGGGTCCAGCATCTGGTACCTGTAGTGTCTCCTGATATTCTCCTAATGTTTGAAGAAGCAATGTAAAGAGGTATGGGAGGATACCGTGAGCTTGCTTTACTAGTTCCAAGGTATGCCTTGAGTCAAGGTTATTATGCTCACATCTTCTAGAAAGTTAACCATAAAGGGGAGATTTGATTGTCCCAGCTGCTGTTAGGGAACAGGGGTGCACATCTTCATACTACTAACACCAAAGAAAAGAATAATGTCAACAGTGAGAACAAAAGCAGTAAGGTCACTGTTAGGACAAGCTTCTCATATGTTACCTATTTCATTCATCTTCTCTTATTTTATAGTGTTGCTATGGAAACATTGAGTTGGGATTAAACAATTCTATGTGACACATGATATTATTCCCAATCCCATGAGAGATGAGGAAACTGGGATGTGGAGAGACTTGGTAACTGGCTCAAGGTCAAGCAGTGGCACAACTGAGATGACTCCAGGTATGGCTTGGTGCTTTGAAGATCTGTGATCAGGATCTTCCACAATAAGGCACTGGATCTTGGGATGCAGCAGAAAGAGTTCCTACTGGCTTCCATTCCACAACCAAAAAAGATGAACTCCTGGGGTATTTCCTGAGGGTTTATTTCACATTATTTTTGTTTTAAAATGCTAAAAAAAAACCCAAAGGGGTTACAGTTCCATAAATCAGGCAAAGAGAACATTTCCTTTAGACAATGCTTCCTGAAGTTTTTCGAGTTCCTCCCAAGTCCTCTCTAAATGGGGTTTTGTGTTCTTCAAAGGTATCAATGGAGACCAAGGCAAGAATTAACCATTAACAGTTTTTAGAGAAAGACAAGCTTGCATACTAGAGTTATCTTGGTTGAGTCCTGGATTTTTAACAGTGGTGCAAAGCTTCCCCAGGGTAATCTGGAGTAGAGAATTACACCGAGAGATATGAAAGCTGCCAGCAGAGAGTAAGAATCTTTGCATGATATACTCCGAACAATATAGAAAGTTGGCTGTCAGAAAGCTGCCAACCCACAGTCCACAAACCAATAAAGTCCCAGTATGTAGCACTGCCTGGCCTTTGTGGGAAAGCACAGGAGAATGGGGCTGGAGAAATCAGTTTACCAACTCTGAAATTCTAGGTTAGGTTGAAACAATGATGGTCTTCTTCACAATTTAGTCCAGTAGACCACATCTAACTGGCTAAGTGGAATGCTGTGTAACATGCTATGCATTTTTAATTATTTTTTTAAACAGTAGAACTTTTTTTTATGAACCTTTTTATTAAAAAGGTAAAAATGGGGTACCCTGAGTGGAGAAAGGCAAACCAATAGGCATCAATCTTCTCACTACAATTCAAGAAACCCCATTTTTACCTTTTGAATAGAGTAGAAATCTGCTTAACTTCATAAAAAGAGTTCTACTGTTTAAAAAAATAATTAATTTTTTTCTTCCAAATTACATCACTCCTGTTCTCAGCAGCAGCTTCATTGTCTGGTGTCATGGTAAACACTATTCCTTCAATATCAATGCACATTGCCTACTGAGAATAAACATGAGACTCCACGGATGATTATAGTCCAGGGAATTTAATCAGCTTTTTATTTCCGTGTACTTTCTGTAACTCTTATCCTATCTCATACTCCATGAAGAAGAAAGTTGGATTAATAGTCTTGGGGATTTATAAAACGGTTCTCTGCTTTATTTGGCGGGGGCATTTACATTCACTTTGAGCAAATTTTAATGATAATTTTTAAAACAAATTTTAAAGTACTTATTGTACTACTAACAGAATTTAAATTGATGAAAACCAAGTTAAAAAGTCTAGATGACTTCTTATATTTCAATTATGTGGAGGATTTAAAATAAAGCTGTTTACAACACAGTATTCTTGAAACATACACAAAATACGTAGGATATGTTTTGAACCTCTACTAAGTTAATTATGAAAATATTACTGATTTTATAACTGTCTGAACTTCTTCTTGCAGGGCTCTGGATAGAGAGCAGGGCCCTGTGCATAGTAGGTGAGTTATGTGCTCAGCACTAAAATTTTTGATTCAGTGTCTCACTGTCAGCTCTGACTGGCCTTGTAACTTAGAACTTCCTATCCTTCTGCTTCTGCTCTCTGGGTGCTGCGATTATAGATATGAGCCACCATGCTCGACTTCTTTGTTCTCCCATAGAATATGTTTTTTTAATCCTCAGATATTTGCCATTTCATACACAACTATTTCAGTATTTTTTCTAAATAAAAGGACTGCTTAAACACACACACACACATTGTTATGACATCTTATAAAACAAAATCTTTTTTTTTGGCAGCACTGGATTTGAACCCAGGACCTTGTTTTTCCTAAGCAGGTGCTCTTACTGCCAAACCATACCTCCAGCCCAGATTTTTCTGGCTCTTTGTTGGGAGTAGGGTCTTGCTTCCTTCTTGAGCCTGGGCCTTGGCACCATCCACCTATGCTTGGTTTCTTAGTAGCTAGAACAATAGGCTTGCATGACTTCATTCAGCTTTTTGTTGATGAGAGGTTTCTAGGACATTGAACCACCATCTCAACAATCTTCCAAGTAGTTAGAATTATACACATGATCTACCAATACCTGGCTAAGAGTAACTCTTTAATACTCTGATATAGTTGTAGCTTTTCAATCTTGGAGTTTAACCTTATTAATGTTTGTACAAGTATATTTTTTAAAAACACTAGTTTTGATAGATATTAGTATTTTTAGATGAAAGAGCTTCATGGTCATTTTTTCTTCATCATATCTTCATTTAAATAGTCAAATTTTCGTGTACAACTTCTTAATATTTTGATGTGTTAGCTTCCATGTGACTTTTAAAGAAAGAGTAATATAAAAGTTTTGAAAAATTCCTTGACTACTAATACAACTTTCTTCTTCATGGAGTATGAGATAGGATAAGAGTTACACAAAGTACATGGAAATAAAAAGCTGATTAAATTCCCTGGACTATAATCATCCATGGAGTTTCATGTTTATTCTCAGTAGGCAATGTGTATTGATATTGAAGGAATAGTGTTTACCATGACACCAGACAATGAAGCTACTGCTGATAACAAGAGTAATGTAATTTGGAAGAAAAAAAAAACCAAACTTCTGACAATGATTTCAGAACCACATAACACAGGGCTACATGGGATGGCTATTAAGTTTAACAGCATTGTGGACATTATATATTTGATATCCTTCCAAATAGATAATTTACGGGCTCAAGGAAACAGATATTAACTTGAATCCCACTGAATAAAGTAAGCCATGAATTCATGTGACTCAGAATAAATTTGCCAAATACATCCAGCCCATCACCCTATGACAGAAAAGACCGTAAGTGGATCCACAAGCGTTGAGGTAAGAGAGAGAAAAACATTTAAAAATACAGGATGCTGTGAAGGGAAAGGTTACCAAAACACCAAGTTGTATGTTAAGAATGAAGGCTGGAGATTTCACAGGAGGGCTGGAATGGGTACAACAAGAGCCTAAGAGCATTAGACATCGGGGGGACTTGGGGGCAAAGAAATCAGGAGTGAATCAAAGAGGAGTGCAAAGTCTTCCCCTGAGTAGAAAGTAGAGTCCTGTTTTTAAGAGGGTTTGAGAATTCAGCATTGGAAATGGAATTAAATAGCTACTTTGAGTAGTTGTGCTAATCGAAGATGGCTCGTGAGCCAGTACTGGATCTCAAACTTGCTTCACATTAGCAGTGAGATAAGTATTCAAGTTGTGAGAAAGCCCTGGGGCATGGCTAGACCCCAAACAAGGATTATTTTTGAGTAATTAATATTTTATTTTATTTTTACAAAAATATGAGCACAAAGGTGTTCAAAAAGAAACCAATAACACTTCACCACAGCTGGTTTGCAAAGCAGGATTTACATTATTCTTGAAAATGTCCTTAAGAATATGTATTCTTTCACAGTCAGTTTTTGACTCTGCCTTAAAATGACTAACTGTTTCTTTCTTGGAGAACCAGATAGGTCATCTTATTAGAAGATTATGAATTTAATCCTTAGAAGCCATACCTGTCCTAGGAAGATGTTCACACTTGGAGAAATGTAGAGAACTTGGGTGGATTGAAACTTCCCATTGATTCCTGTTGAGTAGAATAGCAGAAACAACTGTTGGCCATGCTCAACAGTTATTTTATTGTGCTCCCTTTTTTTGATCCCACATTCTCTCTTTATTGGTCACATATATTTGAGAATTTACAACTATAAAATGTGACTGTATTATAGTAGAGTTGTTTGATAGACAATTCTGTTCCCTTCTATTTTCTCTTAGGTATATTTGAGTGGAGACAGAGGTAGGCAGCAACAATTTCTCCCATTTTATAGAAGACACTGACAAACATCACTCATGAGTAAGTAATTATCTGATTATCTGCTGAAATAAAGAACTTAATTATTTTGTCATGGTAAGAGGCAGAGTCAGGGAGATTCCAATGTGTTTCTAAAATGTAAATGAAGCACTATTTGCAAAAAGCCAGCATGGAATCTGACAAAAGGTAAGTGCTCAACTCATGTTGGTTTCCTTTAAGAAAGGCAGTGACTCATGCTTATAATTCCAGCTATTGGGGTTATTGTAAATAGGATGATCATAGTCATAAACACATGACTATATCTCCCCAGAAAGCTAAAGTAAAAAGGGTTGGATATATGGCTTATGTGGTAGAATGCCTACCTAGCAAACACAAGACTCTAAGTTCAACGTCTAGTATCATCAAAAGAAAAAAAAAAACTTGCCAAGAAGTAGCAAAAATGGAAGAAAAGTGATTGTCCCTTTGAACAAGCTATGTATGGCTCATACTCTATAAAGTCACAAAATTTCAGAGGTAGCATTACACATTATTTAAATCAATATTCCCCATCTAATTTTCCAACCCATGTTAATTATGTCTCAACATCTGCCACAGTAAGATTTCGACCTCCTTTTATTCTTTAAACTCTTTGAGCCAAAAACTTTCTCATTAATAAACATAATTGCAACAATATACTTTGTGGACATACCTAGCACCTAAAGAGCTCTTCATAGTTGGTACTGCTGTACCTTGCTTCTAAGTAATCTTGCATTGAATTTATCCAGAAAAAAACCAATGATATGGCAATACTTCCCAAGGCTATCTACAAATTCAACGCAATACCTATCAAAATTCCAACCTCATTCTTCAAGGAAATAGAAGAGGCAATCCAAAA
>NW_012267250.1:9390678-9446498 GCF_000151885.1 Dipodomys ordii
GGAAGGGGAAAAACAAGTCGTTTAAATAAGGATACAGGTGGACCTGTTGCAACAATGAGAAGTACAAGTTGTCATGTCGAAAACGAACTTTACAACTTGGGGGGGGGAGGAGGATTGGATGGGGGGAAGGGAGGATGGGAAGGGATGGGAAGGGTAAACAAAGGAAGAGGCTACAATACTTGATAAGAAATGTACTCACTATCTTGCCCATGTAATTGTAACCCCTCTGTACAGTATTTTCACAATTAAAAAAAAAACAATGAAATCTACTAATATAATAGCATGCCAGACCCTTGTTTGGAATGGATTTGCCACCTTAATGACCAAAGTCAGATAATCCAGTCCAAGTTCTAGCAATATGCAATCACAGGTACAAATATGAAGCTTTACATAAAAATATGTAGCCCTCCTGAATTTCCCTTGTATGGTACAATATTCAAGGCCCACATGGATGATCTGGATGATTTATTAGAGTCTTGCAACACCACTCTGTTGAAGCCCAGTAAGCCAGAGGAAGATTAAGAGGGAAGACAGAACCATTTGACAGTGTAATCACACACACACACACACACACACACACACACACACACACACACACACAACTTTTAACGTTAATTGTGTATGTATCAGAGATACAAATTCAAAATTTAAAGAGATAAATATTTTAAATTTAACAAATGAGAATATTTTCTGTTAGTGGAAAAGGAGAAAAAAAGGAATTTAATAGTATGCCATTCAAACTTGCTTTAAAGTAATTATGTTATTTCAGATCTGCAAGATAAACAAACCACACCACAGAACAAGGCAGGGGCTATAATTTAATAAACACATGCCCCACAAGAGTCATGAAGAATATGGCCAAAGGCTGAAATTGGATGCATACATGATTTGGGGGTGTAACTTCATTTGTAAAATGAATCACTGTCTAAATTTGGACTCGGTTGACTTAACTGAAATCATACTTTCGCACGAAATGTTGTTTTTCCTATAGGGGCACTTGCCTTGGCTTATTTTTAGTTATGTCTTTTGGAACAAAGCATTCCAGTGTTCATTAGGAGTCAGCTAAGGACATTTTTAGGACCTTTCTCGCCATATCCAACTCTTTTTGATCCACCTCCAAAATTTCTCTAACTCTACTAACTCCTCTTCCCCATGTCCTTCAGATTTGCTGCAGAAAATACACAACTTGGAAGCTTTCAAAATTTATGCTCAGGGAGTTTTGTAATCACTTTATAACCTCAAGCAAAAAGTAGTGCTGTGAGTTAGAAAGATGCAGGAGCAGGGTTATAAGAAAGTAGAGTTCTCATTGTGGCACTGTCATTAAAGCCATGAGGTGCTTAGACAAGTCTTTTCTTTGGACAGAGTAGGATGAACCAGGGGAATTTCAACCAAGGAATTCAACTGTATCTGACTATGATGAAAACTTTCCATCTTGATTCAGTTAATTACATCCACAGGCTAGTTCTGTCTCTAGTTCCACTACTTGTCAGCATTAATTCCATGTCTTCAAAAGAAGCAAAATAATAGTATTTTTCTTAAAAAGGTTGCTGTAATGATTAGATAAGACTATCTAAAGAATGGATTTGGCATGGTGCCTGTCACAAAGTAAATATTCAATTAATGTTATCTGTTATTTGGCCTAGTAGATATACAGTTTTGATTCATTTTGATAAGTAGTCCCAAAAGTTGCTGGGACTTGTTCAAAAGACATTATTTCCTGCAATCATGTTCTCCATATCAATTTACTTATTTGGATCTCACCCAGCCTTTTCTTTTTTTAGCTCAGGTAAAATGAAACAAAGGAAAATCTCCAGCAGAGAAAAGCAACCATGTAAGAATGCCACTCTGCCTTTCAAGCTACACTTCATGGTTACCTCATGCTAAGAGACATCTAGCTTTCTTTCTTTAATAAATTTATTTTATTTTTTATGTTATTTTATTTTGCCTCTTTCAATCCCAGATTCAACTGATGTGTCTCTAGTCACATCATTTTAGATTAAATTCTGGGGTTGTTACAATAAACTGATGAATGTCTAGTATAATTATTTTAGGCACAGGATCTTGGTTCAGTACTTGTCTCTGATAGAATCTGCTTTTGTGTATCCTGGGGCAGTTTGCTTCATTTGTCCTTTCTTTACTCTTTCCAGCTATAAAATGCAAGTTGGAAGAATATATATCTCATCAGGTTGATGTGAAAATAAATGAGTTATTACTTAAAATACTGCTAACACATAGTAAGTGATACATACTTCATATCTACCCTTTCTAATTATTAGATTTCTGGGAGAGAGATAGGAGGAGAAAGAGATATTTGAGTATGAGCTTCAGTTGAATGAAACTCTTATGGAAGACTAAACAGCTGACAACTATGGCCAACCAGACTTGGGTTAAAGAAAAATGACATTAGATAGACATAGTATGAAAAGGACCAGAGAGAAGAAATACTGAAAAAACAACGATTGTATCATTGTTTTTCAAAGTGCCTAACATATTCCAGTTATATTCATAAATTACCTCCCCTAATTTTCATAACAATATTCCTGAGGAGTCTTACTTTATTGGTGAATTTTTAAGGCTCCAAGAGCTCAGGTAACGTGTCCAAATTTGCACAGCTAATAAGTGGTAGAGAAGAGATTTGAATCTGTTTTTAAATGTCAGGCTTACTTGTAGTTAGAGCACAGATTCTGAGAAGTTGAGGGATAGCATCTAGGAATTTTCTCTCCTCCTCTCTTCCTCTCCTCTTCTGCCTCTCCTCTCTCATGTTTTCTTTGTCTCCTTTTCACTCCTCCCTACTTCCCTTCCTCCCTCCTTCTTTTACTTCCCTTTCGCCTTGTTTCCTTTCCCTTCTTGCTTTCTTACTTTCTTGTTCCTTCCTTCTTCTCTTCTTTATCTCTCTGTGTTTCTTTCTTTTTTTCTCTCTCACACACACATATACATTTCTAAGATGTGCTGAAATCATTTCCAAAGGCACTGCATCAAAATTATTTTTAAGAAGTAAAAGGAGGTAGGGAAGAGGGGCAGATACTGAACCCTCACACATTAGGCAAATAATTTTCTTAATGGTGTCAGAAGCTTGATACTATTTTCCTTGCTTAAGGATAATGCGATGTCTTTCTTTATTTCTTAAATATTCTCTCTCCCTCTCTCTCTTTCTCCTTCCTTCTCTTCCTGCCTACCTGCTTTCCTGCCTGCTTGTTTGCCTGCCAGTCCTGGGGCTTGAACTCAGGTCATGGGTGCTGTCCTTGAGTTTCTTTTGCTCAAGACTAGCACTCTACCACTTGATTCATAGCTGCACTTCTGTTTTTTTTTGTAGTTTATTGGAGATATAAGTAAGAGTCTCATGGATGTTCATGCCCGTAATACTGAGATCTCAGACTCCTGAGTAGCTAGGATTAGAGGCATGAGCCACCAGCTCCAGCTAAAGCCTTTCTTTCTCAGATAGGAGTTAAAGGATGATAATTTCTAGAAACTGGCCATTTTATGTATTTTATACAAAAGTTATAATTATTTTGCAGTGATTATTAATTCAAGACATAATTTCACAATGTAATGTGCCAAAATTACTCATAGAAACTCCCAGAAATAGTAAAAGAGCAAAAGATTAGTCATTTTTCTTCAAAGGGATTTTTTTATTTATCTTCTTTTTAAAGCTAAAGCTTTAACAAATCAAACTATTGTTCAAAAGCTGGAGAAATTTTTTTGCTGGAGTGATTATTCATCACAGAAAATGAGTCTTTCAAGAGAAAGGCTATAAAAATGGTGAAAAGGAGGAGAAAAAAGTTATCAGAAAATCTTATTGAAATACTCAGAAAAAGATCAGAGAGTAACTTTCGGGTCTGGCTGTAGCAATGTTTTTATTATGAGTTTGACATCTGACCCCACTGTCCTCCATAGCCAAAAATGTTCAACTTTTATTGCATTAATTTCAAATTTATATGTGTATAAAGAAATAACACACTTTCTTGGGAACATGTTCTATTATAGATTATAAATAACCTACCAAATCAGTTATTTTTGAATATATTTTTTGTCTTCTTGCTTCAGTTCATTTTGAGTATCAAACTGAAAGAGGATCCCTTGAAACAACACAAGAACTTTTTATTTTTCTTTTAATAAAATCACTCTTTTTATCACACACCTTCATTAAACATTTTATGAATCTACTAAAAAATATTGAAGCCAACTTTAAAATGCTCTACTCTCATGGCAGAATTCTGCTCCTCATTCTTTTCACTCTGTGTGTCATGGAACATTCCATCCAGACTGTGAATCACACTCTTTATGCCTCCCTTAAAGTCTTAGTGAAGATTTTGGTTAAAAAGATACCAAATAAGCATATGAAAATAAATTAAGAATTTAATGAAACATTATCATAGCCTTGAGTATGAAAACTATTTTTGAAATTTTAAAGGGAAATTCTAGTCAGCTGTAATCACTTGTTTTATTCATTTACCATGGATTTATTGAGGGTTTACTACATGACAGACACTATTATAAGTGTGATCAGTGAACAAATAGCTTAAACACCACCAGTTCTAAAGGTTATATCCTAGCAGTACTAAGTACTAAGGATGTATTTACATCCTAGTAGTACTATGAGTTTTGTGATAAATAGTTGATTGCTTTTAGTTATTCTTTCTGCATAATTTAAGATGCCCCACTTATGAACATAGTGATTTACATTGATTAACTTTCAGATATTAATCCAATCTTACATTCCTGGAAAAACTCCAACTTGGTCTTGATTCAGTGGCCTAATAGTTTTGTTTAATACATATGCCCTCCATTCATGAGAATGTTTTTTTTTGGGGGGGGGAGGGGTCCAGTTGTGGGCCTGAACTCTGGGCCTGGGCACTGTCCCTCAGCTCTTCAGCTCAAGGCTAGTGCTCTACCACTTGAGCCACAGTGCCTCCGGCTTTTTTCTTTTTGCTTATGTGGTGCTGAGGAATCAAACCCAGGGCCTCATGCATGCAAGGCAAGTACCACTGAGCCACCTTCCCAGCCCATGTATTTTTCCCAGTAATGTCCTCATTTGATTCTATATTAAAGTTATGCCAACTCCACAAAATGAGTATCTATTTTCTAGTTTTTTAGAAAATTTTGAGAAAGTTTTGTATCTTTCCTACTTTAAATAGTTGGGAAAAATCAACAGTGAAACCTTCTGTGTCTAATATTTTCTTGTACCAAGGTTTCTGCTTGCATAAGATGATTCAGATTTTCTGTGTCTTCTGGGTCATACTCTGCCATTTTTATTTTTTAAAGAAGTTCTACATTTCATCAAACATTTAAGGATGTAAATTGTATGCTTCCACATTTTTCAAGATTTAAAACTAGAACCCTTTGTACCTTCTGATATTGGTTCATTCTAATATTTGTTCATTCTTTTATTATTTATTCTCACTTTGGAAACTTTACCTTTGCCCTTCCTAAACATACTGTGCCTTTGTCACCTACTGCATTATTTCAGATCTTCTTCTCATGAGATGGAGACTAGTAGACTTTTCAAAGAGCTGGTCACATGAATCCTCTCATGTGAACCCCATCAAGTCACCCCCCATGGCAAGTGACCCCTAGACATGTGATGTCACATGGGGTCATGTGACCATGCAGTCAAGTGACTGGAGCAACATGACAGGAGTCATGTGACAGGGGTCATATGACAATGAGTCACATGAGGAGGGGGCACGTAATGGGGGTCACCAGACACAGGGTCATGTAATGGGGGGTCAAGTGACATGGAGGTCACAGGACTCAGGGAATCATGGCGTTCGGGTCACTGGAACAGGAGTCAAATGACAAGAAGTCACACGGTGAGGGAGTCAAATGAGAGGAGTCATGTAATACGGGGTCACGTGATGGGGATGCATGACGGGGGATCACGTGGCGGGGACCACATGACAGGAAGTCAAGTTATAGATATCAGGTGACATGGGGTCATGTGATGGAATCAAGTGACATGTGGTCATGTGATGGGGGTGTCACATGACTGGGGGTTACCTAAGAGGAGTTGTGTGACATCTGGTTAGGTGACAAGGGTGTCATGTGGCAAGGGTGAGTCATGTCATGATGGGTCACATGATTTTGGCTCATATGAGGTTATATAACAGAGGTTATATGACATGACCAACCATCACGTTATGGGTGGTCTGTGATGTGGGGTCTCATGACCACAGTTCAGCTGACAGGATTCACGTGATGTTTGGTCACGTGACAAGATGGTGACTAGCAAGGGTCATGTGATGGATTGGGTCACCTGACAAGGGTTACATAATGGGGCGGGTCATGTGACTGTAGCCACATGATGGGATGTCATGTGATGTGGGTTCTCATCATGGGGGTCATGTGACATGACAGTCACCGGGCAGGGGTCACATGATGGGATGTCTTGAGTTAGGGGTCACATAAGGGAAGGTTTCCTGAAGGGATGTCAGGTGATATATAGATAGGGTTAGTCAAAAACACCTACAGCTGTACAGATCATGTTATTTATTTTATTTATTTTTTATTGTCTAGGTGATGTATAGAGGGGTTACAGTTACATATGTAAGGTAATAAGTACATTTCTTGTCAAACTTGGTACCCCTTCCCTCATTTTTTAAAACTTTTATTTTTCAAAGAATTTCTGCATTTCATCAAATAGTGCCATATTTAGTGGTGCAAATCTGTAAGGTATGCTCTAGGTATGATCGCTTTATATGTGTACATGTCTTTTTCCCAAACAGTTGATTAATTAAGAGTAGTTATGCTGAAGTCATATGGGTTGAATCAACCTTCACTTCACAACTTACTAGCTATGTTACTTTGGCCAAAATACAGAAATCATTTGAATAGGGCATTGAATCTGGTTGTGTCTATAAATATCCTTGACAGAAGCCTGACACAGGTAAGTACTCTAAAATGTTAGCTGTTACTGTTCTGAATATACACTCTAACTGAAATAATTGGGTAAGCACTAGAAATTTAGAAATATGGTACCTATATTTGCTAGAATACCTCCCATTCTCTACTGGAAGTGTATCTATGAACATGTCTCAATAATTCTTAAACTTTAATACATCAAAACTGAAGTGTATGCTTTCTTGACAAGAGTCAATCATTCTTGATATTTTCAGTGGCACTTCCACATATTCAGCTCTCTAAGGTAACAAACATAATAATTTACACTTCCTCAATTTTCTGTCATGTCTGCCACTATCTCTGGCCAATTATTTATCTCTAATATTTTTACTTTCCCCTTTTCTTTTACCTCTGACACTTTTATTAGAATACGAGGCCTTGCTTTCTCGCTCCATGCAGAGATAGCTTTAGCTGGCTATTTGCAATCATACTAGCTTCTGCCCAAACCCTTGCACTCTAGCTTAAGGATTCTCTCATAATACAAATCTATCACCTGCTCCCTTGATTATCTTTATAAAATATGATTTAATAACAATGACACCAAATCTCAACTCTTTTAATTGATGAGTCGAGACCTCCATATTTCCACAAGGGCTTCTCTTGATGAATGAAAAGAGAAATGTGAGAATTACCATAAAAGTCTATTATGAGGGGCTGGGAAGGTGGCTCGGTGGTAAAGTGCTTGCCTTGCATGGATGAGGCCCTGGGTTCAATTCCTCAGCACCACATAAGCAGAAAAAGCCAGAAGTGGCACTGTGGCTCAAGTGGTAGAGCACTAGCCTTAAGATGAAGAGCTGAGGGACAGTGCCCAGGCCCAGAGTTCAGGCCCCACGACCGACTAAAAAATTAAAAAAGAAGTCTAATCTGAGTATACTTAGCAATCAAATCTTAATTTCTATTTATTTTTCTTCAATTAAAGTAATCCAGTCCTGTAGAAGAAATGCATGATTTAGGAGCTAGAAGGAATATAACTACAAAAGAAACCTAGAATGCCTTGTGGTACCAGAAAGTAAAAAATAAAATAGAATAAAATAAATAAATAAAAATTAAAGAGAGTGTATAAAGAAAGAACTCAGGGCTCAACCTGTGGGTACTCCCAATTGCAAATCCTGGATTATTCCAGCTGCATCCAGAATAACAACAATATTGAGGTTCACTCATAGAATAAAATATCCACAGTATTTGCTTATGCGCATAATCAAATAAATTAATTTAGTAGATGAGACAGCTTTTTCTCACACTAGAATTTCAACTAATACATGTAGGGAAAAAAGAGAGATTCATCATTAGGCAAACAATATCATAATAATGTGGCAAACAACATCCCCCGAAAGATAATACAATTTGTGAGACATTATTTGAAAAGAATCAGGATTTGTTGAGCAAAATATCTTTCCTCAAATTCCTAGCAAATACAAAGTAAAGGACAGTAATTTTTATTATTATTTTCTTTATTGTTATTATAAAGGTGAGGTACAGAGGGATTACAATTACAAGTCAGGTAATGAGCACATTTCCTTTCATACAGTATCTTCCCTTCATACAGTGTCCCTCTCTCCCATCTCCACCCACAAGTTGTATAGTTTACTTTCATCAGTGTCCAGAGCGCTGCATTCCTGCATTTTTCACCCTTTTTTTCTTCAAGTTCTATGCCCTTCCCCAATCCTCCAGAAGATAGACATGTGAATATAGTATACATAAGGTAAAGTAAATAGAATCATCAAAAACTAAAAGCTAAAAAGAAAATGAAAAAAGAAGTCTCTTGATTCCATATCTTGGAGTTGGTTTCAGTATATATATGTATATATATACATACATACATACATATATATCACTTTATATAAATATGAAGAGGCACTTGGGCATTATGACTTAGTGTTTCTCTCCTGAGTATCCTCTTAAGGTATCACTGTGTATATCTAGAATGCTGTATAATTTATCATATCCTGGCGTACTTTAGATCTAATTTCTGCATATCAGACAGCACATACAGCATTTGAAGGATAGCCATTTTGGTGCTGAAACTAGACATAAGACATGTCACCCTCATGAGCTTGGAGTTATAATGCACTGAGAAGGACACAAACATCATTTTAAAATGGTAGACATGCCAAAAACGAGTAATTCGTTCCAATTGTAGGAAAAGTGTAGGAAAATGTTGAAAATGCAATTTGGTAAACATAAAGTAAGTGATAGGTTCTTTGAAAGTGTCAACCTTAAAAAAGAGAGAGAGAGAGAGAGAAAAGACTGGGGAATTTTGAGAGCCTAACTAAGGAGAAGCAGCTAAATTGAATGCGGAACTCTGGATCAAATCTTTGAGCCGAAATTCAATATTGGTAAGAAAGTGGAATTGTGATCGCGATCTGAGATTGCATGAACAATACTATGCTAGTGTTACTATCCCAAACCCTTAGAAAGAGATGGCTTCAGAAGTGTGGAATTCAGAAAATGTATGGTTTCAGAAAGTGTAAACACCACAGGAAAGAAACTGAGGAGTGGAAAAGAAACCTTAAAATTTTTTTTGCAACTTATGTCTAAAATTATCTCAAATAAATAGAGAAGAATAAAAATCTGTATCTACTTGCAATATTCTACATAATCCCCAACTTTCATGTCAAGATCTGTATTCTAGATATACTCACCTTTTTCAGCTGCATTTATCAAAAGCAAATTTTGATTTATGTGCTATTTCTTGATCATAGTATACATAATCAGCTTTGGTGTCTGACTTGAGCTGAAATCCTGGCCCAGTTCATCAATAGTTGGTAGTTGGTCAATGTTTGCTATATTGTATGTCCTTTTTTTTTTTTGTCGGTTATAGGGCTTGGACTCTGGGCCTGGGCGCTGTCCTCCAGCTTTTCAGCTCAAGGTGAGCACTCTACCACTTGAACCACAGAGCCACTTCCAGTTTTCTGGTGGTTAAATGAAGATAAGAGTCTCACAGACTTTCCTGCCTGGGCTGGCTTTGAACCACAATCCTCAGATCGTGAGGATATGGCTTGTATGTCCTTTCTAGTCTTAGATTTTTCTCATCCTTAAAGTGGGGCAAAGTAAAGACTCAAGGAGAATCTACTTGCACAATACCGAATGCAAGGACTACCCATAGTAGTTACTTTACAATAAATGTATGGTTTTATTGCAGATAGCATTTTCTTTTTCTTAAAAAATGTTATTGTAAAGATGATGTACAGAAGGATTATAGTTGCATAAGTCAGGTAATGAGTACATTTCGTTTTGAACAGTGAGATGGCATTTTCTTTAGAGCTGGTCTCCAATATATGGGTTAAACCTCTTTTACTCACTGTTGCTTCATTTTATACCAATCTAGCTCATACCATTTAAATTTATATTAGCTATTCCATAAGCTGCTCTTACTGTTAGATAATTTCCTCAATTAAATTATAGAACAATTTGATAATGAGTCTTCTGCTTCTTTTGTTGTTCCACAACTGCCTGATTGTGTATTCTGCACACAGCCATGATGAATGTTCACTGACTGATGGATTATAAATTTGGCAACACTGTGTTCCCTTAGCTTCCTAATGAGTCGAAACTTTCATATACTCTGAAAATGTGGTAACTTGGTATGCTGGCAAAAATGTTCAAATACTAATTTCTATGTTGTGGATTAAAGTTTCCATATTATTACAATCATATTTGAGGGAATATCTTTTTTTAAACACCTAAGAAACAACGTAAGAATACAGCATACCGTAGAGTTGTGAACATAGATGACATGACAGTACTTCATCCGAATTCATTCTGGCACCCCCAGTCCAAGCAACTTTTCCTTCTGCTGTGGTCACTTATGCATGCTGGTGGGGAACAAACCAGAAAATGCATATTTTAGCAGATGCTTAGAATAAAAGCTCTAGTTCACGAAAGATGCCAATTCTATTCTTTAGTTTGTGGGAGGACTGCTGGGTGATTCGACCTTCACAGTACTTACTCTTAGAAGTTTAGGGAAAATAAATGGTAGCCAAAATGCCTTGGAGAAATCCAGAGTGCTTTGCATACGAAGCATCTTGGGTGCAGATCACAGGGATTCCATAACTTCCTGCTTCCATAACTCACCAGGCTTGCTATATGAAACATTAAGGAATGGAGCTTGTTTCTTAGTTTATGCTGCTGTCTGTCTTCAAAATGGAAATAACAGTATCGACCAACCCAGAGTTTGTGATCGTTCAATAAAATACTGTGAGTAATAAAGGGAAACATGTACTTTACAGTTAGGTAACAACTGTCATGTTTTCCCTGAAAGACATATTTCTATCTTTTCTTTAGGTTCTGGATATTAGAGAAAATAATCAAACTCAGCCAGTTTATGTTCATAGAGAAAGAAATTGAAGTGCCAGGAGTTATTCAAGGTGGCAGAACTATTTTTGTTTATTGAAAATAGCTGGATCAGGGGATGTTAAATATAATCCTGTGGGTAAAACATCCATTGGAGTTAATAGACAAATGCAAGTCTTTACTAAAATAAACTTTCCTGCCACCCCATTCAGCAGTACTTACTGAATGAATTTGCTTCTCATTTCTTCCTTTTAGATTAGTTTTATGTTAATACATCTGAAAGGTGAAAGTGTTTAAGGAGTAATATACTGGCTGTTCATTGAATTATTATTGCTTAGTGAGCATATACCTTTCAAGCAAGGCAGATTGCAAAGTATAGAAATAATCCAAATACCCAGTGACAAGAGAAGAGAGTATCATGGTTTCCTCAATAGAATGCAACACAGGCATAGAAAAAGAATGAAATATAGCTACACAAAAGAATTTAACTTATCTTCACAAATATTTCTGTAAAATTCCTAAATCCCAGAACATGCCACGAAGCACCTTTAAAATCAAAGCAACCAAAATAAAAATACTTGCTTTCTAAACAAAATCATGGTACAAATAGAAGGTAAGCTGAAGATGGATACACGATTTGAGAAAGGTTATTTTATGGTGATCTGATAGAATGTGGCCTGAGCTGGTGAAGGACCTCTAGGGAAAACTGAGTGTACGCTGACGATTACCGATAACCAGCATCTACTGAGTGCTTACTGTGTATCCGGCATGGCCCAGCTTTGGGTCTGCCACATTCTTTTTGGTTGGTATATATTTTATTTAATTCTCAGGATAGGAGACTA
Source organism: Dipodomys ordii (assembly GCF_000151885.1). Classification (NCBI taxonomy): domain Eukaryota; kingdom Metazoa; phylum Chordata; class Mammalia; order Rodentia; family Heteromyidae; genus Dipodomys; species Dipodomys ordii. The sequence goes on from NW_012267250.1 coordinate 9,402,711, forward strand.
AGGATCTAATACAAGTAATCATGAGAATCAGAAATCTTGCCCCGGATTCTTCCATAGCAAGTGACAAAGCTTAAAATTCATCAAGAAGCCATCTGATACATGGAGATGAGAAAAGATTCCCCATAGCAGAAACAAAAATCCTTGGCTGCTAAATACTTCTGATTATTGAACTTCAGGGTGTGGATGTTTACTTCATCTGACTTCTGGCAGGCCTTTAAATATTTCTGAATTCTCATTTGGCCTATTGCTATTCTTCAATCTCTTCTAAGGTCATAGAGAATTTGTCAGCCATGCATCGAACCCATTCATCCTTCCTAGAAGAGTAGGTTTGAAGGATGACTTTCCTCTCATAGTACAACACCTCCAAAGTAAGATCTATTATTTGTAGCTTGATGTAAATACTAAGGATGAATAGAAGGACGATTAGGGAACATAATTAGTGTTGCTTGTAAAGCATGAGAGCATGGTTTCCTTCATGTGCCTTATGGAAATGTGCACTGAATATATAGTCAGGTCAATTTAGATGCAGTAGAATAGAATGACTATGTCATTATTCTCATCTCATTTCACATATTCTTAACCTTGCTTAAAAGACTACCAACGGGCAGAAAAGAAGAGTCTTCTGGGCCTTAGGGGGCTATATGATTCTAAAAAGTTCTCAGGGCCATAGTAAAATGGGGACATGAGAGATGATAGAAAGATTACAGAACAAATCATCTTGTCTTCCTGCCACCATCTAGTCCTATTGCACACTTTTATAAATAAACTCAGATTAAAATATCCCCAAGATTTGTAAAAACAAAACAAAACATATAAACAGGACTGAAAAAAATCAAAGGCTATGGAAGGAGCAGTGGGGCTGATTTTTTGTAGGGTGGTATTGGAGATTAAAATCCAGCCCCTTGAGCTTGCGAAGGCAAGTGATCTACCCCTTGAGACATGCCTCCAGCAGCTTTGTGCATTGATTTTGTTTTGTCTGAGTTCAGGATTCCAATTGTTCTGATGCCTTCACTCCTTGGCAGTCACTCTACCACCTGAGCTATGCCTCTAACCCCTTCGTGGATAATTTTTTCCCATGGAGCACTTTTTGAGGTAGTACCTTGCTTTATGTCTGGAGCCACCTGTGTTTTCATTATCTTCCTATGTGCTTCACCGTGTCTCTTGGATAACAAGCACATGCTACCATGCCCAGCCAGTGGTTGGGATGAAATCGCAAGACTTCTTTATTGCTTAGGCTAGCTTTGAACCATAGTCCTCCTATTTCCACTTCCCCAAATAGCTAGGATTATAGTCTTGAGCTACCACACCTGGCTGGGATGTGATATAATGAATCTTACTCACTCATTGTATGATTGGATAAATTAATATCCTTGAGCTTCAGTTTCTCAATGGGGAAATGTGTCCACTCTTCAAAGTATTATTTTAAAGATTACATGTAGTTATATGTTTGAGTTATTTAATAATTATTGACTCTATATATTTTATATTATTATTAAACATTATTAAACAATTATTAAACATCATCATAGAAGTGAAAAACACATCCCATAATACATAGACTGTAAACACAGAAGAGAAATGTGCAAAATTGTGTAAGGTAGAGCCTGATATTTATCACATCCCTTGAAAAGCATTTGTAGGGAATAAATGACCTGCTATGTGCCATGGGACTGTTATAGTACCTGAAACAGAGTGAGAGCTAAGAACACTTAACATTTGCTGTTCAGAGTTTGTTATTAAAATAGAACCCAGATCCTCAAAAAGTAGAGTTTTAAGCTCTCATTTAACATTTTGAGGGCTTTATTAGATGATATGAAATGTTTTCCAGTCACTCACTTCTCTTCACTATAAGCTTGTTGCTTCCTCTTCTAATTGACTGTTTCCCCATATGCAGAAGAAGAAGTGATGGCTCCCATAGCTACAGTGTCACACACAAGTAGTGCAGTAGATGGGGTGGGATTTGAACTCAGGTCTATAGCACTTCAAAGCAGCATTCCTTCCCTATTACCTTTCTCTAAAGAACTTAATATTGATGGGCTGGGAAGGTAACTCAGTAGTAGGATGCTTGCCTCGCATGCATGAGGCCCTGGGTTTGATTCCTCAGCACTACATAAACAGAAAAAGCTGGAAATTGTGCTGTGGCTCAAGTGGTAGAGTGCTAGTCTTGAGCTGAATCGCTGAAGGACAGTGCCCAGGCCCAGAGTCCAAGCCCTATGACTACCCCCCCCCAAAGAACTTACTATTGAGTTTGATTGATCAAATTAAATTTTTTGGCCTGGTATGACCTTAAATGAATCATTCAGGCTATCTTCTTAGCGGTATTGATGCCACTGAGGACATTAACTAGGTCCTTTCAGAACCAGGACAGAGCTGAAAAGCACCTACCAATCAAGAAACCAGGAAAGTGAATGTCATGTAAGAATCCCCTCTCTCTCTCTCTCTTTCTTTCAGAATTACAGTTTATTTAAAGAAAAATCTCATTCTGGAGATTCAACAGCAGCATATCTATCAACTCCTTGCAGTGTCATCAATCAAAAAAGCACAAGAAAATAAAAATAAAAAAGCAAGCTGGACCTGGTATCCATCCTTGTAAATTATTTTTCAGGAAATCCTGCAGGCTTGGTTTTCTTTAACCAGGAAACAATTACAGTTTAATATAGAGGACCACAGAATTCACATGGAACCGATTTCTATTTCTTTTTGTTCTGCTTACACAAAGGAAATGCAATTTTTCAAAAACAGCAGAGAAATGCACCAGCACTGGACTTATATGGTGGTGCCTGTCACTTACAACCGAAAGACTATGTCATTTCTCATTGTCAGTCCTGACAGCACCTCAAATAAAGAGGCATCTTAACAAATTACGTTTTGGATATCACTCACCAAAAAATGCAATGGCTTCATTTTAAATAATAAAGTGACAATGCATAGACCTGAAGCTAAACATGAAACAAGTTTACTATACCTGAACTGATGGCTCAAGTCATTATTCCAACCTCATATTTTTATCATATGCCTGTAAACATGTAAAATTTAAAAGCCAGGGGTAATTTTAGGTTTTATCTGAATCCACAGAAAGAGATGATTAAATTATTCTTGCTTTGATGTTAAATAACCTGACTCTGTACAGTGACCTTTGGATATGCAAATGCAATACCTTTATTGGCTAATTTTCAAACAATCATGGGAAATATGGGAAGAAAACTGGAATTTACATGGAAGTAAATGTCGTTTCAGGTTTATTTGATAAGGATAAAGAAAATGTTTTATATTTATGTGCAGGTTCAGAAGAATGATTGTCTAGAGCTGTTCAAATCTGTGACTTCGCAGCTGTAATCAAAACCAGCAGGAGTGTTTCTGACTTATATCCCTGGCAGAGAACTCACAGAATACATAATGCATACCCAGAAGAGTTAAGAGAATTTCAATAGTTTCTTAGGTAACAATTTTCATTCTCAGCTCTTAAGATGTTTGAAAAATGAAAGACTGTAACCCCAAATCAAACAATAATTAAACATCCATCTCTGTTTTTAAATGAGCTTTTTAACAGCCTCGTGCTTACAAAGCTAATACTCCAAGGAATGAGAGATGCATACAGTTCCGTAGAATGAAGGTTTCAGTGAATGCAATTTTTCCCCCAGAAATGAACCACTTTAACCTTAAGCTGAAGTGTCTTGGATGCTTGATGGCCAGGATTGCATCCAGCAAACAATGGCTCAGCTAGCTTGGGTTTGGACAAGCATCCATGGAAAGCAGGATTTGACATCCTACTGTTCTTACTCTTGGATGATTTGGCATAGGTCTCCAGGCCTATGATAACTCTATCATTTTCATATTTTCCTGTGCAGCTGGGAGCTACATCTCACAATTTTCCAGAAAGAAATTAGCTCTGGTGTTCACAGCACACGTGAGGCCATCTCATTTTCTGATGGTCCAGCCCTGCTGACTTGGACTTAGTAAGGCTGTATGATCTTTGTAACTTTCATAGAAGCAAAACACAAATACTAAAAGAGGGGGAAGAGGGCCTAGAGCTTCCATGTATCCAAGAGAGGTACCATGATTCACAGCCATGTACTCTGGAATAAGTCACTTTTCTGAGTCAGTTTCCTCTTCCGTAAATATGATTAGCATCATGCTATTACTGATCTCAAGTACCATTTCTTTAGTACTTAAGGTAGTTATTAATGCTCTGTATAGATCAGCCTGGGCTGTTGAGAATACAAATGATGACTACTAGCTGTAACTCCGAAATTGGAAATGGATACAGCCTAAACTGCCTCAAGTAAAATTGTGAAATGCCACGAGAAAATGGTAACGATATGTATTATTCTCTAAGTGCTAATATAATCCAAGACCTCCCTGATATACTTAATATTCTACAGTAATATCAGGAGGTAGATATTCATTTTAACCTCACTTAAGAAAGGCAGAAAGTTAATAGCAGACATCAAACTTATACTCTTAATGCTTAGTTAGGAGAACTGGTTATCAGCTTATCATTGGGAGTTTTAGCGACTGGGAACTTACAATATTAGGTAGCTTTATAGTTTTGTGGCTTTGAGTAAATCATTTCATTCCTTTGCAACTGCAATTTTTCAAGTGGCAGAAAGGTGTAATCTTTGTGGCCTTTTTGAGTTTTCACAATTTATAATTCTATGAGGAAAATTTCATGGGGTAGGGAAAAAGAATGGAATGCGCAAGGGGAGGGAGAGCTAAGGAAGAGAGGGAAAGAGAGACTTGTATGTATATTCATTATTGAACACAGTGATGCCCATGTAGCTTGTAAGAAATTCAAAACACTCTCACGTTTTTCAGTACATTCATTTTTGTACAATATGTCCATATATCATCACTGTCACTTTATAAATGAGGAAACTGCAGCATAGAAAGTTTGTTAACTTGCCAAGGTCATATAGCTAAGTCATAGATTCCAGCAATTTTGCTGCCAATATTAAATAGTATACTCTAGGCTAGGCTGAAAAGTCAATATATAAAACACTTCTGAAAAGTTCCATTGCTTAATAATGCAAATAGATATGCACTTCATGCGACACAATCAAAGAGTTGTTTAAAAGGTATAAATCAAATGTATTTAAATCAGATCCTATTTGTCACTGCAAACTTTAATTTTTGTTAGATCTTCAATGGGTGATATCTTCTTTAGGTTTTGATTTCCAGCTGCATTTTGATACTTCATCTTCAACCTTCATCTACTTATTCAATGTAAAATGAAAGTTTATATTTAAATTGACCCAGCAGTGAATTACTAAAAATTCTGTGACTGTGCATTCATAGTGAGTTCATTAATTCGCCCACATCTTCCTATGCCAAAGTCCAATTACCCCTCAGTGGGGACAATGGTCTCCAACTGGAGCTCGAGAAAGTTAAGACAGTTAAGTATCTATGACAAAGATTTGATCATCTGAACTTTGCTTTTATTTTTTTTGCCTGTTCAGTTTCCTAAAGCAGAGATGTTCTTTTTTTGTAAACTCATAAATGAGTCTATTGACATGTCTATCTTCCGTTTCTCCTTTCAACAATCTCTGCAGTAAAACAAAATCAGAGAACATATTCTGTTGTTCTTCTGTCTTTCTTTCTCTTTCAATTTTTCTATCCCAGAAAAATTATCCTTCATGGGGTTTCTCTATGGCAGACAAATTTGTTTCTTAAATGGGGCATTCTTTTCCGCAGTTCTGCTTGAGGGCTACAAGAGTGTGGAATGCCTGTTTGTCTCACAGATTCCCATAAAATTCAAGTTCTTTCAGCCATACATCTCTCTGATTACTGCTTACTATATACATTGTGACAAGGAGAAAAACAGGCCTGATTGTTAATATCAAGAAGCTTTAAGTGTTTTGTTTCAACTACAGCATATGGATATATTTAAGGGCTGAGATCCTTTACACATTTTTGTGCCTGAATTATAATTTTGTTTGCTAAACTGTTAAGTATACCATCAGAAGAGAAAATTCCTATTAAAAGAGAAAAATACCTAGGGACTTTTATTCTATATGCATACATATCCTGGAAGTGCACATACAAGCATGTTCATGTGTATAATACCCTCTAGAATGTTTAGCAAAGGTCCTGTCTCCAAAATGGTTCTGCTAAAACAATCAAATCTCACAAATCATAGACAGGCTAGCGTGCTGGGTTTCCACCCTCTGGAGAATATGGCATTGTGGTTTGCTCATGATAACCAGAGATGGCGGAAAAGTTAACTACTTGGCAGTGGATCATATTTCTGGAATAATCCCATATACATCGGATATTGATTCATTTCAGATTTGGCACAAATATAAGTAGCAAATATAGACATTTCTTTAATCTGACACCAGGCTTGACCATGAACTTCCTTCAGATGCTGCTTTTTCCTCTTTGTAACTAATTTCAATGGGGAGTCAGAAGCCCATTCGCAAAAGTTTTAATCTCTAACTTTATAGGTCTAAAATTTTGATCTAAATCCAAATCTCTTGGCATTTAAGTTCGTTTGCCTTTGGCAAAAAGAAGAATCTGTTTTCAAAAAGAAACGAGTCATAAGAGGACTTTATTAAAAAAGGCTCATGCAGCTGCTTTAGAAGGCTATTTTGATGATGTCAGTCCAAGTGAATAAAAAACACATGGATTTAAATTTCCTTAAATTATACAAGCTTTTAAAAATTAAAGCAAGTATGGTGGAAAAATGTGTTTTACGTGTAATAACTTAAGAATCAGTCTTTCTTGGTTTCTAAGTAGCCCTGGTATGGGGTGGGGGTGTATGGGAGGGCACTACAAGTATTTGTAAAACTGGAAGACACGGAGAACACAGCTCAGTAAGAGCCAAGAGTCTGATGTTTGTGAACCCAAAGTGGAGTTGGTCCTTAGCAGCCAGGAAAAAAAAAACAACCTCAAAATCCTCATAAAAGTCACTTCCCCACCTTCCCCAAGAATAGAGTAGTAAGAGCAAGAATGTGAGTGATACACTTTAAACTAAAGACACATTGCATTCTCCAACTGCACAGACCAAGCCCTGGTGTTTGGAGATGCGGTGGGATGTTTGCCCAACTATGTTAACCTGATGCTTTCTCCAAGTCTTTTAAAAAGAATCGGCTCCTTCTAAAATGGAAGGGGATGTTAGATTCAATTGAGCAAGAGCAGTCAATAAAGAACTTTACTTCTCAATTCTTAAAACAACATGACATCTCTTTGCAGAAGAAGATGTGGTGAAGTTTTGACAAACGAGCCCATTCACACTTAGACACTCTAACAAAAGCATTTGGAAAGCATGATTGATGGCCCCCCAAACAGTCCATGGTTGTTCTTAATTTGGTGAAAAAGAAAGGGTACATACTCATCCTATCCTGGGTCTTTCAGTCATTTCTTTCATGACATTGTGATATGACATGGTGACTCGGAGCCTTGTAATGACCAAATCACCTTGGTTCCAATGATGTCTGGATACAGGGTTTTCTTTCCAATGATAATAAAGCATTAAACTCAATCAGTTTATGTTTAGATGACGCAACAGTTCATTCCCGTGGGAACAATGACAAGATTAACCTATTGTCTCTATGCTTTCGAATTCCAGATGCTCAGAAGTCTTAAAAGAGAGACTATTACTGCTGTAGTTCATAAATACCATGGATTGCACTTGCCATTGTTTTTAAGTGCATAGTAATATATCATGGATGTTTACAAAATCCTCATGAGTTCGCATATTATCATTTCATTGATCATTTGTAACAACTTTCCTAGTCAGTAACTATTTTTCTATTGTTATTCTGTTGAAGAAAATAAGTCAGAGAGAAAATGAAACTTTACTTGAGACCACATATGCGAATAGAACTTAACATGGAATAAGGTTATATCTGTTTAACTCCCAAATACAGGTTCTTTTTTAATTTTATTTTTTACCTTGATTTTATTGTCAAAGGGATGTACAGAGGGATCACAGTTACATATATAAGGTAGTGAGTACATTTTTTTGTCAAACTTAAAATACCCACCAAAGCAGCCTTGCCAGCAATTGGTATCATTACTAGTCAAGGTCTGAGCCATTATAATAGGTGTGTAATGATACCTTATGGCTGTTTCAATAGCATTTTCTTGATTACCTATAATATGGGGCATGCTTGCATATGTTCTCTCGTCTCATCCTCATGTATTCTTGGATGTGATGTCTGGTAAGATCCTTGGCCCATTATTTATTGTGCTGTTACTAATATTAATAGCCTTCTAATTCATGAACTTAATTGCTCTTTCTTTATTTTGAATAACAGTCCTTTAGAAGAAGTGTCTTTTTAAAGTACCTTTTCTAAGGTACTGTAGGTGGCTTTTCTTTTTATTCTTTAGGCATTGTCTTCTGTAGAGCTAAAAAATTTAATTCTAATGAATGACAGTTTGTTATTCATTTCTTTCATGAATCATGCCTTTTCTTTGTTACTAAATGAGTCATTGCCAAACTCCAGGTCATCTGTATTTTCTACTTCATTATTTTGTAGTTCGGCACTTATATTTGTGTATTTATACTATTGATGTTTAGGTACCTTTATCTCCATTTTGAGGTACCTTCTATAGAGTGGAAATTTGTATGCAGACTCACTTTTCTGGCATGTGAATACCCATTTGTTTCAGCATTATTGTTGAAAATAGTATCTTTTCTCTGTTGATTTGCTTTTGTTCTTTGGTTAAAGATCAGTTGACTAAATTTTTATGTTGAATTCTAGACACTATTCTGTTCCATTGATGTATTCTTTTTTTCTTTACAATACTACACTCTCTTGATCACTGAAGCTTTGTAGTGAATCTTGGAGTTGGGTAGCATTAATTCTTTAATGCTGTTCTGCTTCAATATTGTGCTATTATTCTGGGTCATTTGCCTCTCCACATAAACTTCAGAATCAGTTTCTTTTTATCCACAAAACACTTATTAGGGTTTCATAAAGTCTTTAGATCGAGTGGGGAGGAATCGACATTTTGGTAATTCTGAGTCTTCCTACACATGGACATAAGTATCTATTTAATTATTCTTTGATTTCAAATTCACTTGTGGTCTTCATTGTGTGGAAATTTTAGATTTATGCTGGTGTTTCCTTTTATTGTATGCTAATATAAATTAGATATTGTGGTTTTAACTTCAAATTTTACCTTTTCTGTTATATAGGAAAGCAAAGGATGTTTGTGTATTGACCATGTGTCCTGCAAACTTGCTATAGTCACTTACTCATTCTCTAAGTTTGTTTGTGTTCTTGACATTTGAAATTATCACATAAGCAATCATCATCTATAAAGAGTTTTATTTCTTCCTTCCCCAATCAGTATACTTTTAATTATTTTTTTGAATTTTGGCATTTTCTAGGAGTTCTAGTTTTAAAATGAATGGTCAGAAAGGACACCCATGCCTTGCTTGTGATTTTAGTGGGAAAAAATTTCAAGTTTCTCCTCAGTAACTATTATGTTAGCGATAACTTTTCAGTAGATGTTTTCTAGTTGGCTCATTAACTTTACCCTCATCTACTAACGTGAAGGAATGTTGAACCAGCTTGCTTCACCATCTCATCTTGTCTTGGTAGCAAAGAAATACATGCGTCTGGTCATGGCAATTAGAGTTCAAAGTTTACTCTCAAAAAAACCTCTCAATTTCCAAGCTTAGTGGAATTTTTCCCACCAAGAAGAGGTAGCCCTTGATGCATTCTATAGTTTGTCACCTGATTTCTTCTTGGCAGTGCTGAGCATGTGGACACAGCCTAATTTGCATGGTTTATGTGCACACCCAAGTTTAATTTGGAATCACAAGACACCAGGGCCCCTGATGCTAAATAACCTGGGACTCCCATCTGTAACACAGCATATGTTAGTCTGATGTAAAGTAAAACTGGGCAAGGAATCCACATCTAATTATAAATATACAGTCAAAATGTGAGGTAAATTACATTTCCTCCAAGTGAATTATTCCCCCAGGACACAATGAACCTTGGTATATGGGGCCATCTTTCCCACAGCATCCTCTGCCTGTAAGCAACCACACTGGGGCATTGCCAACTATACCCTAATTTAAGTAATTTTGGGATCCTTAGCAAGTATTCATGCTGTAACTAGAATGTTTGGTCTATATTCTATGAACTATAGACAGACTGAAGAACGATAAAGTTTAACAGCACTCCATAGTCAATTGTTTCTCAAGTTCCTCAGGATAGGGTTTTCCAACTCGTAAGTGAATGAGAGATGATTGGTGTGAAAAAACAAAAACAAAATTAATCTGAAAATTTTAGCATGAAGTAAATCTGATGATTTTCTGTGTTTTGGAGAACATTTTCTGTTGTTAATTTTTCATATCAGATTGGCAATGTATTTAATGGTAGTTTTTAAATGTCAACATCATTGCTTAGATACACATTGTAAACAGATGCAACATTATGAAGGTTGTAAATGTGTAATTGTAATACTTTTATCTTTTATAATTCTTTCATTTACTAAACGCTGGAGTGTGCTTGTCACAGGAAACAGACCAGTGCATAAGATGAGGTCTTCTATTTCATTGAATATATATTTATACAAGATATATGTACTGATTAATTGCATACTGATTTAATTGTGCATGCAAAAGTGTAAGCAAATTAAGAGTTACAAAAGTGAATGATAAGAAGATCTGAAACCTTAGTAATATCAAGACAATCTTAAAGAAGTGGTATTTGAACTAATATCTAAAAGATGAGTCAGAATAATCTAAGCCTAGTCTCAGAATCTTTGATTTTGTGTGATTCTTGTGTTCCCTTTGGATTTCTGAGGCACCCCTCTGCACACTGGAAGTATTTGGTATTAATGATGTCTTCTCAAAGCTTCCTTTTTATACTTCCTCATCTTTTTTTGAGTTGACTGATTTTGGCTTTGAGCTGCCCACTGGTAGATGATGTCTGTATAGTATCAGTGGTATTTTTCAATGTGTATCTGGCAGAGATAAGAATAGGGTTGATGTTGTACCTGAAGCACAGAGCAAATAAAATTGACTAGCTCTCACTCTGGTCCACCCATCTGAGAGCCTTCTGCTATCTACTGGGTGGAAGGGATCACATGATACCATTTTTGCTTCACAGAAGAACTATAGAAACTTTCCCAAGTCATACAATTCTGTTTCCAATTCAATAAAGAAATGGAGAAAATCCCATGTAATGGGTGAAACATTGTATATGTTTATGAAAATACTTTGAACCTACTGCTTATGCAGGTATTGGGAAATAGCAAGATGACAATCTCTTTAGAAGCTACCTAAGTGTGAAAAAGAATGGGCTTTTATTCAAATCTAACAACTTTTTTTCTGAAGAAAATACATATGGAAGTGGGGTGTTAAAGACTGGGTCAAAGCCAAAGTGGTCTCTATAATAGGGAAGAGAAGTTGATATTCTCTGGAAAAGATCCAGGAAGATTTGTCTGTCACTGAGAATCATAAGAGAGGAAAACTCCTGGACTCTTCACTTATCCCAAGGGGCTTTGGGGCTTTTGGATTCCTCTTTGTATTTAAAGAAAAAATTTCATTTTATCCAGTATTTCCAAATGTTGAAATGGCTTTCTTAATGCCTGACTTGACATACTGCCAGCTACTGAAGTCCTCAGTATATTCAAATTTTGAGCAAAAACTACTCACTTTACTGTAGCTACAAATTATATTTAGCAACAATCTATTCTACTTCCACCATCCAAAATGTAATTTCAAAGATAACTGTTAGAGCTACATATCCTAGCAGCAGAAGTAATATTGTCATTTCACTAGAATGGGTGTAAAATGTGTTATTTAAAAAAATTAGGAGCCATCACTGAAATCCAGCCCAGTTCTCTAGGCTAATAGTCATCATGTGTTGACTAGATATTACCAAGACTAAATGGTGTGGTCCTCTCTTCATCTTCAGAAGAAATGGAAATATAAAATGAAGAGAATTCCAGTAAACTAATATATAAATAAACCTGCCTACTTTGCTCCTTCTCATCTATTGGATCAAAATCATAGTCCAAGTTGCTAAGAACTAAGTTGTTAACAGCTTTCTGGATAAAGGGATTCTTGATGAAGCTTTAAAGAGACCTTAAAGTTTATTACAAGGAATCACTGCTTTCCATCCCCCAAACACTTTGGTGAAATCTATATAGCTTCTTGATCTTCTCTGTGAGTGAATTCTTTGTGTGTAAATGGAAAAAAAAGATGCTGAGTTTTGTGTCTCAATCATTGAACGTTTAAAAAGGAAATAACAGTCTGGAAATGAAAGAAAACCTGCATTTTGTTTACCACCCCCCTTCTCTAAGTGATAGAGTATGGTATTTTCTTCTACAGCATCATTGAGACACCAGTGTCACTTGACTATTAATTTTACTGACAAAATACAAATAGTTCAAATCAGTTAGTTGGTGCAAAGGGTAGTTAACTGTTCCTGTTAAGGTTCGCACAGAAAATCTTTTAAGTATGGGGTCTAGTCTGTGTTGCAGCTACTAAACCTTGCTATGGTAGAAAAGAAACAACATGGAAACGAATGGGTGTGGCTATGTTCCAACAAAACTTTATTCAGAAAATGAAAGACATTTGGCTTACAGGACTTCAGTTTGCCAACACTGGTCTATGTTAAAAACAAAACCTTAATAGAGAAAGATCTGCTATGAAAATGTTAAGTATTAGGGATTGCTTTTCCTTTACAAAGCAATTATTATCATTTTTCAGTGATTTATTATGACTCCAGGAACATTATTTACATATATAATATATGCAATATGATATTATATATTATATGTGTATATGTACACATGTATATATTTAACCTCTTTAGGGTGGGTTGGAAGAGAAGGGGAGAATGATGCATTGTATTTATAAACTGACACATCAAATCGAAAAGTTTGTACAACTACTTAAAGATAATAATAATAAATCTCTTTGAAAATTAAAGCTTTATTAATCACTTGAAAACCATTACACTTTTTTCTCTTTTGACAGTTGTGCTGATGTTAGTTATTAAAATAATATTTTCCCCAGAAGAAAAACTGTACATCTGATTGCCATGTGTTCTTAGAAAGGAAATCAAATGGTCTATGACTAGAGAATAACACTCTAAAACAAATCTAATTAGGGAGTTCCCGATGATTCAGAAGGATAATGTTGGTATTCAATAGCCCTTATCCCACCAGTCCAAAACTGTGTCAACTAAAGTTCTACATGTTCGTATAATGCTTTTAGATTCCAACTGGATTTCAGTTAGCAGATTCCTCATTTTACAGATCCAAAGAAAATAATAAAGAAAGCCTTCCCACCATCCTACCATCTATATACACTGTCCAGCGATAATGATCTGTTTGTGCTATACCAACTCACATGTCTGATTGGCCCAGAATTCCACTTGTTATCGGTATAAGAAGCATAATTTGTCTTGCTTTGGATTTGTTTCTACCCTCTGAGGCAAAACCTTACAAATCTAATCCCTGCCTCCAGGAATAGTACTTCAGCTAAGTGAGGAGAGCTACTTACCTTTTATGATTATCTCTCCAAGCCACTGACTACCAGTTTTTCCTCCTCAAAGTTCTCATGCAATGTAATTGAGAAGAGTCTGACATTCAGACCTAGACAGGCTCAGACATCCAACACAGACAAATGAAAGTATGTTGGGTCGAACTGAAGAACCAGAGAGTTTCTCTGGAGCACTCCGGAGAGCAGGCAGAGATTACCCAGCACCCACCAGCTGTTGCTATGTGAAAATGTCTATCAAGGCTGCCAGAGATTTTTTTTCAAATAACTTGAAGATAGAGATTTCTATTTGAAATGTTTTAAAATTTAAATGTCAGAAACAGAGACAAAAAAAGTTTAAACACTTAGTATACCAAACAAAACACATCTGGGGGCCAGATTTGGCTCTGGAAGGCTAATTTGTGACCTCAAGTTTAGAGTCATCTTACCATCGTGGTTGCCATATTTTGTATACATCCCAACTTCATCAATTGTAATTTGAAGAACATCACCATTGAAAAGAAAGAGAATTCCTTAATTGAAAAGGAGGCAGAGTAACCACCACAGATGAACTCCAGTGACCAACTTTACTGTATAGTCAAAATTTAAGTTACAAGAAATGTGATGTTAAGTTTTAACTCTTTAACCATTGTGAACTCTAAAAGTAGAGACATGTGTTAATGGTCAGTGGGATAGATTGACAAGAAAACATATTGCTCTTGTCTAGAAGAGCTCTCCTAAAAATGGGAATAAAGCACTAAAGGAATATAATATGAAGCCATTACCGGAACATATGTTTGTGATATACCATGAGGCATTTTCTTGCCAGAATATCACATAACCATGGCAAACTGCCACTGACTTCACCCTCTGCCATAAAAGAGAGAGAGAGATGAAGCAGGCATTCTTGGGATAAATTATGTTAATGTTTTATTATAAGTATTTAATTTATAAAATATATTCCTGGCAATACCACTCACCAGAATAAATAATTATATCATCAGACCAACATTCGGATCATTCCTGAGTGTGTCCTTTCTGTGACACATTGTTTTACTGATGTTAGAAAGTTGTATCTGGAATACATTTCTGTGACTGTGCTTCTTGCCTCTTATTGTACATTGTGATTTTCAAGCTTTTCATTTCCTCCAGCATCTGTTAGGAAGTTAATTGAAAGAACGGAATGAACTCTAATCCATAGCCGGACTGCTGATGGTATTGAAGCTAACCCACCAGGCCCTGTATCTAGTTGGTAACCACTTTGTCCATGAAAGGTGGTCTGGAGTGATCTGTGACTTCACTAGCACCTGGAAAGTTTCTTTGTCCAAAACTGAAATATCATAAAAGAGGGACAACATATATATATATTACAATTCACTAGTTTCAAAAATACCTCTTTTTTACAGTTCAATCTTGCTCAAAAAATTTCCTGAGAGCTCTGAATATTTTAGGATAGTGTATTAAATTAAATTTTTAGACATCTATTCTCAATCTCTATCAAAAAAGCCAGTTTTAATAAAATACTGAATTTAGAGACAAGCTGGATTCAGAATTATTTTGTGATTGCTAGACCTTTTTATTATTAAATGGTGATTATCAAAAAGAAAACCAAGGGAAACTATTTCCTGTCAGATAATAGAGATTTGGAGATTAGATATGTAAGGGCTTAAATTACCTGCTTCTCTGGCAAGACTGTAATGAAAGTAATACCATGTTGCAGTTATATTACACAGCTCAGTTGTCAGTGGAAACCTAGAATAAATAACACTGAATCTGACACTCAGTAGGAAAAAAGCTCATCTTCCTGTTTTATGGTAGTATTCTTATATGTTTGACTCAATTAAAAAAATAAAGCTGGCGCTGGTGGCTGGTGGCTCACACTTGTAATCCTACCTACTCAGGAGGTTGAGGTCTGAGGATTGTGGTTCAAAGCCTGCCTGGGGAAGGAAAGACCTTGAAATTCTCATTAACCACCAGAAAACTGGAAGTGAAACTGTGGCTCAAAGTGGTAGAGCACTAACCTTGAGTAAAAGAGCCCAAGGACATTGCCCAGGCCCTGAGTTCAAGCCCCATGACTGACTGACTGACTAAATAAATAAATAAACAAATGCAATTTAAAAACTCCACTTTCACCTTTGTTTTAATTTTCTTGCTACATGAAACTTAGTCACCCCATAAAGATACCCTTTGAATGGATGTTTCTCAGGTGCAAATTATAAAATCTTTCAGAGTTTGGATATTGTATTCCAATGTGTGAATTTAGATTAATCAACTATGAAAGGTAGCTCAGATATTCCTTACCAATGTTGATATCTAAAGAAATTGCATTAATTATAGTGTGTAACCTCTCTATGCATACCACCTTCCAGTCTTCTCTAATTCTGAAATCCTTCCCTTGCTGCTTATGAAACAGTTTCTTTCCTGAATAAAAATGCTCTGAAAAAAATATAATCAAAGGATAGGCCATCTGAATGTACAATTTACATGGATTAGTAACAGCTGGCCCACATGCTTCTCTGTTTTCATGAATAGTATCATAAAGTGATTGATTTAGAATAATGACATTTGCTAGCTCATGTGCTTTTGCCAAGAAATGATATGTAAATATTAGCAGTTTCTGATACAGGTAACAATGTTATTATGAAAGACTTCCAAGTTGGTCAATATAAATTATATTCTGTATACACTGTATGTATAGTATATGTATATAATACAATACAGAGCTCTGTAAAAGTCTGTATATTTATAATATATTCAAATTATTCATATATGTACAGATGTGCAAATTAAATTTTTTGCTCAAATGAAAACCCCATTTGTGGGTGGGAGGGGAAAGACAGTTATAGACCAAGCAAAATATGTGTACATCATTTAGGTAACAAAAGGTTCATGTCTAAAATATATAAAACACCACTAAAGCTGAATAATGAAAAATATGGAATAATTAAACTACAAAATAAGCAAAAGAAATAAAGAAATTAAATACCAAAAAATGCAGAGAGATGGTAAGACAACAAAGCACATGAAAGGTTATTCAACATCCCTGGCTAATATTAGATGCCTTATTAGCAATAGTCTCAAACTGGAAACAAGCAAAATGTCATTCAATAAGTGAGTCCTTACTTAAATTCTGGTACATCAACAACATAGAACTTAGTAATACTACTTAGTAATAACAAATACTACTTAGTAATAACTTGGGTGGAATGCAAGGAAATGATATTCAATGAAAGCAGCTAACTCCCAAGAGCCTATACTACCTGATTCTGTGTGTATATTATTTTCAAAATAACAAAATTATGGGAATGATAATAGAATAGTAGACACCATGAATTAGAGATGGGGGTAGAAAAGATAGATGGGAATATAAGAAATCTTTGTGATTATGGAATAGTTCTGTTTCTTGATTTTTGTGATAGATGCCCAGTCTGTCCGTGGACAAAATGACATTGAATTGTACACATATATTGTACCAATATTAATTGCTTGGTTTTGGTATTGTGCTGTAGTTATTAAAATATACCTATCTGAGGAAGTGAAAGACACCTAAAGTCTATGCTTTTTATAATCCCTTTTATCATAGAAACTGATTATTTTAGTGGTTCTGGGACTTGAACTCAGGGCCTGAGTGCGGTCCCTGAGTCTCTTTGGGCTCAAGGCTAGCTCTTTTATCACTTGAGCCACAGGACCACTTTCAGCTTTTTTGTGAATTTATTGGAGATGGGTCTCATGGAATTTCCTGCCCCAGCTGGCTTCAAAGCACAATCATCAGATCTCAGCCTCCTGATTAGGATTACAGGTATAAGCCACTGGTGCCTGGCTGCCTGAAAATAATTTTTTTAAGATTTTGGAGGTTTTTGGAATTAAAAGCTTGTGTATTGATCATTTTTAACAGTAAAAACTGTTTTTAACAAATGTATCCCTTTATTATACATTGAAAGCCCGGTTTCATTATCAAGTAAACCTGAATCTCAGCTCGTTCACTCAGTAAACAATGGTTTTAGGAAATTTCTTTTTGTCTCTAAGTCTCTTATTTTTTCTTTCACGTTAAAAATAACCATGGGTATAATAATAGTACCTACCCTCTAGTATTGTTGCCCAGTAGCTTTCTGACATCTATATGTAAACAATCAATGATATTTGATATTTTTTTTGCTTCAGACTTTCATAAAGCTCCTTGCTGTTGCTTTATTTTACTATTGTGTTTAAATATATATACATATATATTTATATTTATGGCATAACTGACTAACAATAGGAAACTTCATGCGATGAGGAATTGAATTATTTTTTATATGTCATGAACACCTAAAAATTGCTACCAAAAGGTAAATTGCTAATTTATACATATATAATGCATTATCTGCATTTAACAATTCAATGGTTCCTTTTTAGCATCCCCTGAAAAGGAACATCTCATCATTTGGCCTCTTCTTCAATAGCTGACCACTTCTCCATTTTACTTTCTTTTTGTCCTTTTAAAAAACAACACTTGGGCGGAAATGGGATGCTGTAGCTCAAGTGGTAGAGCGCTCGCCTTGAGCTGAAGGGCTGAGGGACAGCGCCCAGGCCCAGAGTTCAAGCCCTATGACCGACAAAAAAAAAAAAAAACAACACTTGGGTTTCTTTTACCATTTATGTTCATTGCTTTGTGCCTACTCTTAGCCTTTAAATATTAGAATTCCTCTTTGTTTCATTCTAGGCTATTCTTTTCGTAACTCTATGCCTCCTTCATCAACTGCAGAAGTTCCTGTTATTATCCCTATACTAGTAGTATACATGTTTATAACTTCCCTTCACATTTGTTTTTGCACTCTAAACCATGCAAATTTCCACTAGTGTGCCTTACAGTTACCTTAAAATCAATATGTTGTATAATATGAATGTGTACCAGTCAGAATTCTGGCAGGAAGCTGAAGAAATGATAAAAAACTATTTGCAAAATTGTGAATGAAGTGGAAGAAAAGGAAGGATGGTTGATGTGTCAGTGTGGACTAGCAGGAATCTATTAACACTCCTGGGTATGAAGGGTTATGAAAAATAGTGGGAGAGAGAGAGAGAGAGAGAGAGAGAGAGAGAGAGAGGAGAAAGATTGAGAGATTGGGAAAGATTAGGAGATTTGGGGAGAGAGAGATGGGAGAGAGAGGATATCTAATAGGTAGTGGAACAAAACCAAGGCAACCCAAGGTAAACCCTGAATGAAGAGATCCAGTGGAGTAAATTTGCAGGTCTCTTCACTTTCCTCACTTCCTTTCATTTCTTCTTTTTCCTTTATTTGCTGAGCCAAGCTGGAAGTGAGAGAGCAAATATAAGATATGATGGCCCTTCTCCTGGGGCATAGTGTAGGGTGGTGAAAGAATAACTTAAAAAAAAGAGCAAAAAGAGTTCTGTGGTACAGAAAGCATGCATCACAAACCAGCTTCATCTGTATTAATTCCTAGCTTAGTAAAATGTCAACACCATCCACCCAAATTCTGAAGCCAAATGTTAAGTCATCTTTGATTTCTTTCTTTCTGTTTCTATAACCACATCTACCACGACAAATTCAACCCTCATATTTTAGAGAGTTGAACTTTTTTTTTTCCATTCCTACTGCCACTACTCTAGATAGGGTGGCAGTGATATCTTCCTTCAGTAGATCCTATCTATCTGTATC
This sequence comes from Dipodomys ordii, assembly GCF_000151885.1. Lineage (NCBI taxonomy): Eukaryota > Metazoa > Chordata > Mammalia > Rodentia > Heteromyidae > Dipodomys > Dipodomys ordii. The sequence goes on from NW_012267250.1 coordinate 9,421,820, forward strand.
AACAACAGAGCACTAGGAGAATTCTCCCTTCAGTCTACTAAGGTGGAACATTTATAATGTAGCTTAACACACTAAGATAATCATATCACTTCTGCTACATAACATAATCTGATGAAGAGAGTGGTTCTCAGCTAGGTACTAGTGGCCACTTGAGAGACAGATTGGAAGAAGAGAAGTTTGAGGCCAGATTGGGAAGAAAAGTTCATAAGAGTCTTTCCCAATGGAGACCTGGGAAAGATAGCCTGTATATAATATTATCCTAGGCTTAATGGGAAGTCTAGCACAGGTGGGCCATGGCCTAAGTGTGTACCCTGACAAGAAGTGAGACCCTATCCAAAAATAACCAGTGCAGACTAGAGAAGGAGGCATGATTCCATGGTTGAATGCCTGCCTGGGAAGCCTGAGGCCTGAGTTCAAATAAAAAAACAAAGAGCAGGTTTGTTCATCATATTAACTTGTCTTGGCCATCCCATCCATTTTGCTCAATATGTGGGTGTTATGCAGGGTGAAAATGTCAGGGTACAAGAAAATCTTGAGAGGACTCTAGAAGAATTCTGTCTGCCTTACTGGCTAGTAATGACCCTTTATCCAGATCTCAGTTTATACATAAAGTTTTCCTTGTCTCTAGTTTATTGATTTAGATGACCAAAAGGTTCCATACAAATCAGAGGTTTTTATCCAGGATCAAGATTTACTGATAACTTCTACTGTGCAAGCAATTGAAATGCAATGATAAATAAGAAAGAGAGGTCAAAGATGTCTCATGTGTCTTCCAGGGTCTTTTTACTTTCCTCCATTAGACATTTCACACTTGAACCCAGAATGCAAGATGTGATCTACCTGTGAGATTTATAATTAAAATGGAAAATGGTTCCATTTTATACCCCCAGAGAGGTGTACACTTTGGTTTTCCGTGTTGTTTAAAAACAGTGGAATGAGGATTTATTTCCATAAGCAATCCTAAACTAGACACATCTAGGTTAGGATTCTCCTAACATTGGCCTTTTCACTTGGTCTAGATATCACGAGTAAAGATTATTATAAAATTAGAAAGACCATCTAATTCATTCCCTCTGAGTTCTGCAAGATAGAATTCAAAAGCCAACATGTTAGAAAGGCCACACTCCCTCTGAAGGCTATAGGTAGAGAAGATCCAATTCTTTGCCTTTACCATTCTCTGGTGGCTATCTGTATTCTTTGTGGCTGTCTGTATTCCTTGAATACAGCTCACCCCTAGTACTTGCCTCTCTAGTTACCTTGACTTTTCTTCTTTTCTAGGTCTTCTAATTGTTGTTGTTTTAATCCATCCCAAATCTCCCTCTATTTTTCCCTGATAGTTGCCTTTGAATTTAGACTTACACAGTAATTCAGAATGATCTTCCCAATTCAAGATTCATAAATTAATTATACTCAAAATTTCTTTTTTCCAAATAAGGTAATATTCACATAGTTGAGTGATTGGGTTATAGTTTTTATTATTTTTGGGATCATATTCTAATACACTACAGGGCAACTACTCGAATGCCTTTCTTCTCAAGGGACTTCCATTACATGCGGTACAGTGGCCTGTACTTCTGCTTACCCATGGTTGTGATTATGTGCTCAGTATCTGTCTTGCTCACCTCAAGCCTAGTCTCTTGACAGATATACATTGATCTCATTCCCAGTGGTGTTCCCATCATCCAACATGATGATTTGTATGTACTAGGCACCGAATGAAAAGATAATATAATTTCTACCTCCAAACAAAGTGGACCACAGTCTCTTTCTCACTTTTTGGATTAGAAATGACTAAGTCATTGGTAATGAAAGTTTTTTTCCACTAATTGTGAACTTGTCATCTCTCAAGATGTCCCATTAAAAGAAGATCTTCATATTCTGAATTTAAATGAAGTTACTTCTCTTCTAACAAGCTGCTTTACTTTAGGAGCTTTAGAAATCTCATCATGTAAATGGGGGTTTTCCACAAAGGTGGTACAGTCCTCTGTAAATCCACTGCATGTGAATGTGGAACAAGACCCATTATCTCCTTTAGCAGTTCCATTCTCTCCATCCTCTTAGCCTGATGAGAATTCATTTTACAAGAAGAATATTTAATATTTTCAGGTCTGAACTCTGTCTTTTTTCATGCTGTGTCTCGCACAATGCAGAATAAAGAAGTGGCACTTGGCAAATGACAAACATCCACAATGATGATTGTAATGCATACCGTAATATTGTTACTAGAAATATAATTATGGGAACAGACAATTTACAGAAGAGAAGGGACCTCAAAGCCCTTGTGTTGTCAATCTGGTCTCTCTCTTAATCAGGCATAATAATAATAAAAAATGCCCCCCCTATTTGCAGTCATCTTGTCAACATAGCAATATTTATAGAATGCTGTATATAACAATGGCGTTCCATGCAGATGGATTGAGATTGAGGAGCAGCTGCAGATGGCTGTTCATTAACTGAAAGAAGAAAATGAATCTTAACAAAGGCACTTATGGAACTCCTAATTTATTAGTGCTGTAATAGGGGAGAGTCGCTCTCAGGAATGGTAACTGAGTGAGATCAGTTACAAAGATAATTGTGAAAACAAGACACAGATTCAGTACAACATACAGGGACCCTTTATGGCCTGTAAATTCTGTAGCATTACAAGGTCAACAGATAACTGACTCAATATCTAATTCTTCATATTTATTAATTACTTTTAAGAAGGCGCATGCTATTAATCTATGAATTATAGTTATATTAACATTCAGTTTCAAAAGCATGCTCCATTTATCCAGAGAGAGATTCTGATTTGTTTTTTTTTATCTATTGTATTTCACACACACACACACACACACACACACACACACACACACACACACACACACACCCCACAGTGTGGTCATTCCCCAAATGGTTTCTTACTCATTCCAAGAATCAGTGAAGTAAGAGATGCTGAATGATGAACAACATGTCTGGTGTGAAGATGATGGTCTAAAAGAATTGGAATTACATCATGTTTCTGGTTTCTATTTCACCAAGTGTCTATAAATATTTTAAAATCTGCCTTAATAGAAATTCATATTAATAATTTCAAAAAGAAAGATGTTCCATCAAAGCAATAAAAATATTCTTTTGATAAACATATTTCTATATATGGGAATACTATTCACTAATAAAAAAGTTACTGACATAACATGAACCATACATGAATGAAACTTTAAACCATTTTGCTGAGGACAGGAAGGCAGACCAGGGAATACATAATTTATGTCTGCATACGTGAAGTTCTATGTAAGATACATTTATTCGATAATGATGGAGAGTCAATTGGTAGTTGCCTGTGCTGGAATGGGAAAACTCCCAGAGAAGACGATGAGAAAATGGCTATTTACCCTTCTCATATTCTATTATCGTAACTTACTGAGTTCTTCATTTAAGGTACATTCATTTGTTCCAAGAAATTTAGAACTTGATAAGTTGATTTTAAAAGCTCTGGTTTTCAATGTTTGAGAAATATTACATCTAACATTATCTCCTTAAAATTTATAATTAAGCTATTAATTGATCCAATACTTAAAGAAATTTAAATAGATTTTAATAATTTTTCAAGAAATACAATGATATGAACACCAATTAACTTGATTTATGCATTCCCTGACTCTATATACCTCCTAAAACATTCTTATTGGTAAACTGAAATCTTGATAAAATATTTACAATATTATCGTAAATATGTAACCATGAGTGACTCGTTTGAGTTTTTCCACCACCCCAATTTCCACACATGGGAAATGCTGGAAAATGATACATTACTTTTTTACCTTCTAACTGTAGTGAGGATGGAATGAGCTAACATTAGTAATGTGCTTAGAGCAGAACCAGATACAAAGTAAGAACTTTAGAAATGAAAGTTTCTTCTGCAATACATGTTAGAAAATGGTCAGGCTATCATCAGCCATTACCTTAAGGAGATTGAATGAAGGTCATTAGTGGTATGTATTCACATATTCAATAACTACTGGAATGCAACAGGAGAGAAAATTGAAGACAGATTGGGTAATAAAAGATGCCCAGGAAAGACAAACACAGATTATTTATTTGGTCAATAATTCAATGACATAGAGATACGGCCATTCTTATATTAACAACAAGGTATTTGGTGAATTGAATGAATGAGATACAGTGAAGTGCTTGTTTAGGATATCATTGTCAAATACACCCCCAAAAAAGAAGGAAATGGTGAGCCACATTTCCTGAAGAAGCTGCTTAACTGACCTGGACATAAAACAATGTGTAATGATGCTCTAGAGAAGAAATCACATTTGATAACCCCCAGCCCTGAGCTATAATTATTGGTTATTGTAACTCAAAGAGTTAATCACCTAACTTCCTCTCATTTAAAAATAAGGTGGCTGATTGGGAAAGGAAATGGCTTAGTGACTGCCAGAAGCCGAGATAAGGGTGGAATGACTGATCAATGAGTATGGGTAAATTCATAACAGAGGAGGAAGTGACAAGAATTATATGGTGGTGAAGGTTGTACAACATTGTGACTGTGATAATAGCTAATATTCTGTAGTCCTAAACATGGTTAAAGTTGTGAAGAATTTGAATTTTATCTCAGAAAAGATACATAAACCTGGTGCTGGTGGCGCACGCCTGTAATCCTAGCTACTCAGGAGGCTGAGAGAGGATCATGGTTCAAAGCCAGCCCAGGCAGGAACATCCATGAGACTCTTATCTCCAATAAACCACTCAGAAAACTGGAAGTGGTGCTGTGTCTCAAGTGGTAGGGCAATAGGCCTTGACCTGAAGAGCTGAGGGACAGGGCCCAGGTGCAGAGTTCAAGCCCTACAACCGACAAAAAGGAAAAAGAAAAGAAAAGATACCCAGGTATTACAAGATATTTATGATCTCTTCAGTTCATTCATGAGTGTAGTAGATTTACCTTGAGCTCCTGCTGTATAATGGGTGATGCACTCTATGTGCACACATAATAATAAACAGAAAATACATCACCCCCACTATGGCTATCCTAGGGGAGTTGTGTGCGAAAAGGTTGGCCCTAGTGTGGTGATGACGAAAGGTGGTAGAACTTTAAGAGGCAGGGCTTAATGCAAAGTCATTAGGTCATTGAGTATACTATACTTTGCAGGGATTCATGTAGTTAGGACTAGACCTTGGTTAGTTCCTGTGGAACTGAATTCCTGACTCCTGCTAGCTTCCTATCTCATCATGTTATGGCTTTCTCTCCTGGCCTGAATTGCCACCATGATGGTTTTCTCCATGTCATTATATAGCTAGAAGGCCCTCAACATTGGCCAGACATGTGGAGACAATCATGGAATTTTATTTTCTAATATTTTGAAGTAAATAAATCTCTTTTGTTTACAAAGTACTCGGCCTCCAGTATTTTATTATAGTAACAAAAATAACTGAAATATTCACTGACCTTATAAAAATTTATTTTTAGGAGCTTTCCATGTTACTAATGACCTTAAAGTATCATGCTTTGTTCTCTTCTGAGTCAATGCACAGTTTGTGAAATTGGAACATTTGTTAAAAATTTGGTGTTTTTGTTTGGTTTATTAGCTGATATTATAGACAGGAAATTTAGAGGAAAGGCATCAATATTTCCACAATCCAAAGTAGTAATTCATGTGTGCTTAGCTCAATTAATGTGTACCTCATCCACACAAAGTTTGTATTATTTTGCACATTGTACTGACACACTAAACCTAAAGATAGGTAAATAAAGCTTACTTAGACTACAGATTTTTTAAGCAATATAGAAAGAAGTTAAAATATACCAACCCATAGCTTTCTTGTAATATTACACGTAGTGATTATAAGCCTAGCATTGTTTATATAAATTGTAGAGCACATATCACATTAAGATTTACAATCTTTCATGTGAAGTTTGCTTTTCTTATGACAAATGCCAACAAGGACAGCTAACAAGTTAAAAACTAATTAGGCAAAAAGAAAGCTAATTAGAGGTCAAAGAACCAGTGATGCTTAGAGAGATATATTTTGTTGTACTTGCATATTCAAGATAGTGATTCATATTCCAAGTTCTTTTTTAGGATATTTGTTTTTTTTAATCTGAAGGAAGAGATGGTTATAAAATTCCTTGTGTAACTCCTAAAAGACTCTATTATAATAAAGTCTTGCTGCCATCACAGATTTTAAACAACAGATACTGGGCCTACAATAAAAAAAAAGATTCTTACAGGACACATTCCCACTGTCATTAATGGTATGCATGCACACATTCAATAACTACTAGAATGCAACAGGAGAGGAAATTGAAGACAGAATGGATAATAAAAGATGCCTAGGAAAGACCAACACAGTTCATTTATTGGTCAATAATTCAATGACATGGAGATATGGCCATACTTAATTTATATTACCTTCAAGGTATTTGGTGAATTGAAATACTTGCTTTAACCAAGACTTCTTTTGGTGCAAAGATGGTGTTAACCTTTCACAATTCAAGCATTTATTTTTTAGTTTGGAAGGAAATTTTATAAGCAAAATATAGTTCCCAGTATTTTTCAACTGTTTCCTCTTATTTCCTTTCCTTTAAAAATTAATTTATTGGTCATTCTAGCATTCTAGCTTAGAGAAAAGTGATCGTGGAAACATATATTTTCTGACTTTAAAGGAAAAGTTTCACATACTATCATACAGAATGTTGCTTTAAGATTTTGAGAGACGATATCCATTAGAAAGTTAATAAAATGTCTTCAGGGTCACATTTTGCCAAGACATTTTCATATATGAGTTCTAGAGCCTTTTCTGCATCTGTTGATATAAAAATAATGGGCAGTATTGACCTTTTAAAAAATTCTGTTATTCAACACAATTACTAAATGGGCTAAGAATTTAAAGAGACACTTCTCAGAAGAAGGAAGAATGGCCAATAGACACATGAAGAAGTGTTCAACATCTTTGGCCATAAAAAAATGCAAATGAAAACAACATTGAGATGCTACCTTACCCCAGTTAGAATGGCTATTTTCCAGAAAACTAGCAATAACAGATGCTGGCAGGGATGTGGCCCAAAGGGAATGCTACTACACTGTTGGTGGGAATGTAAACTTGTTGAACCACTCTGGAAAGCAGTTTATTCAAAAGAATAAGCATAGAGCTTCTCTATGACTCAGCAATTCCACTCCTGGGCATTTATTCAATAGACCATAAACAAGGCCACACTAAAGCTGCAAACACAACTATTCTCATTGCAGCTTTGTTTACCATAGCCAAGATCCATGGAATCAACCCAGATGCTCTTACGCAGATGAATAGATCAAGAAAGTGTGGTATATATAGACAATGGAATTCAGTGCTTCCACCAGAAAGAATGATATTGTACCATTCATAAGGAAATGGAAAGACTTGGAAAAAATGAAGTGAAGTAAGCCAGACCCAAAGAAATATAGGCTGCATGGTTTCCCTCATTTGTAATAAGTAGAATTTGCCTACAAACCTACAAGTAAACACAATGGATGATAAAAGATAAAAAAATTACACTTGGACATGATAAATTAAATAGAACCCTAAACATTTACACCATGAGACCAAAGGAAGATGCTCTTAAGAAAGATCACAAAGGCTCAATAGCTATATGAATATGATTATATAAAATGATGCTTATGGAAAAAGACCCCCAAGAAATGGAAGCAAGAGGATTTTGTTACTTTGCTTTCCCCCCTTTTTTTCTGCTTTTGATTTCTGTACCTTCTGTCTTGTATTGAAGTCTATCTGTTTTGGGGAGGGTAAGGAGAAACACAGAAATAGGACAAAGGGTGAATTCATCTAGCAGTGATACTCATTAGACGCTATGATGAAAAGGAATTGTACAACTTGTGGGATAGGAGGGTCAGGAGGAAAACAAACTTGGAGAAAACAAGGGAAGAAGTGACACTGTTCAGGGAAGAGGTGACACTGTTCAAAATGAAATGTACTAAGTACCTGACTTAAGTAACTGTAACCCTCTGTACATCACTATTACAAAATCAGTAATAAAAAAATTCACTTACTTCTGAAGTTAACCATCCTTACATTCCTGATCTAGTGCTGGCCCTACTTAGCTCTCACCCCTTGTCATTTCCTCTCAAGACCATTAACAAAATACTTTAGTCCTGAACTACTTTCAGTTCTCTGAGTAAAGTTATTTTCAGGTCCCATACGTTGTTTCTTCTCCTTGGAACGCTCTTCTGAGCATGTCTCTCAAGCACATTCACTAAGTCAAATTACTGTTTTGCCCTAAACATTTTGGGGGAATGTTTATTTTTGAAGGAAAGTTTATTTTGATCATATTCATACCCCATTCTTTATATCACATGCCACTTGTTCTTTGATAGCATTTATATTAAATTCCTTTTAAATACATTTTTGTTGTAAAAATACTGTACAGAGAGCTTACAGATACATGAGCAAAGTCATTCTTAATCACTTCTTTTTAGTTTCTTTCATTTAGAAATATTCCGTAACACCACTGGAAAGGATATTAGATAATTTTCACTAAAAATTTCTCTTATACCTCCACAGAAAGCCTTGAACATTTAAAAAAATCAGTAAGCATTGGAAGGAAAGAAGAGGAACAGAGAAAAAAACAAAATACAGTAAAAAAAACAGAGATTTCTGCCATTTGTATTGTCTATTTATATATGGAAAAGCATTCAGAGAAATTCTATTTCTTGAACTTTTGAAGGTGTGGACCCTGGTGCAGAGGTAACTAGTAGAACCAGGAACCATTTCTTTCCAGTTAAGGACAACAAAACTGTATTTCTTTCTCTTTTTCTTTTAGAATGTCACCCCTATGAAGAACTCCAAGACATCAATTCATGTTCATCATCCTTCAAAATATCACGTTGCAGTATGATCCAGCAGCTGTGTTGAATAGACCCCGTAGCACATATACTCTGATGGTGACAAGCAGCTACACTAAGGTTGTCACAGCAAGTTCTGAGCTGCCTAAGTCCTGAGAAGAACAGAGTGGAAGAAGAGATAGACATCACTCGGTGATTTTTAGGATGACTCTGATAGGAATAAAAGTCAAAGGTATAAAAATTAAGAAAAAAAGAAGGAAGGAAAAAAAGCCTGGTACTGGTGGCTCTCACCTGTAATCCTAATTATCCAGCAACTTGAGACCTGATGATCACGGTTAATCTCCAATTAACCACTCAAAAACCAGAAGTGGCACTGTGTGCCAAGTGGTAGGGCACCAGTACCCAAGCCCTAAGTTCAAGACTAACAACCCACTTCAAATCAAACCAAACCAAACCAAACAAACAAATGTGCCGCTTTTCCTAACTCTTTCACAAATGAGAAGAATAATAGTTTTGTGCCAGTGTTATGGTTGGGAGCTCCTCCTTCCCTTTTCACTTTATCCTGCCTGTTCAGCCTTTGATTTAGTCCTGTCCTCAGTTTCAGCTTGTGTTCTGGCTCTTCACTTTCTGTTCCCAGCTATTGCTTTCCTAGGAACATTCCTATTTCTATCCCTTTTCTTCCTCAATTCACATAAGTCAGTCCCATAGGCACAGTCTTATGGGTAGAGCATGGAAAATACTCTGGATTGGGATGGCTCAGTAGTCTGGCTTCTTCTTGCCAAGAAAAAACAGGGGTGAGAATTTCATATTTTGGCAATTCGGCTGTATTTCTTATTCCATTTGGATCTAGTTTCCTTATTCAGTTTTCTAAATGCCAGATTAATCTGCCTGGCTTTTCTCATCTACCTCTGTTCATTTGAGAGCTATATACATAGCTCATGCTATGCATATACTAGATTGTAATATCTCAGCCAGATGCTGAATTCCCTGGCCTGTTCATGGACTTAAACACAAAACTTGAATGTTCCTAATTTTTTCATTTATATCTGGATCTAAATTGTTTTGACCTTGTTGCATTTGTAAGCACTTTCATTTCCTGTAAGAATCAGAAATGTTCTAAGCAGATTAGGAAATGGAGAAAAATAAATTAGACAACAGAATTAAGTAGACTTCACTTGTGTGATGTGGATAGTCATGCAAAGTTGACCTACTGGTGCTGATTCATCTGGCTGTGTGTTTCCCTCTACCATTCCAGCCCAGTACCTTGTCCTTTCTCTATTTACCTCCCAGGTCAGTAGTATCCACAACCCCTTTTCTTCCAAAAATGTATTTCTATCAGAAGGTGAAATAAAGGACTCACAAAAATTCAACTGCTTAACACAGCAACTCAAATTCTGCATATCTCTTATATAACCTGATATCCCATGAAAACTGTAACTAAGAATCATTTTCTGTTCCACAAACACAAAATGAATGAATGGGTTGAGTTTTCCTGTTAATGCTCTTGAGTATGTCTATGAGTCATGGGCACCCAGAAAAAAAAAGAAACAATAAAAAAACCCCTAAACACTCAATTAGCCCAGTGAATAAGTAGTTGTTGATTTGACTCAACCAATAGTTGTGGTTTGGGCTTACATGAAGTTAAAAGCAGGTTCTCAGCAACTAAAGTGTCTGGGGAATTTTTATGATCATATTGTGGTCTCTTGAAAATTTGAAAATACAATACAATAATAAAATATCAAAAAGCTAGTTACTATTTCTATCTGCATTATATATTATATAATGTATAATAAATTTGAATGTATTAGAAATATATTCACAGGTACAGATGGTTATAAATATATAGGAAGTATAAATAAACAAATACACTTCTCCAAACAAACATACACTTGCCATGATTCCTTTTGCTAGTTTTATAAACTCCATACATTTTACTTTATAAACGAGAGAAATAATATTCTACGTGTCACCTTAATCCTTTTTGCCCTTTACTTCTATTGCTTTTAAGTTTTTGAAATATAAACTGCATGTTTTTGATTAAAATAAAAAGTCTTGTTCTTCTAATAATCAGAATTAATAGCAGACAAGGCTAAGACAAGGGTTCCTTAGGAAATATTCATTGGATACCCCACAAATGTCTGGTAACACTTAAATTTCCACTAAATATCCTATTATATATTTATCAAATAATATATCTGTTTCTATCAAGCTTTATAAAAACTCACTGGCAGGCATTATGCAGATGTATGGTTGGTTTAATAATGCTGGCATGGATTATATCTCCAGAGTGGTTTGCGCTATGCATTCCTGAACTATGAAATTATAGATGCATGTTTTTGAACAAGGAACACATTTTGGAATGACAGCCTGGCTCAACTCCATGATTTGAAAATAAATGATAAAAGCTTTTTCAAAGAAACTTGGTTGGAAGAAAATCTAAAGTACTGATTTACAAAGGTCCTTGAATTTGTTTTAGTTCCCAGTAATATGGTAGGCTTGCTAATTTACACTGATAATCTAGGTGATACTACTCTATTTACTGTTTTTCCAAACCAGTAATCTGGAAAGACATTCATAATAACTGTGTTTCTTAATCCCCTGCTGAAATGATAAAGGTGATTTTCTAAAACCAGGAAGAAAGCAGCATTCCAAGTAATCACTGATGATAACAATGGCCGGATGGACTTCAGACATCTAAAAATAGCAGGGTATTGGTTTCTGTCTCTCCAAAAAGAATCTGATGTCAGCAGTGTCAGGAAATGCAACCTAACCAGAGTGAAAACACCCCATGGGGTTATATAACTCACTGGAGTCATTTTCAGGTTCTGCATGTAAATTGTATAAAACTCCCAACAATATAATCCTCAGGATATGGGGATGATTGGCAGGCTGCAAAGCTTTTTCTTTAGACTCAAACAGTTCTTTGATACAAACAATATTTTTCATTTCAAAGGTAATTGTTGGTAGCCAATAGGCACTGATAGTCCCATGTGGGTAGCACAATAAGAACATTGCCTTTCAAAAAAAAAACAGCATTGCTTTTCATGTGATAGAGACCATTTGTGCAATTGAAAACCCATTCAGAAAGCCTACTGATAGACAGGCCCTTTAAAATTCCAAGATGTAAATGTATTGAAGTGCACTATCAGACAGGCTTCTGCACAAAAGCTCCTTAGAAAATAATTTAATATATGTATATATATACATATATATATTTGGCTAACATTGTATTTACTTTTCAGCAATAATTCCTTTCCTGTTATTTTCCAATACAGCTATAAGAAAACCTCAGCTGTGTCTGGACCAAAACAAAGACAAGCCATAGCCCCAAATCTCAGTTCTTATCATTGTCTCAATTACTGTTCCCACTGTCCCATTTTTGTTTCTTTCTAGAAATTTGTAAATAATGTACCAGACACTGAGATGATAAATGAATGCATAGCCTATCTCTGGGGCATAAAAAATCCAGGAAAAGTAGATTTTTTTAAAGTAAATATTGCAAATCATCTCTTTTTATCTTCCAGAGTAAATTTATTTTACATCAAACAGCATTTTTTTCCTTTTTCACTGTTTCTTCTAATGCTTCTCTGGGAGACAGCAGGCCAGGAAGAGAAATCTTTAGACTGTGAAGTGTTTGTATATATCGGCAGAGCCAAGAAAACATGTAATAACAGAGTATAACAAAACGAACTTAAAAATATAAAGCCAACAATAAATACATTCTGCATTACTGTTCATCAATAGATTAACTATGATCCTATTAAGAAATCAAAAGTACAGTTCTAAAAGAATTCCCCACTCAAAGCTGAGTGACCAATTGTCTGAAAGAAAATCAATTCCTGCATTGCATCAGGAACAATCTTTTATGAGTCTCTACAGAACTATTGGCAGCTATACAATTAAAATCATAAAAGCTCCATGATAATCTCAAGTCATTATTTAATCAATTCATACAAAATGGAAATGAAAAGCTTATTTAACTGGTCTTTGTACTTAGGAAGAATTAGGTCATTATGAAAAGCTGGCGTGGATTCAAGAGACTCAATTCACTCTCTGGGTGTGAGTCACCATGTTACACTCTAGTAGTACTTTAATGTCTGTTTCCTTTTTAATTTCAGAAAAAAATTAGAGTACTAAATCAACAGTTATCCCAGAAAGACAGAAAGATACATTTTCCTAAAAGAATCTCCAGCTATTGTAAAACATATATCCATGCATGAAAATTACAAATCTATATTTCATATTAATGCTTTATATATGTATATACCTATGTGTTAGAGAACTCCCAACTTCTCTTTTACTTTCTTTACATACATTTATTTTTTAATCAATTTCACTCCCTGCTTCTTTTTTTTCTTTCTTTTTTTAAATCTGTCTTGGGGCTTGAACTCTGCTCCTGGGCACTGTCTCTCACCTCTTCAGTTCAAGGCAAGCACTCTACCACTTGAGCCATAGCACCATTTTCAGTTTTCTGGTGGTTAAATGAAAATAAGAGTCTCACGGCCTTTCCTGCCTGGGCTGGCTTTGAACTGAGGCTGAGGATCTCAGCCTCCTGAGTAGCTAGGATTACAGGTGTGAGCCACCAGTGCCCTGAATACTCCCTGCTTCTTAATACACAGATTTATCAAAAAAAATTTTTTTTGTTTAACATCTGACTGTCTCAAGGCACTTTCAGTTTTGCTGGATGGATTTTAGCTAACCTAGGGTCCTAGCTCTATGTATTGTGTCGAAAATATCATGGTCATCAAATAGTCTTCCAGAAACTAGCTGAACTCCAGCGTGTTTTTAATGACAACACTGCCTTACATAAGTATTCTACTTTGCACCCCCCTCACCCAATGTGATTTATATAATGCTCTGTTGGTTCGTAAGAAATGCTGTTTTGAGGGTGGTGGTATATCTGCTCTGACCTTAGTCCTTCTGAGCTGGAGAATGGGTAGAGTCTGCAACCCAGAGATGGAAAATGAGTGAGATTTTGGCCATCTAAGCTAAACAACATGACTTGGCAGTGGAATCCTCTTCTGTGGATAGAAAGCTATCTCCTGTAGCAGGGATATGGATTCTAAGCCCCTGGTGATTAAGAATCTAAAATGTGTGAGGCAAAAAAGATGTTAGTGGAGCAGTGAGGAGGGCTGGGGACTGTGTGAGGCCCTCCTTGTACTGATTCTTTCCAATTGGAGAACATAATCCCAACAGAGGCCATTTTTCTCTTAAGAAAAAAATGGAATTGGTACATGTTCATGTAAAATGTCCTACATATTTTTGTCAAATTGTGATTTTTTTTGTTGCTGAAACATGTAAGGGATCAGCACAAGGGGACAAAAATCATAAAATCCGGACCATTCACCATTTATCTGTTTAAAGTATCTTCTCAGCAGTTTTATTATATAACACCAGATTAGGCTGAAAATCAGAATATTTAGACCAAGAATGCTACATCAAGACAAAACTAGTCATTTTCAAGATGGCCATAAAAAATGAAGAAAAGAGCTGGGTGAATTGTTACAGAAAAGAAACCTAAATAAACCTGATGCTCATCTCATGGTCAAGAGACAAATGAAAAACAATAAAAAAGACTCAGAAACACATCATTCCTTTCAATGACAAAATGACTTACAGCCTTCTTCTAGACTCCATTCCTTAAAGTTTGCACCAAAGCAGGCCTGCAAGGTTGAATCTTCTGGATAGGGACAGACATTCATAAATTTCAGAAACTCCTGTGAATTTTATATAGATACATCAAACTATTACCATTCTCTGAAGCTCCCCTTTCACCTAGTCCCTCCTAGGCCATTTTGCTACTTTTGAGTGTTACTGGGTGTACTGAGATGGTTAGACACCAACCTTGTTATTCTAACTCTCCTTCTTGTTCTATGAAATTTCTAATAGGTGATGTATTTTCCTGTCTCATTATATTACCCTCCCCAACATACACAAATACACCCACCCATACAACCTTGTCTGTGTGTCTCCATTCTTCCTACAAGATAAGTTGTTTCAGATCTGTGGATGCAGGGCCATTTCCCTTTGATCTATTATCCTTACCTTTCCTCTTTTTATTCCTGTCACAACTGGAGGTATTTCTGTGTCCTGCCTGTCAGGGAATTCATTATATTGTATCTCATTGTTGCATGGGTTATATTCATTCTTGTTTCTTCATTAAAAAAAGACTATGTTTTCAGAGCAATTTCAAGTTCACAGCAAAATGGAGAGAAAGATACAGATATCCATATATTTCCATACCCAAACATGCATAGCCCTCAACACACTCATTACAAAGGATGGAACTATATTGACAAAAGTATTATTACCTGAAGCCATAGTTTACATTAGGATTACTCTTGCTTGAACAAATGTATAATGACATATATCTACCATTATGGCAATTTACAGAATATATTACTACCCCCAAATTACCCTGTACTTGTCTATCACTCCTTCTTCTCCTAATCTAAGATAATCACTGATTTTTATTAGTTCCATAGATAGTTCCTAGGAATAGTATAAAACATAGTCTTTTCAAATTGGCTCTTTTCACTTAGCAATAAACCCTTAAGTTTTTTACTATGACTTTAGATGCTTCATTAAATTTTCAATACTAAATAATAGTCTATTTTCAGATGTGCTATGCTCTATTATCCACTTGTCAACTTAAGGCTGACTCACTTGCTTCCAAGTTTAGCTACTATGAACACATTTTCAGATTATTTTGGTGTGGATATATAGCTACAACCCCTCTGAGTAAATACAAACAAGTATGATTTCTTAGATTGTTTCTTAAAACTGTTTAGATTTTGTTTCCCTCTCTTTGTTATGTATTAATTGTATAAAGTAATACATTTTATTTTGATAACCACAAATGTATGTTGTGCTTTGATCATAATCACCTCCGTTATTGCTGTATCATATCTCCCTTTTTTCTTCTTTATTGCCAGTTTTTACTCTCATGTCTATTTTTTCAGAAAGAGAAAATATGTAGTCTCTCTATATATTGCCTAAGAGGGCAATTTTGGTCCCATCCAATGTCCTACAAATCACATGATTTCATTGTCCTTTATGGCAGAATAAAGACCTATGTGTGTGTTATGTATACTATAATGATTTTTTATCCATGTATCCATTAATCTTTAGGTTGGTTCCATTACTTGACTATTATTAATAAAGCCATTATAAACACTATTATGCAGGTGTCTATGGTAAGCTGACTTTGATTCTTTTGGCTATATGTCCATGAGTAGTATATCTGGGTCATGTGGTAATTCTACTTTTAAGTTTTATAGGAAGCTCCATACTGATTTCCATAGTGCCAATTTATTTTCCCCTCAAGAATGTTTAAAGATTCCTTTACCCTGCATCCTCATCAGCATTTATTTGTTTCCTGATAACTATTCTGATTAGAGTGAGTTAGATCCTCAGTGTACATTTGATTTGCACTCTGATGGCTAAAGATGCATGTTTGTTTCATTTATTATTCCCAAATTTTACTTCTTTATTTGAATTATTCAATTTATTTGCCCACTTATTGATTATTTGCTTTAGTTTATTACTAATTTTTTGAGTTTTTTTCATGTTTGGAAATTAACCCCTTGTTCCATGAACAGCTAGCAAAGATCTTCTTTTCTGTGGGCTGTCTCTTCACTCTGGTAATTTCTTTTTAAATTATTAATTTTACAGAAATTTTCCAATTGGGTGCAATCCCAATAAGTTAATTCTTACCATTTACTGAGCAGTTGTATACTGTTGAGAAAATCATTGTCTATGATGTTTACAGACTTACATATTTATAGCCTGAAACTCAAGATCTCCCTGCTTCTGCCTCCTCAGTATCTGGGATTGCAATCATGTGAAACCATGGCTGGCATAAAAAGCTGAGCAATACAAAATTCTGTAAGTATTGTGGAGGAGAATAGAATCAATGACTTTGGGTTATTGATCTCAGTCCTAGCTCTATCAAAAACAAGCTATGTAAACTCAAGAGTGTCATTTAATTCCTCAGATTCTCAGTTCTCTCCTCTAATAATGGGATTTGTTTGCTATAGTTTTTTTAAAAATATTATCAGTGCTTGTTTACTAAATTCAGTACTATTTTAGACATATAAGGAGAAAATTTAGTGTTATTTTCTCTGTTATTACAATTCATCCATCATTCTAGGTAATTTATTTAGTTTCATACAATTAAGATTAAGATACAGTTAAGTTTGATACAATCGAGTAAATGTATTTTCTTCATCTGGTTTGAAGGATTATCACTTTCTTTGTTCTCTCAACTTTATTTCTCCTTTAATTTCTTCTTGCTTTTCTCTTCTTCACAGCAGGTGTGAGAATGGAAAATAAAGTCAAGCAATCTTGGTTGTTTAGCAGAGTGACTTTTCTATAATGACCTTCTCCCAATAGTGTAGATTTTCCTTTAGGAACCACATTATCATTTTTTTTAATTTCCAAGTTGAATTTGTATTTACACCGTCTTAAAAATCTTGTGTGTTAAATGGCCTTTTGTCAAGCTGCTACTAGATTTTTTTCTCTGTGTGTGAAACTGACTTATTCCATAGTTTCCATAAAGGGTGAATGCATTTTTAATTTTGAATCCTTTTTTTAAAAAAATCTAAACTTTATAAACAAAGTAATAAAACTAAGACTTACAACTTAGTTCAGAGAAAAGTAATTCATAATAGTTAATGATGGAGGTACAAATCCTTTTTTATTACATCAAATAACTCTGTTCTGTACTCTTTGTGAATTCTTAGCTATTAAAGGAATCAAATATCCAAGAGAACCAAATTCAAAAGGCCTTAAAGTAGAAGTTCAACACACCATCCAATTCTCTAGTTTCTAATATAGTGACACAGATAAAATCAGGATTTGACCGAACTCAAATAAAACATTCCTGTTACAAAATCAGGCAATTAGGAAAAATTGGCTTATGGGTATAGAAACTTTGATAAACTGTTAAGTTATTTTGTCAGTTGAAGAAACTAAGTTTACATTTAAGTTATGCTTACAATTTCAGTCTTTTTCCACAGAATTGGAATTCACAAATGAAAGATCTGGGAAAGAAGTTGAAGAGGATTTTTTTGAGTGATGAAGTGGTCAGTTTCTTATAGTAGCTCCATAACTCTTAGTTCTTTTTAAGTTTTCCTACTGGAAAGCATTATTTTCCACTGTAAAAATGTCCTGAGTTCTTGCCAATAAAAACATCTATATTTTATAGACTATTGAATCAAGACTGATAGATGGTAAAAAGTAACTTTCAGAAGGATGCATTGAGGCTAGTCCCTAAGAGACATATTGTCATCTCATGCAAAATAGCACAAAAGTTAAAATGAACTCTTAAAAATGATAGTCTTTCATTAGCCAGTTTCTGTCACCCTAAACTTTAGTCAGTTCCTACATTAGATGGGCTTGGAGTTGGGATGTTGCTATTGAGCTACATTTCTCAGCATAGGGAGTTAATTCTTTGTATTTCATATATTAAGAAGACACATTGTAACATTTAAATGTTTTCCTTGGGATTTTTCCCCCATCCAGGAATTAAAAATATAACTTGTGTTGAAATAATACTACCACTAGAGGGAATTCTGCCCATCCCCTGACTCTTATTCATGAAATATTAAGAATTTTGGTGTTTTTCTAAAATACAGTGATGGATGAATTTTGGCAAAGTGAAATTTGAATATAAAATATTATAAATAATAAACACAGATATATTTCATTCACTCATCTCAATATTTCACATCAAGTATGACTGTTGTATATCTTTCAAGTGACTGAGTTTATTTTTAGCTGAGAAAAAAATAAAAATGATCATTTTAGAAAGGCTTTCTGGAAAAGTTTGCAATCATTTCTTTCTTGTTTTTACATCCATATGTAACCCTCTCTTCAAGAGCCACAAAAACATTTTACACATATCATGAACTCCACCAAATGGAAAAGAATTTAAAGCGATGTCTGCTAATGCATTTGTAAGCTAGCTCTTCTATGAATTTCCTGCTCATTTTATTTCTACTTTTTTAAAACTTATTTTATTGTAAAGATGCTGTACAAAGGGGTTACAGTTACATGAGTAAGGTAAAGAGTACCTTCCTTTGTTTTTGTCCTCCTATTCCTTCCCTTCCCCACCTCCCAAAGTTGTAAGTTCATTTCCAATATAATGTCTTGTAGGTCTCATTGTTGTAATGGGTCATCCTGTGTCCTTGTTTCACCATTTTGTTATTACTGCTTCCCTCCCCAAATTAGATAAATGTATATACAAGATGCAGGGTAACAAAATCAAATAGTGGCAACAGGGGGTATATCATAGGGGGAAGAACATACAAAAGAAACAAAGAAAAAACAAAGCAAAACTTTTTGTGTCTTATGACCATATGCCATAACCTCATCATTTTTCATGTCTCTCTGTTCTTGCCTATTTTGATTTCAAAATTATTACTTATCTCATGAGTTAGCAGTTTTCCTTTTTCTACTAGGATTCATATTTTATACTTGTTGGTGTTTTGAAGATTGGATAAAATAAACCTTAGGAACAGTCAGTTCTCTAAGTTGTGTTTTGTGGGCAGTAAGGAAGCACAGCAAGGAAACAGTAAGGAAGGCCAATAATTTTGGTTACAAATTAAATTTCTTTAAGTGTTACTAGTTTATCAGAATTTATTGTTTTTAATTTGGTAAATTTATATTTTTTGAAGAATTTCTGCATTTTATCTTGGCATTCATTTTTAAAACTTTTCTTTATAGTGTTTTCTTATAACCTTAAAGATTGCTGCAAAACTAATTATGCCATATTAGTTCCTATGTTTTTCATTCTTTCATTTTTCTTAGTCATTCTTGTTGAAGATGTGACTATTAACTCATTAAAGAGCTAAGTTTAGTTCGAACATTTTTATTGTTTGCAGCATATGTATTCATTTTGTCTTAGTTTTGAGTATTTTCTTCCTAACGACAATTAAGTTTGTTTCTGATTGTTCTCTAGCTTGATTTGAAAGGTCAATTTATTTGCTATCAAATACTCCTGTTTTTAATTTATTCTAGATAAATCTTTCATAAAATATTCCATATTTTAATTACTTATTGTAGTCAAAATTGTTCAATTCTAAATCTTTTATAACTCTAGAAGTAATTTATTTGCAGCTTTCCAAACTCCAAATTTTCTAATACAATTTATAATTCCTCAACTTATCATTGAATTATTTAATTTTAGAGTGCCAGACGGTGTAGAATGTATCAATTCAAGGAAATGTTTTCTATGCTCTTCAAATTGAAAGCATTCTCTTTGTTTTTCTCTTCTTTATTCAAAACTTTTATATCCTAATTATTTTTATTTTGTACCATTTATTTTTTGAGGTCGCTGACAGTTGAATTAAAATATCACCCTTCATGGCTTTTCGTATGCAGCACATAGTAAGTAAACAGCAATTGTTTTATTTGTCCAGTTTTAGTACTCTAGGTTTGAGCACCAATTTCTTATAGAAATCTGGCTTTGATCTGGACTTGTGGATTCAGTGCTTCACACCATTTTAATTTTTTTATTCATTTATTTGTCTATATAAGAACTTGTGAGTTCCCTTATGACATTTGGAATATCTAAACTTACCTCTTCCTGCTGTGACTTTGGAATTGTGTATGAAGAAATAGTGTTAGATCTGCTATACTTTGGTGGTATATGGTATTTTTTGGTTAATACTTTGAAAATTATAATACCAAGAGATAAAGTAATATGTAACATACTTAGGCAATTAACTAAGAAATCTCTATTAATCATGAGACACTTCAAATGGAAATAAGAAAATCTCACTGTCATTTCAAGCTCTACACCTGGAGTAAGCCAGCCTTGGAATACTAAATCACTTGTCAAATAATATTTGTAGAAGATATGTAAAATGAATACAGTTTTTTGAGTGCTGTAGTTTGCAAATTCTGATTTAATATCTTTTATTTATTTATTTCAAAATAGTAGAGGTCTACACAAAATATTAATACATTTTATAAGGGATAAAATACCTTGTAGAAAAGTTTGATAACCCTGGTTAAATGAAGAAAAATAGACCTATTACAGCTAGAAGATTCATCTTCCAGAGAGGCTGTTCATCCAACATTTTAGCATTGACTCTTTAATATAAAGTCAAAAGGACTGAACTTACACATCTTCTTTGGTTTCCAAGCATTTTTTCTCTTTTTTAGTAAAAATAATATATTTTTAATGACTGAAATCATATATAAAATGTCATATGTAAAACATTTTAAAATGTCTATATGTTGAATATTTTCAAGCCTTTAGATTGGAGAATGGAGAAATCAAGCTAAATAACATATACATTAGTTTATATGCTCATAATTTTGTTATGATAAGAACAGTTAAACAGCTACGATTTTAGCAATTTTTAAAATGACAATATATGATTATACTATATTATATAGTATATAATATATATTATATATAATATATGTGTAATATAATATATATTATATACTATGTAACTATACTATATTATATAATAGATCTCTTGACCTCTTTTTTTCTAAAAGAAATGTTATATCCTTTCCTCAATTTCTCTACCCCTGTAAGAACCCCTTTTGAGCAAGGGCTTACCTCTTAAGAGCTATTATGAAATGATAAGAAATGAGATGGTACAGTGTTGAGACAGAAAAAAAATAGAACAATATAAAAGAGCATAATAGCATAGAAGAGGAGAAAATAACAAAGAAATTGTCGACACTGCTGCCTATTCACTCTTCAGAATTATAAACTCACACAAAAATAGTAATGGTTACCCAAGGATTATGGAGGTAGCCCATAAAAATACAGTGTTTGTAACTATTCAATTATAGTTTGAAATTATTTAATAAAAATTAGAATTATATTTATCTTTGTCAGAAAGAGGATAAAGGACATAACTTGGTAAAGGTATTTTTATTAGTAGCATTTAATTTAAAAAAATCCAAAGACAAGGAAAGTGCCATGTAGTTTGGATCATAAGAAATAATAATTATTAATAAAAGATTATGATGACTATAGAAAAAAAATAAAATGATCTTTAAACAAAACAAAACTTGTAAAGTTAAAGACAGATTTACAAATAATACATGCTTATTTCATTTTAAGGAAACATGAAATGTGATAAGGCTAAGTTGAATTGCCATGTTATTACCATTTCTATATCTCAGATGATCTGTATACCACATTTTCTTTTTGCCTTTCAGTTTTACTTCATTTTTAATACACAAAGTTCTAGAAATCCATAATGTTCAATATGTATTATATTTATTTGGTCACTGTCACATTAGTGTGTAAAATGACAAAACTTCCCTTCGTGTGTGCTTTCATTCTAGTCAGGAGGTAAAGAATTATAATGTACAATAAGTAAATAACTATAATGAGTAAATAAATTTAATATTATGTTAAAAGGCAATATGTGATGCAAAAACAGAATGAGTTATGGGGAACAAGAATAGTACATTGCTATTTTAAATAACATAATTTGGGATCAACGAATAGTTTTTTTAAGAATCATAATATTGTATGAAACAGATGTTTAAAATTGAATGTTTTTTAAAGTTACACAGTGCTTTCTAAAAGAGAATGTATAGATATACCTACAAGTGGTTGTCTTCCAGTTTAATGTTGATGGAACAAGTATGGCGGTGTGAAAATCCAAAGAACAATATCTATCTATCTATCTATCTATCTATCTATCTATCTATCTATCTAAACAACAACAGAATAAAATCCTGCCCAGGATTTCAGCTCATTACTTAACCTATTACCAACCTTTTTTAACCACTAATAGGAATAAAAGGAAAAGGAAGCTTGGATAGAAGCTTCCACATATTATGGGTTTATGGAAAGAGAGAAATCAGCACAGCTTCATAGGCTGATGTTAATGGGCCCTGAAGTGTTGGTTTCTGCTTTTATGGATGGCTACTCTAGCCAGTTAATTGGGCTAGATGAAGCCAGGAACTCTGTTTCTGAAAAGGGAGCATATGTCACTTGCCTATTTTTATCCAAAATGATGATTAACATGGACTACAAAAGCATTTTCAAATAGCACTGGTCAGCAGTCTCAACAATTACAGGACTTGAGGAATAATTTTTTTAAATGAAAATGTTCCATAACCAAAAATATGTGTATGAGTGGTTCTATTTTTAATCATAGAATCAGCCACATATTATAAAGACCTCTAATGGAGTTTGGTTTCTCTGTTATATCTATGACTAATCTTGTATCTTATTAGTAAGCTCTGTTTGTTGTACTATTTGAAATAATGTTTTTATACTTTGGCATCTTATAAATTTTTTGTTGATATACTTTTCTGTATTCCTAATAATGTATTCTCTTGAAGTTTAAAATCAGTTTTAAGAAATCTTTGATGAATATCTTCTTTGTTTGCTATAGAGTTAGATACAGGAAATGAATGATTTTGTAACTTGGGCTGAGACTGAAGTCTTAATTATTTTTTTTTGGAGATACTTTGCCTCTGGTAATCCTCAAACACAAGAACCAAAGCAAGGTCATATTTAAAATGTTGCATTGCTATAAGAAACCCAAATGGTAATTACTTGATTTTTATGTTTTCTGGTTATAATCTCTAAAAATTATTTAAACAATGTATACAGCATGTATCATTATATCTGATGACTTTAAAATACAAAAAAATACTCCAATTAATTTCCATAATATTTACTTCTTGCTTTTTTGCAGTATTTCTTCTAAGGCATCTGGATAATATTTAAAACAATCTCTTTTGTTGCATAAAACTATTCATTTAATTCTTAGTTATTTAACATCCTTTCTCCTCCTAACTCCTTTCCCTTGCCTACACACAATGTGGCTATAATTTGTCTTCTCTACATGCAATTCTCAAGACTTCCTGTTTTGAGATTTGTACTCCAACAGTGTATTATCTCTTGCAACTAAATAATTGTTCTTTCTTATTGCTCTAACAGGAGTTACCATTCATTCTATTCATGGCCCTCTTGTCTTCTGGTCTGGTAAACATTTTCTGCTTTCCGAGACTTGCCAACAAAGTCTTTGCCTACCCTTTGGAGTTGATAAATATGTTTTTTCATAATATATATTCTCCTATGTTCTCATAATATATGCTCATAAATATGTTCTCATAATATTCCATGAAAAGATACTTTTTTGAGATTTTCGTATTGTGTTATGTTTAGGTGGTTTCTCCTTCTTCCTTGAAGAGAAAGATTACATCTTTCTTCAATGTTACCAGCACGTAGCATAGTACTAGTGGGAAATACATTGTTTACTGGGTTCATGAGTACCATCTGTTATAATTATACATTCAAATATTTTGGGGTTGGGTATGAAAACTCCACTGATATAAGGATTAAAGTTATTATAAAACAAGAAAAAATGTTTAAAGGACTGGAGAGAGACACATTTGAGACTTTGGTACAAGAAAATCGCTTTGTTTTCTGAATCTATGAGGCAATGGGATGTTCCATTTAAATGATTTGTCCATATTACCAGGCGCCTCAAGACATGTTCAATAGGATTAAAGAGGCAGCTCTTTTTTGATATTCTTTTTGCCAAGAAACCTGGTCTTAGGCCCAGAGAAACATAGGTCCCATGGTTTCCCTTATTTGCAATATCTAGTATATGTATGAATCAAGCGGAAAAGGTCAGATAATGTGATGTCAGGAAAATGAACCCTTAGACATGTATTTTAATGTTTTTTCTATCATGCATGTGTTTCTAACGCATTTATAAGACTATCTCTTTGTTGCTTTGTATGTCCCTCCCCTACAGTATAACCCCTGCTTTCACTATATTTGATGTCAGTATAACTTGTGGAGGAGAGGGGGAAAAAACAGTTGTTTAAGGATACAGGTGGACCTGATGCAACAA
>NW_012267250.1:9446731-9459098 GCF_000151885.1 Dipodomys ordii
AAAAAAAAAGAAACCTGGTCTTTATGGTTCCCAGCTATATTCCATCATTTAAGATGTGCTTGATAGAAATTTCTTTTATGCATTTTCATGGTATGATCTGCTACACAATCTGTCTGGCTTATGAATTAGCTGTGAAAATGGAGGATGGGCCATAGATAAGTTAAATTTTGACAATGGTAGTAAAAAATACCAACCACAGATACTGAAATTGTAGTATTTGTAGTGCATTGACCTTGGGGATATATAAGGTTTCAAACTCTCAGAAAGTTCTTGAAGGCAGAGAATTGATTTTTTTAATTATTTTTTTATTGTGAAAATACCATACAGAGGGGTTACAATTACATGACCAAGGTAATGAGTACATTTCTTATCAAGCATTGCTGCTTCCTCCTTTGTTTCCCCTTACAGTCCCTGCCCTCCCAATCCACCCCCGGCCCGACCCCGCCAAAGTTGTAAAGTTCGTTTTTCAACATAGCATCTTGTACATCTCATTGTTGCAATGGGTCCACCTGTATCCCTATTTAAACAATTTGTTTTTCCCTTCCCCTCCACAAATTATACCAACATCAAATACAGTGAAAACAGGGGCTGGGGGTGGAGGGGATGGGAGGGGCAGATGGTAAGGGATGGTAAGGGGAAACAAAGGAGGAAGCTACAATGCTTGATAAGAAATGTACTCATTACCTTGCTCATGTAATGGTAACCCCTCTGTACGGTATTTTCACAATTAATAAAAAAGAAAGAAAAAAAAGAAAACAGGGGTTATACTGTGGGGGAGGGACATACAAAGCAACAAAAAAAATCACCTTATAAATATGTTAGAAACAGTAGCAAGAAAGAAAAACCACTTGAGTCCTTACCTTGGGGTTCATTTTTTATTAAGTATTTTATTGTGAAATTACTGTATAAAGGGTTACAGTTACATGAGCAAGGTAATGAGACTATGTCTTATCCAGCATTGTTGCCTGCTTGCCTCCTCCTTTGTTTTCCCCCTATCATCCCTTCCCTCCCACCTTCTCAGCTACAACACCATACCCCTCTCCCCAGCCTAAATTGTAAAGTTCGTTTTTCGACATAGCATCTTGTACATCTCATTGTTGCAATGGGTCCACCAGTATCCTTATTTAAACAATTTGTTTTTTTTCCCTTTCCCTCCCCAAATTATATCAACATCAAATACAGTGAAAACAGGGGTTATACCATGGGGGTGGGACATACAAAGCAACAAAGAAATCACATGGTACCTTATAAATACCTTACAAACAACAGCAAGGAAGAAAAAAAAACCACTTGTATCCCTATCTTGGGGTTCATTTCATATAACATCATCTTACCTGAGCTTTTCTGCTTGTCCCAGACATATATTAGTTATTGCAAATAAGGGAAACCATGGGACCTATGTTTCTTTGGGCCTGGCTTACTTAACTTTTTCTTTAATTGTGCTACATTTATTTTTCACTTCAGTTAGGAGGGACTGGATTTGTTTTTTAACATCACAGGTTTTTTTTAATTAACATTAATCTTTATCATTGCTTCAAAATGTTCTATTTGATATACTTACCCAAAATTTTGTGCCTCAGAAAATAACTTATTAATTACTATCCTAGTGTGCTCTATATTTACTTTGTGACTCAAAAAGTCGCAGCATTTCTAGTTAATTTATTTATAGACATGGGATGTTTTTCTGCTGATTGTGTTTTGTTCACATATAAAAATAGGTTGACCCAAACTAGATACAGAAAGCCAAGAGAGTCAATCTAAAAAAAAATTAAATTCACTTGATTTTCTTCTAAACCTTTGATTTAAAGTAATCTTGTTAATTCAGAATCCTAATGACTGGAACATAAATCCAACTTTTATCAACACTAAATAGATACTTCTCTGTGGGGGAAAGGGGACTAGTGCATAGCAGAGGCAGGAATGGAAAACAGACTCCCAAATCATGAATCCAATTCTTGTTCGATTTTTCTATTTCTCTCCTTAATAGTGTCTGAAATTTACCTCATCAAATGGATGAGGTGAATAAGTGCTACACTTTGCATTTTTCTCATCTCATCAATGACAGGACCATCTTTTTACTAGGTCAACCTCTATAATCTTTTTTGACTCCTGTCTTCTCTCAAACTCAACACCAAATCAATCCAATCTTATAACTCTGCCTTTGAATTAGGTGATAATCTAGGCCACCATTCTTATTCACTTCAGAACCATCTCTCACCTTGTCCTTACAGTAGCTTGCTAATTTAATTGGTTTCACCGCTTCACCCTTTTCCTCTCCTATCTGTTCTTCACACAGAAACTCAATAATATTTTTAAATGAAAGTCAAACCATGTCAAATGTCTATGCAGAAACATCCATTAGCTTCCCATTTTATCCAGTGTAAAATAAAAGGCTCTACCACAGCAAACCAGCCACGACATGATTGATC
The DNA here is from genome assembly GCF_000151885.1 of Dipodomys ordii. Taxonomy (NCBI): domain Eukaryota; kingdom Metazoa; phylum Chordata; class Mammalia; order Rodentia; family Heteromyidae; genus Dipodomys; species Dipodomys ordii. The sequence continues at coordinate 9,449,161 of NW_012267250.1, forward strand.
TATGATTGTGTCACTTTGGTCTTTCTATTCTTAAACATAAAATGTCCAATCTTTCTGGACATTCACACAGTCCTCTTCTCTCTGCTCCAGATGTGTTATCTCATGCTCTAATTTCACCAACTAAAATAACAATTCATTCTCTATCACCCCTTACCTCTATACATCTTTTGTTTCTTTCTTTTACTGACATGCAAAATATTGACTTGTTAAATAAAATTTTTATCTTCTTTTCCAAGAGCACGAATTCTATGTATCAATGATTTTATTTTACTCAGTGCTCCATTGTCATGTCTAGGTTAGTGTCTGGCACATGCACATGTCTACCCCATAAACATTTGTTGACCAGATGAATGATCTTGTGATGATTAACAACAATGTAATGTATTATAATGCAAATGTAATTATAATATCCTAATACAAAAGGGAAAAGAACTTTACCCAAAGCCACACAGCTAAGTAAGGAAGGAAATCTCACCTAACTGAATCATTGGCTTCTTAAACTTCTTTACAAACTCCTTGGTAAGTTACCCATGAATCTTCTCTTTCCTATTTATGACCAGAAGCAAGATAGATTAGATAAAATGTGGATGGATAAGGGAGGGGGGGGATAAAAGTGTTATGCGGGTTCCAGCCCAGCTCCTAAGCTGCTGGAAAGATGGCTGCCACAGACATACAGTATTCAGAATCTAGTCTTTAGAGAAGTTCAGGCTCAGAGAAATACATTCTATTTTTGTGGTTCCAGAATGTGTGCCCAGTTCAGCAGGAGGGCATTGGACTGGAATAATTCCATGCTGGGAAGCACAAGCCTGCTCTGTAAAATATTTATTTTATCAAATTCGTTTCAACTCCAATTCTTTCCAGAAAAAAAGAGAGGCATCTCAGTGCTGTTATTGGCTTATAAGAAAAAAACGTAAAGTACTTTTCTTTCTGCTCACAGTTAATTTAGCCCCATTGTGTCCTTGCTCTAAGTTCATGGAAATGTGGCTTCACTAGGGAAGAATCCATGTAAAGACTGTACATTCTACTTTAATGTCGGAAAGGCGGATGCGCTGACATCATATAATGGGGAGTGTGTCGCCCTTTTACTGAGAGATGTAATAGCAGAAACAGTCTTGACTGTGGAAACTGCCACAATAACCGCTCTGCTCATTTTTTATTGATGATGGATAAAAATTCTCATAATACTGTAGCCCAGTTACTTGCTGGAATATAGCTGCAGGCAACCCTTAGGGCAGGCTTTATTTATGCATTCCTACTTCCACTATTTGTAATGATAATGATTAATAATAATAAAGTAATAATAATAATAGTAATAAATCTCAATACCTTATGAATTACATCAGGAACAAGAAATTGTTACCTGGCCATACTCTGTTGAATCTTCTTTTAAAACTGTAATTCATTATTACCCTCACCATTGTGCTGGTTGCTAATAGACCTGTGCTAGCAATTTAGAACAGAAACTGAAATCTGCCCAGTGTGGGTTTTTGCTGGTTTTGCAACTATTATTGTAGGCTTTTTAAAAATTATTAATTTATAAAATGCCCTGAGCCTTACAGAGTAAAGGCAACTGAGCAAGCTAGGGAAATGAAGTTACAAAAATCGCTATTAGTCACATGAAGCACAGTGAGCCAGAACGGCTCAGTATACTCATTTCAGGAGTCTAGGTGCCATTGGGATATATTTTTTTTTAAAAACCTAGAAAGTACTGTCAAAATTAGTAAGTTTGTCAAAAGATTTACAGCATCCAAGGTGGATTCAAAAGAATTGTTTTAAAAGCATAATATTTAAAATCATTCCTTTGACATCTGGATGAATTCAGATGTATTCATGAGAAAAGCAAATTGCAGTCAGAATCCAAAGGACAGCTCTAAGTTAGTAACTATGGTTTCCTTGGGTTACATCATCACCTCCCCCAAGTCTTAGAAACCTGTCACTGGATTTGTTCCAGGAAGACTGGTAAGGTACGCAGCACACTTTTAATGGCATGACTCTATCAGACGCAAGATGAGAAATTCCTATCTAATCTCAGTATCAAGAATTGTGGCACTGTTGCTAACCTAAGGATCCTGGAGACTGCTACTGACCGTTACCTAATTCAGACTGGCTGTGATAGAACAGAATTCAAAATTAACTCTAATTATCATAGCAGGGTGTAGGTTTTTATCATGTCTTTTGCTTATCATGTCTAAATCAACTTCATGTTTGTAATTTATTATGTTTGGTGAGCTTCTGCTTAGCTGCATTTCTTAAGTCTATACTGGGGAGAATGTAGAGGGTAGGGAAAAGAAATCAAAATGTATAAACTCAGATGCAAATATAATCTCTTTTAGCAAAATTAGATTATAAAATCTAATTTTATTTTTATAAATTGTGCTTAAAGGATCTAGAGGCCTAAGGCAAAAGAGCTTCGATGAATAGACACCAGTTTTCATTGGTATGGTGTTCATAGATAGTTCCATATTAATTCACATTGAATGTTATCTCCTAGTTCAATATTATGAGATCTTTGTCGGGCTTTTCATCTGTTTACATTTATTTATTTATAAAAGGGTGATAATGGTACATACTTTTAAAAAAACTGCTGTGAGAACCACAAAGAATCTCTATAAAGAACAATCTTCAATCTCTTTTATATCTGTAAAATGGGTATAAAACAACATGTAGGACACAAGTATATGTAGATAGCAAGGACTGAAAAATTAGGCCTATGTTACATATGTAGGAAAAATTTCAGACTAAATTCAGTTATTTTTATTTAATGAAGTCTTTAATTGCAGCAAATTAATTTACTTGGTGTGAAGCTTAGAAATATGAGTTCCTTTGAGCCAAGAACTATGTTAGCCTTTATAAATGGGCTTACAATGGCAATTTAAAGAATGTACTGGTCTTCCTTTGCTTGCATGAGATTCTCTGTTCATATTGGTTATAAACACAGTAAGATTAGCTACTATGCTACTATAGTACAGTAGTCCTCACCCAGGGGTGATTTTTATGCCCCTGTGGGGTATTTAGCATTTCCTGGCGTCACTTTGGCTTATACAACTAAGGAGGCAGGTGCTACTGGACTCTAGAGGATGAGAGTGGAGGCTGCTATGTGTCTTGCAATGAACAGAACAGACCACACATGAAGAATGATCTGACCCCAAATGGAAAACTAATACCAAGGTTCTGTAATCCTGAAGTTATTGCTGTTTTCAGACCCCCATCCCCTGGTACTGAGGATGAAACTCAGGGCTTCACACTTTTGCTCTTGAGCTGGTGTTCTACCACTTGAGCCATGCCTTCAACATTCATGTTTTCAGATATTCTTTTCAGAATTTGGTTTCTAGTTTGGTCAGAGATTTGACAACACAGGAAAGGAAATAAGAGAATGTGACAGACTGAAGTTTACAGAGTCCTTTGAAACTATCATTACCCATTTATCTCTAAATTTAAAATAATTCCATTGTTAAAAACACACAGGAGCCAGGTGCTGGTGGCTTATCCTTGCAATCCTAGCTATTTGGGAGGCTGGGCAGGTAAGTCCATGAGACTTGTCTCCAATTAACTAGCAAAAAGGTGGGAGTGGAGCTGTGCCTCAAGTGGTAGAGCAGTAACCTTGAGCAGAAAAGGTCAGGGATATTGCCCAGGCCATGAGTTCAAGCCCAGAAGATAGGTACAAAAAACAAACAAAGAAATATATGAAGGAGAAGATAGGGAGAGTTTGATTAATAAAATATCATAGCCAGATAGAAGGAATGAGCTCTAATATTTTGTTACTAAGCTGGGTAGATATAGTATAATACATATATGTATATATATATGCGCATAAATGTATATAATATTATGTTATATACTACAATTAATGTATTAAATAGCACATTATATGTGTATATAATATATAGTATATATACTATGTTGTATAGACAGTATATATAGTATAAATATATAGATAGATAGGTAGCTATGTCATATGTGTATATAGTATAAATGGTTTATATATATACATATATATTTGTAATATATGATATATGTGCAACACAATTTATGTATATATTATATCTAGATTTAAATATGATATGTCACATTTAATATTATAATTTAATATTATAAAATAAAAATAAAAATTGAATTATAAAATTTAATATCATAAATGATATATCATATTTAAATATATATAATATAGTTGTGTAAATCAAAATCTCCAAGAAAGAGGATTTAAAAAAATTTCATCACAAATACAAACATATGATAAATGTTTAAGACAAAGGATCATCTAGCTATTTTGAGCTAATCATTCATATGTATGTATAACTTTTGTCCTCTAACAGTTCAGCTGAAGGTATGCAGATAAACATGGCTCTCAGATGCCATCCATCCTGTCCCATAAACCGAGAGAGAGAATAGCATGGCCCTACTGAATGAAGTCCAAATGCAGAAACCAAAAACATAGCATAGCATTACAAATACGTTAATGTATTAATCTTTGCTAGAGGACTCAAAAATTCATTTTCATAGAGCTTCAAACTTGAAATCTTTCCACAAATTTCAAGACGTATTTCCATTTTATTTCTGCTATCGTTCCATTCTCCAGATTACAAGATGCTAATTCACACGATAGACAAAATACCCTTGGCCTAGATGCAAAGACCAAGAGAATGAGTTTGAATCTGAACCAAGGCCCTGAGGACCAAGAAAACAATGATTTCCCTGGAAATGTCAGCTTAGAGGTGATGGATCCCTGACCAAGATGAGGCTACCTCTTCCTTGCCCATCACCACACACTTCTTCAGCTAAGGAGGCCACCGAGTTAAAGAGGTGGAATAAATAGAACTTGCTAGGCTACTGCTTTCTGAACAAGACTAACTTTCAGAGAGAATGGGAGAGGGAATACTAATTATTAGATGAGCAATTAGAATGATCTGCTTCCAATGCTATATACGACTGAAAGATAGGTAAGAAAGATTTAAAATTGTGGACTGGGAGAATATGTACCAACTTTATGAGTGTGTGTCCCTAGGGGGAAAGAGAGAAGAATACAAATGAGAAAAAAATACAAAGAAGATTTTCCATTAATATCTATTATATTTATATATTCTTAGGGAAAGAAAAGAATTCAATATGACTAAAAAAGTTTTAAGCCAGAACATTAGGCATATGAATCTTACATGTTATAAAAATACATTCCCATATTTTTTTTTCAAAATTAAAGGAAGAATCTTTGAATTTTGTTAACTTTCAAATACTGGAGTCAGTGGTAAGTATTCTTTTAGCAGGAGAGAAAGAAGAGACATGAAAGGATCTGCCTAAATAATGAGAGAAGGGAAGACTGAGATGAAGCCCTGGAGAGCTACATTCCCACTGGCCACTAAGCTGGACAGTTCTTGGAAGTTCCCACTCCCATATCCAAATTGCATACAGTGTTTCCCAGGTGCATAGTCTGAAACAATTAAACTAGGATTTAAGCAGAACCATGGGGGAAATAATTTTAAGTATTCATGATTCATCTCGTTCTCACTGAAAGTCAGCATAAAAGCTTCCACGTATAATGTTTCCAAATAGCTGACTGTCCTAACATTTTCTTTCAGAAGGGATAGGTCATACAGGATACTCATACAAGAGGTGCTTTTATGTAATACATTTCATCCCTCTCTCCACTCCTCTACCCGCCCCTCCAAAAGAAAAGAATAATGAATTATTTTTGGATGTAATTCAGACATTCCAAGGTTACCGTTGAGGTTTTACAGAAAGAGTGATACCAGTGTGAGAAAAGGTATCCAGGGAAATTTGAGGGACAGAAATTAAGGAAGGAGAAGATAGTCTCAGAGTACACCACCATGACCAGCCATTTGTTGAACTCTGAAGAGCATTATGCCAATGCAAAGTCAGACCAATTCTGCATAGAATCGGTTCTAATATATGCAAGTAAGAAGTCCGTGGAATAAGAGAAAGGAAAATTTGCTGTTTTATTTTCACTTGTGATAGCTGTACTTGAGACCTCTTAGTGTTCATCTGTAGAGAAGCTGAACTAGACAGGGAAAGGAAAGCAGAAATATGGTTATGGAAAATCTGAAAATCTGTAGTAGAAGTTCACATAATATCCTGTCTCTTTTTCTTTGCTTCATACTCATGTTTGTCTTAGAAGATGTGATCAAAGTTTTGATATGGCACGAAGAAAAAATGAGGTTGATATTGTCTAGTTCCATTAAATATAGAAAAGGAGCCAATGTTCTTACTTCACGAATCCCAGCACCCCAGGAATAGGAACAACAATTTTCTTTGAAAAAATGTGTACAATATAAACCTCTCTTTGGGAAGAAGTTTTCATATTACTTTTCTCATTTTTGGTATTTGAATATTCCAGAGGATGAATGCTGTTGGGAACAAGCCAGTTCAAGGCCCCAGGAAATAAAATGATAATGCGATCCCACTCTGATTATGCTGACAGATGTAGTTGTCAGTTTTATGAAGGTGGCTTTGGACCTCATTCCAAGGACAGTAGGATAACTTTGCTGGTCAAAGCTAAGTTCAGAAAATTTTTGACCAATGGGAAAAGCAAATTTATTTATATTTGTTTTGGCTCACTGCTGTTCACTGATGGAACACGATCATTTCATAAAGCTAAAGCTTTGCACTTACGACCCTTGGGTCCAAAGACATGATGTATACAAGTCTCTGAACCTCTCTGAAAGTTCATTTTCTCATAAAGGAAATTGCTACCAGAGTGGTTACAAGGGCTTACATAAAGCAATGAAACTGTTTTGTAAGGTATAAAATATCAGGTATATATAAGATTATTTCAAGGATAGTGTAGCCATCAGGCATTATTATTAGAAAAATAAAGATGCATAATTGATGTTGTTATATACTTTTGTTTATACAGGTATGTGGTCTTGAATTTGTGATTCACTGGTGTGTAACTGGGGCTACCCTTCTTTCAAATTTCATTTCTCTGGTTTGGGAAAGATAAAGAGAATCTACATGTCTGTAAATTCAAATACTCTAGGAACTCAACCTAACCTATGAATCAAAAGCAGAGACTATCCTGAGGAAAATTGTTATGCATCTTCTGCAAAGAAGCCAGCAGTATGACATGAAAGGAAACAACATTTGAGGGATATGAGGTACAATTAGAAAGTATAATAGTGCTTGCTTTGGCTTCCTCAAGAAGCTGGAAAACTGAAATCTGTATTCTTTGGAAAATCTGATTGAAAGTAGGATTTTTAAAATTAAATTTTAGAAAAGTCATAAAAAAGAATGAATTCTCTGATAGCTGATCAAATATTTCTTGAACATGACTCCTTTCGAGGTGATGAATGTGGCTGTCACCCCCAGAGATGCCATGTATGGCATAATAAATGGACCAGGGTCTGGATGTTTCATCTTCTGGAAGGTAGAGATTCCGGGGTGAGAGTAGGCTGGTTGGTGCTGATTTTACATTTATGCAGGTAGGTGAACAAATTTAAGGCACAAGTTACTGTCAAGCCATAGATCACTGCTGCTAAGGCTGCAAAAAAGACCCATGTGTGCAGTTGAGAGCTAGAGATGTCTGTGAGTTCTATCACATTTGATTCAATAGTCCTTCAAGGAGAAGCAAGGCAGATCCAGAAATATCAGCCATTGCCTCTTCTGCTGTTGACTCAGAAGCCAAAATAAACAAGACTGAACAAATTCTTTTTTATCATATCCAATTCAGCAGCGTGCAGCTTAATGGGCTGCTTCCCAAAAGAAGTGAAAGGGTGGACATCTGCTCTTACAAATGACTGACATGTTCACCAAACTAGCATTTTCTTGAAGGCGTTTATGCCATGTATCAACTTAAGATAATTTTAAACTTTTTGAGAAGTAGCATGGATAAGAGATTATAATCTTCAAGCAAGATTGTTGTAGCTCTGAGATTGCTCGAATATGATGTCGCCAGTATTTTTTCCTTTCATTCTGCAAAAATAAATCTCACTGTTCCCTTAAATGTAACACACCAGCATCTTCTGCCCTGGATGCCTACCAGAAATGCACTTTAGATTATTCCGAAGGTCTGTACAATGCTTTCAAGTCATCCATGGGGCTTTCACACAAATGGTGCCTTGCCACTTTGAGCATAGAAATATGGCTGAGTTCAGACAGATGCCTCTCCAGAAGCACTGCATCCTTTGAAAAGGAGACAGCAGATTATAGCCAAAAATCATTATAGGTCTACAATGAGCTCTTGCAATGTTTGGGGGTCCTACAGTGACCATCCCACAGAGATCAAGTCCCATCAACCTACAAAAATGTGTTTTCAAAAAATAAACAACTTTCATCCCTTTTACACCAGCCCTCTAAGATCTCTTTTCCTTTTTTGCATCTCTTCTCATGTTTCAAAGTACTTGTTGGGAACAAGGAGAGGGACTTTAGGTTTGACATAAAGCCCACAGAGAACCAAAATGAGCCCTTCATAGGCCTAAAGACAGGTGGTCAGAAGTGAAGTTTATGGAGGGTTATAGTGGCATTTTTAAAAGGCCATTGATGTAAATTTCCTCAAAAGTAAGGGCAATGTCTTATTCATTTGTGTATCCCTGCCATAGCTGGGGGTCTGGAATATGATCACTATTAAAAAATAGTTGTTGATTCCATTGATCATTCAGAGAGCAAAAAAAATTATTCTGCATGTACCATCAGAGTCTCCACAGGGCATAGAAGCATGAATAAAATGAGGTTACAACTGGGGACAGGATTTGGCTAGGCTTCAGATTCACAAAAGCCTAAAACATTTTTCATTTTCCCCCCAGTGAGGTGATATATACTTGAATAGAGTTAATACTGAAAAGATGAGAGTTGATGTTGTTCAACACTCACATTTAAATTAAGCCTCAGAATCTGCAATTCTTTCAACTATATGTTATCTTTAAAAACATAGACCACTATATTATCTTGTTTCTATCTAGAAACAAAGTAATCCATACATCTACCTATTTGTCATTTAATATATACTTCCTTCCCATTTGTCTCTTTTCTTTCTGGTTTTAACAAAAGAGATTATAAGTAAGGTAGATGCAGTGATGTGGGCCTGTAATTTCAGTAACAAAATGCCCTATCCAAATAAATAACTCAATAACTAATGTAACAATTAATTATTGATGACTCCTTCTCACATTGTAACAAGATAGTAGGGATTTCATATGATTTTGTAAATCTTCTTTCTTATAATTTTATTAATGATAAAGTCATGGCAGTGAACAACCCAAGGCATATAACTAGAGAAAGTAACAAAAGTATATTCATTACATACAATGAGATACAGGATTCAGCAATGTGTGGGTGAGAAGCTTTCATCACAGTGACTCCTTCATTTGAAGTGAAATGACTAGAAGGGGAGAAAAAAGAGAAGTTTTGAGAGGCTAAAAGTTTTGGATCCAACTGTGGATATGTTGAGTTGGAGATGACAGAAGAATTTTTACATAAAATGTGGGAGAGGAGTTAGGAAGAAAGCTGTCAAAACAGCAAATAGTTCCTTAGGGAGAGTACCATTACCAGGGAAGAGCTTAGTCCCAGTGGACCAGACATGACTTACACAGTCAGAGTGAAGAAGTAAACAATCCCATGGAGATAAAAGGAGTTGATAATGAGAAAAATCTGAGAACCCATAGGTGATAGTTTCCCATCACCAGCAAGTGAGGAGGCCAAAAAGAAAAGGCAGAGCATCAAGAAAGATGATGGCTGAGAGACCGGTGGATTTTGTGCTTAGGTCTTTTCCTATGTTCATATGCAGGATTAGATATACATTATATTCTTCAGCAATAAATATCGTTAGAAAATTCTCAAGCAATAATACATCAATATAGCAAAATATCTATAAATATGAAGTGTGACTCTAGGATTTTCTGGTATTGGGGATTTTTTTTACAGTCCAGGAGCTTGAACTGAGGGCCAATATATATATATATATATATATATATATATATATATATATATATATA
>NW_012267250.1:9459148-9531249 GCF_000151885.1 Dipodomys ordii
TATATATATATATATATATATACATATATATATATAGATAGATATAGTTATAGTTATAGTTATATATAACTAGAGTCAGACTTCAGATATATATATATATATATATATATATCTGAAGTCTGACTCTAGTTTTTTGTTGTTGTTGATTTTTTAATGGTCCTGGGGCCTAGGCTCTGTCCTTTAGCTTCTCTGTGCTAACAGCTAGCACTCTACCACTTGAACCTCAGTGCCACATCCAGCTTTTCCTGAGTAGTTCATTGGAAATAAGAATCTCACGGACTTTCCTGCTGGACTAGCTTGGAACTGCAATACTCAGATCTCAGCCTCCTGAGTAGTTTGGATTACAGGTGTGAGCCACTGGTACCTGGCTGACTCTAGTTTTATAAAAGAATCATTGGAATAAATAGGCACATAAAACAATGAACTCAGTAGAAGATACTGGGTGCCAGAAACTAGACATGCACAGAGATAGTCAAGAGATATATCTTTGGTGATTACATTTTATTACAGTAAAATAGGCAATAGATAAACATATAATATAAAAATAATCTTGGATAGTGAAAATTCTTAGAAGGAGAGATTAAGACTGGTGTGGTGGGGATAGTTGGGAAAGAGAAATTCTCAGGATCTTTAACGCAAACGAGTACCAAAAGGAGAAGAATCTCAACCCCAGTGTTGGGGCTGCAGCAAGGACACCCCAAGAAAAGTAATTGTAAGCACAAAGTCACAGAAATAGAAAAACGCTGGGTAAATTCTAGGCACACACCAACTTTTATTGTGTCTGGCATTCTGTAGTTATTTTAGCAGAATGTAAGCTATGCCCCGTGTCCTCTCAGTCTGATGGCAGAGACATATATAAATATACCATCACACTACAGTATGTTAAGCATTTGGACAGAAGCAAGTATAGAGTGCAATGTAAACAAGTACAGAGAGACAATGTAAATAGAAACTGCATAAATACCAGATGAACTGAATACTTTATCTGAACAGGAGAAGAGGGAACTTCTGGTCACCTTTGGACGGTTGTTTCTCCTACACATTGTAGTTCAGGTCCAATTCTCTAACTACAGTTACATTGTCTTTCTTAGGGTCCCCCTCATCATAATTGCTTCAAAGGAAACTTTAGAAGCCAGGAACCCAGGAACCTAGGTCTCAGAGACATCTCTATTCTCAATATTGAAGGATGTGGACATTCACTCTCTTGGGCATCCACCAGAGGCAAAACAAGTTTGGCTGCTGAGATTATTCTTTCTTCTCTGGACATGGATGATAAATGGGGAAACTGAGCTACCATGTGAGAGTTGGGGGCAGGGATTGTGAGTACACAAGGAGTCAATACTGAAGTGCCCGCAATAGTGGGCACTTGGGTGTTGCTGAAAAAACACATGGTATTATGAAGGATAATGGCACATTTCAGGAACACAAGTACTTTCTGATGGTGACTACTGTGTTTGTGTGTGTGTGTGAGAGAGGGGGGGGGAGAGAGTGCATGGACATACACATTAGGGAACATTTGCAGTGAAGGGAAATGTAATTGAAAAGTGAGTTAGGTTAAGTCTATTATACAAAGTATATTTTGAACTATTTTCTTAGAACTTTACCTTTGATCTTGTTGACAATGTGGAATCATGAGAGGCTTTTAAATAAATAGAAGAGACAGATGATAGGATGTGTGTTTTTGAATGGCCAGCTGTAAATGAAGTATAGGAAAACATTCTGGAGGATTAAAACCGAGGGTTTGGAAGACCAATGAGAAAGCAATAGCGATCCCTAAAGAAAGCAAGATTGCAATACTAAATTAAGACGATAACACTTGGAATAAGAATGGAAGGCTAATGAATAAAAAGAACAAGTAGAGAATTTAGTGATCAGTTAGGAAGGCATCAAAGCAGCAAAGGTCATAGACATATCTGGTTTGGGTATGAATTGCTGGAATGAAGAATACATACAGCCAGGTGCTGGTGATTCATGCCTGTAATCCTAGCTACTCAGGATGCTGAGATCTAAGGGACACAGTATGAAGCCAGCTGTGGAAGGAAAGTCTGTGAGACTCTTATATCCAAGTAAACAAAACACACACACACACAAAACCCAGAATTAGAGCTGTGGCTCAAATGGTAGATAGCTAGTATTGGGTGAAAAAGCTAATGGAGAGTGTTCAGATCCTGTGTTCAGGCTGCAGCATGAGCATGCACACACCCATCAACAAAATATTAGAGTCTCCTAATAAAATCACAAGTTATATTGGAATCAATTGAAATCAAGAAAACTGATGTAATAATTATTGCTCTGACCCAGCTGTTAGCTGTCATTCAAGTCAAGTGGGAACCCTTGAATAATAGAGAACATGTATTGCCAGAAAGTACAAACAACCCCCAAGATCTCTGAACCACAACCGGATGAATTCTCTAGTTAACTATTTGGCAGAAGCTAAATTCAGGCATCCACAGAGAAAATGTATTTTGTCTTGTAGATACACTTTCCTTGGCAAAACTTTTTAGTTTGTATACAAGGATTGTATATTTGACATATGGTTGATTTAGGAATTATTGTTTTGCACAATAATTAGATCAGATTTGCATAAGACCCATCAATCAATTATATAGTTAGTAAACATTTGACCAAAATCAAAAAGGCTTATACCCAAATTAGACATGCAGTGATTGGATTTAGAAATGGTTGTACAGATTCTTTCTGAAGTTTTTGTTGCTGGTGTTTATTTTGTATTTTGTTTTGTCTCCATGATTCCATTCAGTTTTCAATCTCTCCTGGGGAAATTAGCTGAACTGCCTAACTTAAAGTTGAAATCCTTTACAGTTTGTGTGGTTGGCTCTATAAATGTCAAGCAGTGAGAAAGAATCAGAATTGTAATGGTAAAGTAACTCTGCATGGTATTCACCAAGAAAGATGGAGTCAATCCTTTCAGTCAGCTTGCTTTTGTGTGTATTTAATTATCTATACATAATTTCATATTTCAAGTACGTGACACTTCATAAAACAGAATTTGACATAATTTAAGCACTTTATATATATATATATATATATATATATATTTAATATTCCCAAAGATAAGCCATAGTTACAGAAGCAAAGTCTCTATTTTCTTTGGTAGAATACGTGTGTGTGTAAATACATGTGTGTGTGTGTGTGTGTGTGTGTAGTTTTACTTTATTTCGAAATGACAAATCATTTGTACATAGTAGCAGGATCATGCAAAACTCACAATTTTGTGAGATTTCCTTTAGTTTCTAAATGATTGTGAAATTATAAAATTAATACATGATTGTTTAAATCCCAAAGTATAAAAAATATAAAAATAAAAATAAACAGAAAAGCCCATAATTGTTAGAAACATACATTTATTTCATGTTTATTCTCCTGTTATAAAGCTATAGATAATATTTACCAAAAAAGCAACGTACTGATTTTCTTTTCATTCTTATCTGTATCTAACAAAATATCTAAGCATTTCTTTCTATAAATAATTCTAGACCTATTTCATTATTTTGGAGTCTGCAAATACTATGAAGTATAGAAGTTCCATGGAGACTAAGTTGCTACTATAGAAAATACTGAATAACCTCACTCATATATTTTTGCATACATTTATGTATAGTACATTTCCTTAGAAGTTGAGTTTCTAGATCAAAATAATAAGATATTTCTGACTTTGACTGGTATGTCAATTTCTATTCTTACTGGTCATAAATAAGAATGCCCATGTGTTTTTTAGTGCACTGTTTTCAGTTATTTTTCCCTTTCAGTTTATTTCCTTTTGTCACTGTTTTACTTCTGTACCCTTTGCCTTGTATATGTTTATCTTATTTGAGGACAGGAAAGGGAAGCACAGAAACAGTGGGACAAAGGGGTAACTAATTCAGCAGTGATATTCACTAGACACTGTTGAAAATGAAAATGAATTGTACAACTTCGGGGGAGGAGGAGGAAGGACAGGAGGGAAAAAACAGGAAGAAAATGAGGGAGGAAGTGACACTATTCAGAAACAAATCTACTCATTGCCTGGCTTACATAACTATCACCCTTTTGTACATCACCTTTAAAAGATAAAATAACATAAAATAAACACAACTTTCCTTTAATGCAGCATTCTTAAGAAGCTTTGGGATCTACTCTTCCAATAAGTGAAATATAGTTCCCTTGTAGTTCCTTCTGCATCTGGAAAATGGTATTTCTTTGTGGTTTGGTTTTATTTTTTAACTTGGGTTTTGTGTTTTTCTTCTGGAAGGAACCATATACTTATATCATTTGCTTGATTTTCCATTTTCTTTTTTTTCTTATTAGTAAGAATTGTTTGCTTTGCTAAGGAATGTTTTGCAAAACCTTACATATTTTGTTGTTCTATTTATATATTTATCAAATTTGTTAAACTTTTGGATTCATGTGCAGTATTTTCAGGAACTAAAATTTTCAATGAGCTGTGAGCTGTGAATCTGTCTTGCTTTATATCTTTTTCAGAAAGCATTCTTACCATTACAACTGTAAAAAGCAGAAATTTCTGTTTGTTTCTTTTATTTTTAATGTTTGTTTGATCCATCTGGAAATGTTTTGGACATAAGGCTTGAAGTAGGGATCTAATTTAAAATTTTCCTAAAGCTAAATTATTCATATTACTCCTGCCCTATGGTTGATCATAAACCAGAATCCCTCATGCAGTTGAGTCTATTTATTGACTTTATTCTGCTAAATATTTTTCCTTGACTACTCATGTGCCAAAACCAGATTCTCTTGGTAATTGTAGACATGTAATCTACTTAAATATATTGAAAGCTTTCTCTCATTTTTCTTCCTCCTTTGGATACTTTCCAGGTATTCTGTAATACTTTATCATAAAATATTTAGACTCAACTTATGTGGTGACTAAAAATTGAAATCTTGTCAATAACATAGAAATTATGGTAAATTTATAGATCAATTTAGGATCACAAAATATCAGTGCTTTACTCACCAAAAGGATATTTCTATTTTTAATAAACATACTATTTATTTATGGTCTTCAAAACTCATTTTAAAATTTTCTTTCCATATAGCTTGTATAATTCTTAAGTTTATTCCTATGTATTTTTATGGTTCAACCCCATATTGTAAATGAAGTCTCTCCTTCAAATATATATTCTGTTACATTTGTATATAGGAAAATGGTTTTGTCTGATTTCAGGTAAATTATTAAATTGATACTTAAATTTCAATATGCTTGTCTTAGATGTCCTTATACAAATAAATGATGTTTGACTCTACCTTTCCAATTCTCGTGCTTCTCACAGGTCTCCCTTTTCTCCAGAAAACAGGGATTTATTTAGGATACTTTTGCCATTCAGAAATGTTCAACATTTATATAGAAAAATCTGCTGGCCTATTATTATGAGGCTTCCAGGTTCTGTGTCTTGCTTCAGATGATCTTTCCATTCCCCAAATACTGAAGACATATTCCATATTTTCTTCCAATATTTATAGTTTTCATTTTACATTGAGATCTTTAATCCATCTGGAATTTGTTTCTATATATTGCATGAGATAAAAATCTAACTTTATTTTTTCCAGATGGATTGCAACATTTCCCAACATCATTTATAAAATTGGTCATCCTTTCTTCACTGGTTTGAAATGCCACTTTAATCATATTCTAAATGGATCAGTTTTGTTATTTTTAAGCAAGAGCTTCAAAACCAAAAAGGAATTAAATTACAGTAGAGAACAAAGACATGAAAAGTGGGCAAAAAATAGACATTGAGAAAAAGCTGTGTACACCTATTTAATGAATATAATAAAATACAAAGGTCAATCATAGAAAAACAGTACAAATGCTTCAGAGAATACATTCTTAAACAGTATCTAGTAAAAAAGAATCAGAGAATGGACATTTATCAAATATAAGGCTGCAGCACTTAATTATTCAAACATTATTTAGATGTTTCAATCATACAGAAAGCTAAAATTATTTGAAGTCTCAAAGCTGTAAACATTTTCCAGCTGCCTAGATTAATCCCTAATCAGATATAGAGAAGATCAAAATGTTCCCGAAGTAAAAGCAAAGTCTAGAATTACAGAAAATTAGTTGTCTCTTTTTTTTCAACCTTGTAACTTAACTGTTAGGTCTTAACATCTGTGGATGTAGAGGTTTGATCTTTGCTATTGTTTGTCTTTTAGCAGAGGAAGTGATAAACAGTTGTTGTTGATATTAAATGCTGAATATGATAAGAGCCAATGCTCAACTCTAAAGCCTGGTAGAAATTCTAAGGAATGCACCTACAATTTGTACCTTCCTAAAACATTGAAAAGTTCTGTTGAATAATAACAATAGCGAATCCTCCTATTTCCTGGATGTGTTTTTATGTTGGACTCAAGGAACTACAGTAGAATCTATGGTATATATTTCTAAGACTTTTCACCAGAAGCTTAGAATGAACCAATGCAATTTTTCAAATGATATCACTTACAGTTTAAGTAGAATTAATAGTATAATCAAAGATTCTTACTAATCTTACCATGCCATCAATAGGGGCAAATAAAAAACACAAGATGGTCACAAGGCATGTTTCCACACAATATTGTTCAACCATATTTTCTCACAAGTGGAATGTTCTGTTAAGAAATCCTGTGATCATACAAATGTAAGAACAATAGAAATGACAACAACTAAATCCCTTTTTTCAGTAGTTGAGAATTGGTATGTGTTATGTGAAAGTTAGAGGTAGAAGGGATAATGTGCATCCATTATAGGAATGATGTGAGCCACTTATTACAAATGCAATGTAAACAAGTCCCAGGATGTTTGCATCTGGCAGATAAATGGTATTTAGTCATTTTATAGCAAACACGTGTATGTCTTAAAACATTACAATGTTTAGCAGTCCATAATGCAAATGTATAGTTCAATAATATAAAAGAAAAAATTAGAAAAAGAAAATATTGAATGCTAATAAAACACGTTTAAAATGCATGTAATTAACTGAATATATTTTTAACTTTTCATCACGATATGTCTTGAACTAAGGGTGCATTTCAAATAAGCTTAACAAATGCATACATATATGTGTGTGTATATATGTATATATATGTGTGTGTGTATATGTGTATATATACACACACACATATATGTGTGTATATATATATATAGAGAGAGAGAGAGAGAGAGAGAAAGAGAGAGAGAGAGAGAGAGAGAGAGAGTTCCTATTATAAATGCAGCCAGCCAGATTAAGGAAATGGGAAAACTAACTGGAGGTGGGGTTAAATGCTGCCCTTAGCAATTTTTCCTGGAAAACCTGAAGTCAGACCATGTGTCTATATTTGCCACGGTTAATTGCCACGATGATCCTGGATACTCTTTGACTTCTTAGCTCTCTAAACAAAGCCAGATTTTGGACAGGCTTTTTCTTTCCCAGGCTTTTGGAGGAGTGCTAATTACAAAATACTTTATTTAAATACCAGAAACTCATTCATGAAACCAAGCCAAGTCTCTGATTTAAAAGCATTTAAAAATATCCTTCCAACAGCCGTACTACTTTATACTTTATTTTTAGAGACTCAATGTTTGTTTTGCTGGAAGAAAAAAAATTAAAACATGAAAAGTGTGCCATGAGCAAATCTTCGATAATAAGCATCACATACATGTTGTCGAAGGAAATATTCAACATAAAACAGCCAATATAAAAACAGCCACTGCTCAGGCATCTTTATAAATAGCAGTTACTATTCTGCCTTCTATTGCTAAGCATTTTAAATAGCATACCTTTAAAAGCTGTCAGGCTCTTTACCTCATATAATTAAAATTTCCTGAACTTAACTTGCATAAAAATTATTATGGAAAATTGAAAATACATATTCCATTCACTTTATGCATAATTTTGCAATCATTATATTATTAAAATGGGAAACACAAGGAAGAAAAGACATACAATTTATTGGAAAAGATACATTATTCAGTATAAAGAAATTGGTCTGTAAAACTTTCAAATATCTTGAATGGATACCATGTCACACAGAGATTTATAGATAAAATTATCCCAAATAGTTATCAA
Source organism: Dipodomys ordii (assembly GCF_000151885.1). NCBI lineage: Eukaryota > Metazoa > Chordata > Mammalia > Rodentia > Heteromyidae > Dipodomys > Dipodomys ordii. The sequence continues at coordinate 9,467,188 of NW_012267250.1, forward strand.
TAAGTCTCAGCCAATTAGGAGCATATCCTGCACTAAATGTCCTTTTAGGACATGAGTATAAAAGAGGTTTTGTAGCCGGGCTTAGGAGGCTCACGCCTGTAATCCTAGCTACTCAGGAGGCTGAGATCTGAGGATTGCGTTCAAAGCCAACCCAGGCAGAAAAGTCCGTGAGACTTTTATCTCCAATAAACCACCAATAAACCGGAAGTGGTACTATGGCTCAAGTGGTAGAGCGCTCACCTTGAGCTGAAGAGTGCAGGGACAGTGACCAAGCCCAGAGTTCAAGCCCCATGACCGACAAAACAAAAAAAGAAGAAGAAAGAAAGAGACTTTGTGGGGAGGAAGGGTTTGAGGGAAAGGTAAAGGAGATGATTCTGAGGGGTGAAGAGAATCAAAGTGTGTGTGTATGTGTGTGTGTGTGTGTGTGTGTGTGTGTTGTGTACAGTATAATGAAACTCACCAAACACTATTTTTAAAATGTAGAAGGAGGGACTAAGAAATATAATAGAAAGGATGAACTTGTTCTAAGTATACTGCATGCACCTATGGAATTATAACAGCAAAATCTATTACAATTAATGAATCTAATAAAAGAGTTTGTTTTATAGAAAAATAAGGAAAAAGAAGAAAGAGAGAGAGAGAGAGAGAGAAAGAATGGAAGAAAGATCCCACTGAATTCCTGAGCACTCTGATATAAGAGCAATGATGCATTGAACACAAAATAACAATTCCGGAGCTCTCTGCCCCTTGTAATTACTGCTATGCAACCAACTATATGTTTATAATCTACATTTAAAAACAAAACTCACTTTAAAGTGTTCTGAAAGACCTCCTCCATTCAGAAAGTAGGGAGCATGAAGATAGCGATTGGCTGTGTTAACAACAATGGGAACTGAGGCCTTAATTCAGCAGCAGAGCAAATGCTTTGATTCTAGCTCTGCTGTGACACGTGATACAGCTCATCATCAGCGCCCTGGATGGGGCTCTGCCATCTCCATCCCCACCCCCATACCACCCCGGAGTTCCCGAGTGCCAAGCATGGCTCCAGCAGTTAGGGGAAGTTGGACCAACTGCCGCCATGTTTTGTTGGCGGACCCCAGAAACCATGGTAACACTTAAACATCCTGAAGTCCTTTATTTGCTGCTTCTGGGCTTCTCACATCGGTTCATGTCATTGCATTTGGCAAGGCAGAACACTTTCAAAGTGGGATTCAGCAAAAACCCGATGACCCAGCAAGTCACACTGAGGCTGGAAACTGTGACCGTGCTTACATTTTACCAGTATTTCCTAACTTGCAACCAGGAGATATATACCTGAAATGCCTTGCTGTGAATTTTGTAGTACCCAAGCCAAAAAGCAATGAAATTTCTGTAACAACATATGTGTGCCATGACAGAATTCCACACCAGCCCAGAAAAATGATTTTCCTGGGTAGGCCTGTGCAGGGATGGAATCAGTTTCTCTGTGATAGGAAGCTGGGCAGAGATTTCCACCACTTTCTAGCTGACAGGTGAGGTAATTTTCAAGGCACTTCTCACTCATGCATTCTGCATTCACTGGATGTACATTTTCGATGTCCAAGAGACATTCCAGGAAAGATCGACAGTGGACCCAACGTTCAAAGCTTCTATATTCGCAGGTAATCAACACAACAGTATGTCCCGAATCTTTCCAGGGCATAGCAAGGTAACCTTATCCATAGTTTTTCAAATGGTTCAATTCCAACAAATCACTTAGTCGTTGAACAAGTATATCTGATGCCATCCCATTAAGTTGATGTCATAGCCACTAATCAAAGTTCCTTCCATTCAATTCCTTGATTTGGGGTTTAAGATCACTTTTGCCATTGCTTTGAAAAATGGTTATAAACTAAGATTGGTGGAGAGAGGAGAAGGGCAGGGCAGGGAAGGACAGGAAAGGAAAGGAAAAGGGAAAGAGAGAGACAGCGGTATCCAAAGAAGGAGCAGAAGGCCAAACCTATTTGAAGGCTGGTTGGAATAAGTACTTAGGGTGAGGAATGGGAGTCAGATGTCACTGGTGAGGTCTGCAAAGGAAGGGACAGACCTTCCCTTGCCTCGCCCTCCCAGCCCCTGCGCTCACCCTCTGAAGATTGAGCCTGTCTGCTGCGCTCTGTTTTGGGGCCCTGGGAATGATCTTGCAAGGAAGCGCGGGCTGCCAGCGCCAGCGCCACCAGTCGGTAGATATGCAACACCACCACAAGGGAATTCTTCACAGCAAAGAACACGAGCATATGATTTATCACTTGGAAATAGATCATCAGTATGAGACGCACAACCAGAAAGGGGCCATCTTGTATAAAGACGCTGATGCCAATGTTCCACAAATCCGCACTGTACAGGCAAAAAAACAGAATGGGGAATCTCCTAGCACTCGCAGATGAAGGGCACGCTGCATGCTGTACTGCAAATGCAAGAAACAAGGCATCACATTACCTCTCTGAAATGCAGAAATCCAAGTTGGATGAAACTGGATATATCACTACCAACGAATGTTCTACTTATAAATGATGGGAATTTATTTTGATATAGAATAGATTTTAAAAGAAGAACAACAAAAAACAAGAAGCCCCCTCTAACTCTGCAAACCAAATTAACTGATTTCCATCAACTTAAAACAAATCATTAATATTAATTCTAGTTCTCATTCTGTGGAAGGCCTAATTAAGCAGACTAGAGAGAACAAAGCAGAGAACTGTCTGATTCAGTCGTCCTGATGGAAGGCCACTGAGATGTGAACTGAGGACTTCAAGTCGGAGAGACTGGCTGCCTTTTTTCTTGTAGTGAGATGTTGGTCAATTTAGTTAATCTTCTGGGGCCTCCATTTGTTCCTTTTGAAAACTGGGATACCCATATTTGTCTACTCATTCATTCCTTTCGTTTCCAGTAAAATACCCACCTGCCTTCTATCATGCTCTTTCAGTTATAATGAGTGACTTGCTTGATTGATACATGTGGTAATGGACCAAAGTCATGACTCAGATCATTCCAGATGTGCTCTTCCAGATTTGCCTATTTACTTATTTTCCAGTTTTATCTATCTACTAGTTGACCCACTCATACATTTAAATAAACTTTGTTGAGAAAAGTTAACTGTTTATATGCATATTCAACTTTACTTCTTGCTAAACACACTTTCTAAAGATAGGGAAGGAGCTCAAATAAATGACATGTGATTTCATTTTTACTTAATTTCTTATGCTTTTGTTTCATGATTTACAAGAAAGACTAGTTATAATTAATGATTTTCCGGTTGAATAAGAGGAAATTCAATCAACAGATGAACTTTTTTTTAAATTTCTAAACTGTAAATTCAAATTCAGGGTCAGGGGCAGAAAATAATCCTTTTAGAATAATGGAGCCTTCCACTTGGAGTTTTCAAACAAAGAATGCTTTCGTCTACTGGAGCCTGCAAATATTATGAAGGTACTTTGATATGGGTGAACATAATGTACTGTTTGTTGGAAAATACAATAGTCATTTAGTCAGAAGTAACATTTGGTCTTTGTTTTTCAAACAGCTGCATAACATTATCACCTCTGAAAGTTTACAAAATTCTTTCTTAAATAAAAAATTTCTAAGCAAGGCTATAAACCACAAGATATGAGAAAAAAATGAGGCAATGACAAAGGAAACACTAGCATAAAATCAGTAACTTTCCAAAGAAGTCAGGGTCAAGTAAGCCTCCCCAAGAGTCCACCAAGCATATTGCTCAATGTGAGTGATGGCACCTACTATTCTCTCAGTAGGGCAGCAGATGAGCTAATATTTTACTGGATGACTAATGGAGAATTACCAAATCAAGATTTGGAGAATTCCCAAGCCAAAATTCCAGGATAAGACAAACTTATTGTTAAGCACTCTGGTTAATACAGTTCAATTGAACTTCTTGTGATGATAAAAAAAATATTTTACGTATCTATCTAGCCAATGTGGTTGCCATATGTGACAAGTCAACACTTGGAATGTGGCTAGTATGACTGAGGAACTGACCCTTTAGTCTCAATGAAATTTCAAGAGACACATGTGGGTACCATTTTGGAAAATGCAGCTGTAGATCATCTTTCTTAAGAAATGCCCAGCAAACAGTTTATTTCTCCTTGTAAAATTCTAAAGATTTATATCTTCATTAAATTAAGACCAAACGGCCACCACTGAGGAAAAAAATTTAGCTTTCCATAGATAGTCTTGAAATTGCTATGACACATGGATCTGACAAAGGAGTGAAAAATGATCCTTTGTAAATGTCAATTGATAACATTTGGATGCAAGAACCTTGACAAGTATTTTATAAACTATATCTTGCTGAATCAGCAAAAGAACCGTTAACCCAAGATGCTATGATTATCATTCTTTTCAGGAGGAAAAACTGAGACATAGATATCTTATCTACTTTTCAGGAAGTCTTATAGAACATAAGTTATTGCCATTGTTTTAAGTGAATATAAAACAACATGATTAGGCCAACTCTCACAGAAAAGACCACAAGATTCTACCTCCAAAATAACCAGGCAAAAGCATGGTTGGAGGTGTGGTTCAAATGATTGAGCTCTCTCCTAGCAAGTACAAGTACTTATGTTCAAACCTCACAACCAACAAAAAACCAAACTGTGATTATCCATTCAAGTGTTTGAAGCTCATACACATCTAGAGTTTCAATTAACTTCTAAAGCCAAACAGGAACATTAGGATACCAGAATGGCCACCTTCTCGATTTCTTCTTAGCTTTGATGTTATTTCTAATCAAGGATTGTAATTTCTATTTCTTTGTGACAATAACAAATATATTTACCTGCCAGGTCAAGGGGAAATTGCAACATACTCCAAGTCCATATAAGGAGGATAGCACAGACCAATCCAGGATTATTCCTAGAATGTAACAAATTTTTCAGTTAGTAATAAAAAATATTATCATATGCACAACAGGGAAATCTCACTCATGGCAAGGCATCTTATTAACAAACCTCTTGTGAATTGACAAAATATATTGGTGACAATAAATTTGTGAAGAAACCAGTGGATGAAATGATGGATGAGAAAGAGGTAAAACAAATATCTGAGGCTTAAGAACACAGAATAAGCATGAACTATGACAAAGCAGCTTAATCTCATATTGTCATCTTTAATTTTTCATGGAAACCGTATGTGAGAAAAATGCTAAGATGGGAAAGTTGGATGTCAACATTGATATTCAGAGGCCTGATTCTAAGAATTTCATAGTTCTCCCAAAATTCCAAAAGTATGATTGAAAAGATATTGCCTAGAGACAAGATGATGCACAAATTTTAAAAGCTCAGAATGATAAAGACCATCCATAGGTAGGGAAATGTGGAGAGAGAAATTCCATTAAAAAGATACACACCATGAACATAGCTGGTAGGCCAGGAATAGGCATGTTTGAGTTACCATTTAATTTTTTCTGTGCCTAAACTGGTGCCTGGAAAACAGTTGGCATTCAACATATATTTGCAGGCAGATGGAATGAACATACAAAAGATAGGCCTATGCCTGGGAAACTTCATAAATATCACAGATTTAGGAGACTGAAGTCTTTTGAAGACTAAAGTCAGAAAGAATTAAGGTGACTGAAAGGCAAAGGATAGCAAAGAAGTTCCAAAGTCACATTTATTTCTATCAGAAACACAAAGGAAGTTACCAATTTACAGTCATTGTTATAACAACAGATTTTGTTTCCATCTGTCAAGAGGGACTTTTGATTGGAGAGGGCTAGAACATTATCAGAGAAGAGTAATTGAAAGCAAACTAAATGGAATGATTGAAAGGGATATCTATGGATGCTTCAAGTGTTGGGATCTTGAAAAATTAAATCTCAGAACTCTGAGAGAATTTGTAAATGAGATTTCTAAGCCGTCACTATCTATCTTGGGAGTTAATAGTAGAGACAGGCTGATGACAGAAAAACTGAAGTCTCAGCTTTCAAAAAGAAGCAGAAATATATCTTAAAGTACAAGAAGTATGTTACTATTAATGCTTAGTTAGATTACATAAGTGGTTCTCAAAGGATTTCTGCGAGCCCTTATAGGTGAAGACAGTAATTACTAAGAATGAGTACAGGTTCTCTAAGAACAATTGTACTCAAATAAGTTTATTTTTCCTTGTGTTTTAGAGACAGAATTACCAAGAAGGTGATACGATATAAATTAATAATAGACATTTGGATTTAAAATCACTCCCTGTAAAGCATGTCCCATGGTGTCCTTATTAGTAAAATTTTAAACAATATTTTATATGTGAGTATAGTTTGGTGGAATTTTTTTTGTAACCTGAAACTGGAACTCAGGATATTGCACTCTTCTTTGGCTTACTCACTCAAGGCTGGCACTTTACCAATTGAGCCATACCTCTACTTCCTGTGTTTTGCTAGTTAATCGGACATGAGTTAATGGATTTATATGCTAGAATTGGCATCAAGCCTTGATGACCAGATTTCAATCTTCTGAATAGCTTGGATTATAAACATGAACCACTGAAGCCATTTTTGTTAGATAGATTTCAAACTGTAAATGACTTCCCAAAGGGGGCCCTATAATGAATTGCTATAGGCTCTATCTCTGATTCCAATCTACTTCGCATTTCATCAGTGACTTCATCTCCAGTACTGATGGAAGGCTGTGCCCATGCATACATATAAGATGGAGCTTGGATAGAAAACCAGCACCCTGGAAGACACAATCAGAATTCCAAAAGATGTGAATGAATTACCAAGTTAGAATGGGACAGGACGGCAGACATGGTATTTCCCAGAAACAGCTATGGAAATAGGTCAACAGTTCTGGCTCCAAGTGATCAGAAATGAATTGTCAATTACCTCTCTCTATAGTGCAATAGGATCCAGTGCTCTAATCCCACAGTGATCACTTATCAGCTACATCAGTATGACCAAGTAGTTTAGCATCAATCAGCATGCTTCAGATTATTCATCTGTATTGTGAAGATGACAATAGCAATAGCTATCGGATCTTAGAAGAGAATTTAAGTATATTTTACTACATTTAACATGTTAAGATCTCCTTTGAAATAGCACTTTACACAAGCTAAATATGGGAGAGCCATACTTTGAAAATAAACTTTTCAAAATGTATTTAATTTTGAGACCTCCTCACATTTTTGCTAATAAAATGATATTGATAGAATGACAGCATCTGACTCTCAGTGTTAATATTAGGCCTAAACAACCCATGCACCTAAAGTCTTTACACACATATCAAGTGATAAACATTACTCAAAAGTATGATTCATTAGCATATTAACTATTATTACCATCATTATTTCAGCGTGCTCCTAGCTCTAATATGCTCAAATCTAACTAGACAACATATAATATATAAATATATAATGAATGTATTTTTATATGATACACACAAAAACAAACATACATACAAAAGATGAAAGAATGTGGATATTGGGAAAAATTGATAAAAGTTTCAAAAATAACTTTGAGCAGTCTGAAAAATTGTAAGCTGGCAAATATGGATTATAAGATTAAACAGTGAAATCACTCAAGAATGTAAATAAATCACTCTGCTCAAATTGTAATCAGTGAAGATTTATGAAAAGAAACCTGGGATGGATTTATCGACCACTAGCCCATATGTATAATCCAGCTTCAACAAGTCACCCAAGAAGCATGGGAAACAATGGACTTAAACCCATAAGAAGTGCAATTATGCCCTTTTATAGATCACTTTTCTTCTTGGAAAACCAAGAGGATAAATGACTAGCATGTGGTAAATCATTATATTCAAACTGGCAAGTAAAAAACAATCAAAATAAAAGCTCTATTTTGCCAATTTGCTCAACTATTTCCTTTGGGAAGTATAAGAAGAAATATTCACTGAATATAATTAAGCTACTTTTAAAACAAATCATTTCATAAATATAATAAGAAAATAAAATATAACAAGAGAGAGAAAAAGGAAAAAAGAGTGTTGTTATCCTATCCTGAAGGAAATATAACATCAAGCAAAATAATGAAAAAGAAAACACAATGTAAACACCAGGAGTTTCCTTTGTGTAGCCAGACAAATACAATGATTATCAGAAACCCTATGGAAGTCTTTTTTTTCCAAATAAATGATCTCTGCTCAGGAAAAAAAAGTTCAGAGTAGCAATAACAGACCTTTTGCACATGATGAAACTTACACATTAATAATAGAAGCCTTGGAAGAAGAGAAGACAAAGCAGATAAAAGTATTTAGAGAAATAGTGGATAAAGTTTCTGACATAAAAAGCATAATTTACAGATCCAAGCCCAATAAAACCCTTAGAAAGGCTAAAAGCAAAGAAATCCACCCCAGTCACAGTACAAATTAGTCTATGTTGAGAAAAAGAAATCTCCAAAACAGAAAGAATAACTTGATTCATTATATACAGGGGTACAATGGAACAACAAATAATGACTAACATCTGATAAGAAACATGAAGGACAGAAGGCAATGGAATGGTTTGTATGTGCATGTTTGTATGTGTGAATACTAAAAGAAAACTCAAACCTGTCAAGCCTTCAAACCAAGAATTATATATCCAACAAAACTATTCTTCAGACATGACAGCTAAATAAACATATTTCCAGACAAAGAAAGACAGGTTTCTTGGTAGCATATTTGTCTGATGAAAAGAACTACTTGAAGTTTTTAGAAAGAGAAGGAATCACATAAGCCAGTAAAGTTAATCACCATGAAAAAATGAATAACAATAAAATGGTAAGCATGAGTAAACAAAAAACATGTAAATATGTTGCAAAGCCATATAAGTATTTTCTTCTTTTAAACGCTAAAAATCAAAAAGTTGTAATGAACAATAGTTATCAAAGCATACTATGAGGTTAATATCATAAAAATAGTTTATAATCCATGAGTAAACATTGTAGCATAAAGGATGGGTAAAATGGAGCTAGGAGCCACAAATCAAATGAGGCATGGAGCTACATTCAAATAGAGTAACATTGTTATGCCTTCTTGAAATCAAGTTAGTATTAACCAATGACAAAGTGAGAACAAGTAAATATGCATTCTTGTTAAGCATGAGTAGAGTAGGTCATATTATAACGCGGGTCTATCAACTTAAAAATATTGAAATAGGGCATGGGAATGTGGCATAGTGGTAGATTGCTTGCCTAGCATGCATGAAGCCATGGGTTCAATTCCTCAGTACCATATAAACAGAAAAACCCAGCCAGAAGTGGTGCTGTGTCTCAAGTGGTAGAGTGTTGGCCTTGAGAAAAAAAAAAATCTCAAGGACAGTGCCCAGGCCCTGAGTTCAAGCCCTAGGACTGGCAAAAAAAACCAAAAAGAATTTAAATTATATTCTCAACCTATAATAGAATTCTTTGGAAAACAAATACATTTTTTCAATACCTTCTTTACCATGCTACAATTACTTCCTTCTTAGGTATTTAGCATGCATGTATTTAATCCTAGGTAGGTTTTATTTATATTTCCATATCCCTAACACTATAGACATCTAGTATGTTATGTGCCCTTGCATGATTTCTTCACATTTTTCCTATAATTGCACCGTATCTAAAATTTCTTACAAGTGTTTAGAAACATGCAATGTAAGACACTAGACAATTCTAAGACATTAAAACTACAAAATTGTTTCACTTTTGTAAAACATTTTGAAAATAACAGTCCCCATCAGATCAGATTCTTTTTAAAATAATATGTCAACTGAATAAGCTAAAAGAAAAATTGGTATGAACAAAGCAAGAAGTGATTTTTGTAAAGATAGCCCATGGTTATAAATATAATTTGTACCATAATTGAGATATTAAGTTTACTCAATAAGTTAGTCTGTTTTGCTCAGCTTTATGTTTTGTTATTTGAGAGGCGCAACATAAAGTAAACTGCAGCATTAAAAGCCAGCCTCATTCCAATTTATTTTTATAGCATAGTGCCAAACAACCCAAGCTTAAAGTACATTCAGGCACTGAGACTTAAATCCCTAATGGGAAGAAAGTAGTTCCATAAACAGATGTGATCATGGATTCTGAGTTTATTTGCTTGTGGCAAAAATAAAAGTACCAACTCAATAAGTTTTAATTTATAGGCATCTACACCAGAAAGCCTTTGGGCGCTTTGAACAAAACTGACTAAAAATAAAATTTAGAACAATAAAACTTCATCTGCCCCACACACCATTCACACAAGGGAATGCAAATTCTCCAACTAGAGGAAGGAATGATTTCTCCATGTCTTTTGGAATCATAGCTAAGCTATGCTCTAGAATTTTGTTGTTTTTGTTTTTTCAGATTTCACAATTGACCATGCTCCTTACACATGGGAATATGAAAAGTGTACTAGATAGAGGTACCACTCTAAAAGTTTTGTCAATAACCAAGATCCTTCCTACTTATGGTCATGCCAATAGTCAGAACTTACCTGTTCTTGCCTACAGGGGATATCATATATTCCTTTGTCTGGTAGAAACCTCAAAATCTCATATATATAAAGATATATATTCATCATATGTACACACATATAGAGAGAAATATGAACATACATACATTTATAGGCTGTGTTGGATCCTAGTGTGTATCTAAAGGACAGCAAATTCCAATACCCTAATGTTGAACATATGATATACTAAAAATTCCCATTCTTGCCAAGTATGAAAAGCAAACAAAGAAATGCATGACTCTGACCTTGAAAAGATATTTTCTTCGCAGGGCTTACCTCACATTATTTTCTTTCAGAGTCTCAGTGGTAAATTCCAAGATGTCAGCTGCTGTTCCCACAAACATGAGGAGCAGTTCGGAGAGTTGGTCTCGAGTGATGGTACCTCCAATGGGTAAAAGCCATCTTCCAATGATCAACATTAGCAGGAAAGTCTGATGGAGGCCCAAGGTCCAGACTGTCTCACATACTCTAGATAAGTTATTTACAAAGAGTCTAGCCTGTTCAACAGAAATGTCACACACCGAGAAGTGATTAGGAGCTACACGCTAATGCGGAGAGATTTTCTTTATTGTGGTTTTCAGTCAAGAGTGTGATTTGTAAATGTTTTTAGGATTTTTTCTTTAGCAACTAATGACAGTAACATTCCTTTCAGCTATTAAGCACCAAAATAAAAACTCAAACATCTAATCTGGTCACTAAAATGGGATTTAATTTAGCAAGGAAGCAATTTAATCCTTTCAGTTGCACCATAATGGCAAATGATACTTAAAAAGGCAATTGTGTAATTTTTGGAAATTGTTACTTACTTTATAATACTCTATAACAAAGTACAATATATACCAGGATTTTACATCATTTAATAACAAAATAACAAAAAGAATCTTACAGTTTCTTGTTCAGGTTTTTGAATCTGGATTTATTAACCTGGCAAGATTACTTTAACCAGGCTACAATCTTCCTTTTGCTTATTGTTGCCTTAAAACTCTATTATATCCTACCAGAAAAATTAATATTTATTTGCCTAAAGAAAGAGAATAATTATAAAGTTGTTATTGTTATTCTGAATTGTTAACATATTCAGCTATACATAAGTCAATGAGCAAATTTTATGCTGCCCCTATTCTTAGACTTTGAGAAAAATTCTACATCCCAGTAATATGTGTTGAATGGCATTTCTTTCCAATTTACCATCTACATATGTTTCAAGGAATACTACTGTCCCTCTAAGCTACAACTTTTAAAAACTACAAGGTCTTAGATCAGAAGAGATTATGACAATGATTCCAACTCATTTATGCAAATGACTTAACAATGCTTATAAAAAATCATTTACCCTTCTTGATCACTTGATAATATCTAATACACAAGTACATGAAAGAATAAAAGAAAACCAGGATGTTAATCTGATGTGCATACTTTTTATATTTTTGATGAAACCTCATATAGATCTTATTTAATTCACAAAGAAAGCACCTTAGCAGGATAAATATTCTATTTTCTGATGAAAAATGAGGGACACAGAGACTAAGTAATTCCGTCGAAGTGACATAGATAAGCTGTGCTTAGAAGTGAATTGGTATGGGGGTGGGGAGATGGGAAGGGATGGGAAGGGGAAACAAAGGAGGAGGCAACAATGCTTAATAAGAAATGTACTGATTACCTTGCCCATGTAATTGTAACCCCTCTGTATGGTATTTTCACAATAAAAAAAAGAATTGAATTGGTACCTAAAGTTCCTCTATATCAGAGAATCAATAGCATAACTTCTTGAAAACATGTTTCATTGAGAGGACTCTGCCTTCAGTTTTTCCCTTTACCCCACTGCCAAATATCAGACATGTGAACAAAAAGGAAAATATTCTCATTTGGCTAAAAATCTTTTCTATGTCATGTAGAAATGCTTCAAAGTTTAATAAAGTAGATGTCCTAGCCTGTTCAATAAGAAAAGAAAAAGTAACCAAAGGACTAGAAAGGAACGAAAAATAAGGCAAACTTTGTTCACAGATAACGTCATTGAACAGAAAATCCTAAAGAATTGACAAAAAATACTTGCTGAACTAATAATCAAAGTTATAGAATAAAGTTAAAGAATAAAGAGGTTACTTTTTCTTTATTTATATATGAGTGAAGAAGTCGAATTTTATATTAGAAACACAGTAACATTTGTATTAGCAATATTGGGTATAACTTTAACAAACATGTTGGAACAAAAACACATATACACATTTGTGTATGTTTATACATTCAATATGAAGAAAATTACAAATGCTGAAGAACTAAATCAACAAATAACTAGGGAAATAGTTTCTGTTTAGAAATAGGAACATTAAAAGTTGCCCTGATTTCGGTTATTCCTAGCTTGTTCTATAGATTTAATATAACCTTAATCAGAGTATCTGATTAATACCAGAGTTTCTGGTATATACCAGAGTTTCTGGTATATACCAGATACTGTATCTGATTTATACCAGAGTATCTGGTATAAATTGAAAAGTGGTCTCTAATATTTGTATGTAGCAAGCTGGTTCTACCTGACTGCAAGACTACAGTTATCACTGCAGCATGGTCTATATGAAAGAGTAGACAAATAGATTGATGGAACAGAACAGAAAGCGTAGAAATAACCTCCCATAAAACTGCAAGTGATTTTCCACTGATTAGCAAAGTGAGAAAAAAATCTAGACACAGAGCTTACACTCTTCATAAAAATCAACCCAAAGTAGAACATAGATACAAAGATAAAGTTTTGGAAGATGAGAGAGAACCAACATGGCTTTGTATAGGGCAAAAACTTTCTATACACTATATCCAAGAAACTATCTGAGAAACACATGAATCATAATTTGGACTTCATTAAAACCAAATGTTTCTGTTCTGCAAAAGACTGTGAAAGAGAATAAAAGCTAAGTCACAGACTTGGGGAAAAAATTGCAAATGACACATTTGATAAAGGACGGATGTCAAAAACATATAAGGAACTAAAAAATATCAACAGCAAGAAAATAATGTGACTTTTAAAAAGTTTTTATGTTTGTGGAGTAAAAAAACATATTAGGAACCAAAAAACTCAACAGTAAGAAAATAACATGGCTTTTAAAAAGGGTCTATGTTTGGGAAGTATTGCTCAGTGGAAAAACATGTGTTTAGAATGTTCAAGGCCCTAGGTTTAACTTTCGATATACACATTCTACAACAAAGATCTGAACAGATGGCCCTTTCAGAAAGGTATCTAGATGGTAAGTATCATATAAGAAAATGTTTCATGCTATATGTCATCAAGAAACATGTAAATTCAAACAACATTGTTATGTAGGTAGAATACACTTGTATGTATATAAATATACACACAGATAATTAGAACAGATAAATAAATGAATTTTATAATTAAAATATTGAAATGTAAATTTCATTATATGAATCTCCAAACAAATATTATATGAATTAAATGTTGCTTACATATATTTAAGATCCATGTAATATATTTACATATACCTATCTGGCAAGCAAAAAGTGTTTAACAATGATCATATTTTTGAATTCCTGAGCCAAACAACTAATTTGTAAATTTCCTTATGGGAGAATAATCTGATAAATGGATAATGTGTTCTCCTAAGTAGTTCTACCACCTGCTAGATGATATGGTGAATGGTGGGAAACCCCTCACCGTTTCAATGATATCATCCACTCCATGGATATGTTCACTTGGTTTCCGGGTTTGATTGAAGTCTTCTTTCCTGCTCATGTTCTGTGACATTCCTTCAGACTGAACATTGCAATGCTAAGAATTGTGGAGGGAGCAATGTAAAAAAAAAAAAGCATCACAAAGAAATAGAGTTAAAAATGGCTTGCATGTTTCCAAGAGATTATGAGCACATATATAAAGCTGATATGGGATGCATTAGCATTTCCAAAGATTAGAATATGAGACAGAAAACTTTTTTATATTCAATGTGATAAGTGCTAACTATACATCTCTAATTTTTCCACAGGCCTGTGAGGATGTATATGTTCTGAGCTATCTCAGGGCAGGGCTGTAGAACTTAAGAATGGTAACCAAAGTTCTTTTTCTGAGTCCTGTAAAAAGTATAATACAAACTAACAATGACAACAGCACAACATGTATATTCCTGGTCAAAGCATTTATTTTATGAGTGCTTCTTAAAATAGCATTCTGCTTAAATGAATAACCCAATTACTTTCAATCTTGCCTGTCATGTATTATAACAAGCAAAAAAAATTAGCATGTTCGTGCTCTGTATATTTGAATGTCAGTCTAGAAGTCAATTTAGGTTTATGGAAAATTCTACAATTGACCTAAAAGAAATGACATGTTTTTCCTTCTTCTTTCTTTACTTTTTCATGTGAATTTCTGCAAAGGACCCGTGTCCTTTGTAGATAGAGTAAGGGCATGAGAAAATATATTAGAGAAGAGACAGCACCAGAAAATGTTGCAGCCAATGCATATTTTACAAGCTGGCTTTTTTTTAAGGTTGGAGATTTTTTTCTAACATCTGCAGTGCTAATATATTTGTGAAACACACACACATATATACCACCCCCACAGTCACCATTATGCTTTTATAATCACACATTTGTCTATAGAGAAAGTATTAAAAAGAAAAAAATGTTAAAGCTATAAAAAGTTTTTTTTCTTTTCTCGTCCTTTTCTCTTCTTTATGCTGGTTATTTCACTAATTATTCTATGTGTTACTTTGAAAAGTAGAAAAGAAAATCTTCCAAGAAGATATATTTTTCTACTTATCACACAAGTAACCAGTACTAAAAGAATATTTTTAAAGAACCACAGACATAATCTCTAAAGCAAAAAGCACAGCCAGAGTTCATACTGTGGGGTTAGGTATAGAGTGTGTGCCCATGTTGTGCACACCTAGGGTTACAGGGAATTATATTGGATATAAAACAATTAAATATTTAACATGAATCCTCATTACAGACTAGTTTTGTGACTAAGAACAGAATGGTTAAAATTTAGCCACTTCTTCATGAGTATGAAAATGTATCACATACTGAAAATGGTAACCTTGTTATGGATTTAGAAATGTTATCACTAAAAATTTCATTAATACCTTGGTATTTAAGAATTTATTAAATGGGAATAAGCTAAAGCTATATTATGCTGAACATTTCACTGATCATTCTACATTTTCCTTAAAAAGAAAAAGTAGAAAGTAAAATCTGCCAAGAAGATATTTTATGTCATTCTTTTGTGCAATATGAGTTAATATAGAATAAACAGCATTGTAGTCCATATTGTGATATTAATACTTATCTGCGCCTTTTCTATTCTTGTCATGCTGTTATAGATTGAGGATACTTTTTTAAGTAGCAGCTATGTTAAGACTAAAATGAGCAAGTGATTTGATTCATTAAGCTTAGCATGATTATTTTGTTTCATAGTTACATTGTTTATATTTACCATTGTATGGGTGATTTTGTGAAGATGAGTTTGGTACCAACAGGTGGCCTTCTTCTCTGAGCTATGTCTTTAAAACTTTGAATAGCTTAAAAAGTACTCTTTGAATTGAAATAGACCATGACCCTCATTGAGACCAAAACGGTTCCATTACTTCAATTGTGATATTTCATAAACAGATCTTACTAATAGGGCTGGGCATGTAACTGTGTGGTACAGCACTTGGCTAGTATGCAGAAAGCCTTGGTTTCAATCCCTAGCACCACTCAAAAACAATAAACACACAAGCCACCTTGTAATCCAGTCTACACACACCACTAATACTTAAGGTCACAATGATATAGCCATAGCATGTAGACTCAACAGATTCAAGAATACACGTAGCATATTGATCATCTAGAAGAAATATCTTCATGAAATAGGTTAGGCTGTTTTCATAATGCCAAGTAATAGGTTAGTATATTTGGGATGTAGAGTAAATGGAAAATATGTAAAAGATTAACTCTTTTCCATCTTGGAAAACTCAGATCATTTTGAGGCAAAACCTCTAAAATATATTGCAAAAGTTAATATGGCTTAGTGCACTAAATGTCCATTAGATTCTAATCCCCAGAATTGCTACTGATTGGCTATGTGGCCTTAAGAAAATTACTTAACCTTTTTGAGCCTCAAGGTCTTCTTCTACAAAATAGAACTTTATGTACCAGTAGTCCTACCTTACGAAGTCATAGGGTCTATAAATGGTAAAATATATTTGATAATGCCTTCAAATATGGGGTACTAAAGTGATTATTACAGCTGAAATTTCCTAAATGAGTGAATGGAGAGAATTTCTGTATGTCCCTTTATTCTGCCATTTCTCATTTTATTAAATATAACCTCAATACATTTTTGTCTTACTTTATCTACTTCTATCTCTGTTCACCCTGCCATTTTAATCTCTGGGCATTCATTTTAATTTTCAGTGTCAAATCCATTACTAGTAAAGGTTCAATTTCTTCTCTAGTAAGAAAATTAGAGAGGTACTGCCTGGGGCTCCAAAATCTTTTTTAAACTTTTTTTTTTGGTTAAAAGAGCTTTTTTCATTGAGTGCTATTTGTTGTAATGGAGTTTGACCTGTATATCAATTAACTGTAAGATACATTTATAGTATAAAAGCATTTGGGGAAATGAATTGTTTTTGTGGAAGAGAGGCATGTCAGGGAATTGGATGTGCAGAGGAAAATTGTTGATTTAAATCACCAGAGCTTATTTCCATATAGTTCCTTAACTCCTCGTGGTACTTTTTAAAAAGCTGTAAGAACTTGAATAAACCAATCTGCAGTGATAAAATAATACTCACTGCAAACACACACAGCCTACGACTATGAGATTTTGTGGTGAAAGTGTTTTCTTCATGGGTACATGGTTGGTACTTGCTTGGGGGTTGTTTAATAAAAAGCCCATAGTGCTAAATTCCCATCTGTTTCTAAATTTGGGAGTAAGCATTTCCTGATAAAGTTTGGCTGTTTATACCACAAATTTAGCTATGCTATAAAATGGCCAAATACAGTAAAGTGATCTATTTATGGTCAGATTCTCACAACTCTTGTTGAAAGCATTTAATAAAGAAAGAAACAAAGACTATATAGTAAGTAAAGATCTCTTCTGTACCATCATTGTGTACCTCGAACCATGGAGTCCTCGTGGAATCTGATGAACTCTTTTCTTAAATGGCCTCCCAGAGTTGTATAGGAGCATCACCAGCAAACAGTGGTTTAACCCAGCCTAAAGCGTGCTAACTTGAAATGTCCATGTGGGAAACAGCTCAATAATAATAAGTTCTTTGTAGGGCTGGGAAGGTGGCTCAGGGGTAGAGCCTTTGCCTTGCATGCCTGAGGCCCTGAGTTCGATTCCTCAGCACTACATAAGCAAAAAGAAAAAAAGCCGGAAGTGGTGCTGTGGCTCAAGGGGTAGAGCGCTGGCCTTGAGCTGAAGAGCTGAGGGACAGCGTTCAGGCCCCACGACCGGACCCACCCCCCCCCAAAAAAAAATAGTTCTTTGTAGAAATGAGGACCTTAGCTGAGACAGTTTCTTCCCAGGTCAGGAAGGTCGGATACATTTATGCTTACCTTTCCTCCCATGTCCCATGTGTTCTAAAATGCTTCTCCTTTAATTTCATTTCTCTATAATACCATTCTTAATTCACAAGTACAGCAAGGAGACCCCAAAAGCGAATCTTCAATCATCTGAATAGCCCATATTTAAAAACACCCCATACAAAGCTGTATTTACACTGCAACATACAGATTAAGAATTTTTTTTTTCTTTTTCGTTGGTCGTGGGGCTTGAACTCTGGGCCTGGGCGCTGTCCCTGAGCTCTTCAGCTCAAGACGAGTACTCTATCGCTTGAGCCACAGCGCCACTTCGGTTTTCTGGTGGTTAATTAGAGATAAGAGTCTCACAGACTTTCCTGCTCTGGCTGGCTTTGAACAGTGATCCCCAGATCTCAGCCTCCTGAGTAGCTAGGATTATAGGTGTGAGCCATCCTCACCCTGCTTAAGATTTTTTATTTATTTATTTATTTATTTTTTGCTTATGGCGCTCCACCATTTTACAGAATGTCAGATGACTGAGAACTGCTCATACTTGACATGTCCCAGGAACACATTGAATTTACAAAGGTTAAAACCAAACCTCCTCACTCCCTCTATATTCTAGCACTGTTGTAGGAAAGGGAAATAACCTTAGAACAAGATAATTAACACAGAGGATTAATTAACTATGTACTCTTAAGTCTGAATGAATTGATGCTTTCATTGATTCTTAAATTTTTGACAGATTGTGGAATCACATTCTTTTCCTGATAACCTCTTATTTATTCAGTTCTTGATATTAGATGAGTGCATTTCTAAAATCAGTTAAGTCATACTGTTAAAGTCACTTATTGCTGAATATTCCATTTCCCTGCTTTCCAAGAAGTAAGTACCTGGTTCTCATGATGCATTTCCAGGAGCCATAAAGATGGAACAATGCTAATCAGATACAGAAATATGGCTGGAGAAAACCTGTGAAAAGGAAAACAGACAGAGTTATTTTTACAAAAAAAGTATATATATATGTATATATACATAGAGAGAGAGGGAGAAGAGAAAAGGGAATTGAAGGGAAAGGTAGGGAAGGGAGGAGAGGAAAAGAGATGAAAAGAAGAAAGAGAAAGGAGGGGAAGGGAGAAAAATGCTGATTACATTAAAGTCTACCCTTTTTATCTCAAGTGTTTATTTCCATGAGAGTAGAAGAAAGCACTATGTGATTTCTGCCATATGGATTGTAGAGAAACATAGTAACTGTAAAAGGCACTAGCAGCTGTCATTCTCACTGAATTTCTAATCCAATTAATCGATGTTAATTTTAATATGATTTAATGGGACATTGCCAATTAGTTTCAGGCACAGCACTGGGTATATTATGTTTAAGATGTTTTACAAAAAGTAAATACAGCAATAGTAAATTTCAGACTTATTTTTTCAACATTTTAATGGCAGGAATATTGGCTATATTTCTCAACATAAACCTAAAATTCTGAGAATTCCAATAATAATCCTCTAGAACACAAAAAGAAATTGCAGGGCAAAGAGAAGGAATGAGAAATAAAAATAAAAATTTAATTGAGATTTAGCCTACTCAATTGAAAGAAAATAAATATAACATGCTTTCCAAATCTATTTCTTTAAATTGCATTTTGTTTTAGATTGGACTTGACAGAACATTTCAGTCAACATTGTAAGTCAATGACTTTATTAAGACTTTTATTATACACTTGCATTTTTTGAGATGAACTGTTACCCAAACAATATTATTAGAAATGAGAGAACAGTAAATAAATATAAACGAAAAGGAAAATTTTAAGATGGATTTTTAAGGCTATTAACCCTTTCCTGAACCCCTTTCTGAACCCTTTCTTTCTTGAATTTTTGAGGAGAGAAGGGGAGAAAGGGCAAGAGACAGGAAAGTCTGTTTTTTTTAAAAAAATCAATATTTAATATAGGTACTCCCATATCTTTGATTTCCTGCCAAAACTAATTTTGAAACGAAAGGTTATGGGTCGAGATCTTATTAAAATCTGGCTTGGAAGATGGTTAGATTTCAAGGAAATATCAAAAGCCTATGCTGAGCAAGCTCTTTAAAAAAGAAAAAAAGAAGAACAATTAACTCGGACGTTACAAATCAAAGGAAACAGGAGGAGGGAAGGGTAGATTTCCCCAGGAAATGTGTAAATTTTTGTTCGGATTTATGATGTTGGCTGGACCAAAACATCCCTGACTCCTTCTGGATTAACTTTGAGATTAACTCTCTTCACAACACCCTTACAACAATAATCTGGGGGAAATATTGCACTGAACATATAATAGCTCTTGAAAGAATTAAAAATAAAACAATGATCCTTAGACCCTTCTATGTGTAATAGATACATACTTATATATATATATGTATATACATATTTAGAAAATGATACTTTCCCACTTCAAGATATTTCCTCTAATTAGAAAATTGGTTATGCAAATCCACACACATACACACACACACCCTTGGAGATTTAAGATTTTGTGTGTTGACTAATATAGCAACATTATTATCTTGTAATCTTATATTTAAAGCATCCACATTTTCTTAAATCTGCTTTGTTTTCTTCTACATCTTATCAAGCTGAACAGTAAGTACTCTAACTTGTGTGTATTTAAAACAAAGCAAATAAAAATAAAAGTTGGGTTGTAGATCTGTGGTACTGTACTTAGTAGGAGACTTGGATTTAAGACCCAAAACTAAAAAAGTAAACCAACAAAAAAAATCAGTTTAAAACATTACCCTTTACTTCGATTCTTTGAAGTATTTAACATTAAAAAATGAAAATGGCTAGAAAGAAGAAATAAGAATCAAACTGAGGGCCCAGGAAGTAATTATACTCAACTGAGTCACGGTCTCATTTGACTGGCCTGGGTCTCTATTCTGAACATGGTGCATTAGACCCTTCCAGTTTGGCTAATCTGTAAAGAGGGGCTCTAAACTGGCTTTTTAAAAAACTTCTCCCTAAATAATGTTCTTCTCATGCTTGTGTAACCATGAACATGTTAACATCCTACTTGTATTCTTAGGGGATAGCAGGACTTAATCTTAACTACATTGCTTGTGACCTAACACATGCTGTCCGATTTCCTAGTACACTGCTTAGCTTTCCTTATGCATGTTCCTTGAGGGCAGATTCTGGTGTTCTCTATCTTTAGATTCCTTCTCTACCCATTTCATCTTCTCTTCTCACCCATGGTATTGCTAGTCTTCAATTAATGTTCATTGAACAAATACTTGAATGTTGAGATGCCCACATTTTTTCATTAAAATAAAACTAAGCAAATAGAAAGAATAGAGGCTTTGCTCAGATATAAATCATGAGTAGGTGAATAAAAGCTTTTCTAGTGCTTGTGGTCCTCGGCCCTAGATGTCCACCGCCCGAGGGAAGGATTGGCAGAGGCTTACAGCTTCCTGAGTTCCAGAGAGAAATTATTCTAGGTTTTAGAAGCCAGAGACCTATGACTCCAGCACTATGATTAATACTATTTATTAGTTTATTTTTATTATCTTCAAGTAGTTATTACAAAGGACTCGCCATTTAACAAGGCAGTTTATGAATACAATGCATCTGAATCAGAATCACTCTGTTCAATATTGTTACTCACCTTTCCTGACCTAACTTTTCCCTCTCTTTCTTATTTTTGTAGCATATACATTGAATTTCTAAACTGAATTTTTCCCCATCCCCCAACCCCGGCTCTTCATTTGTCTACCCATCTCCTTTTGGCCCTACCCTACCTCTTGTAAGGACCAGTTTCCTGCTGCTTATTTTGTTGAGTCGACTTTGCCTTTCAAAGGAATTACACTATTTGATTTCTCCCTTAAATCTACCATATTTCAATTAATTCATGTGTAACCATTTGCATATCACCAAAGGTGTTTACTTGTAGGCCTATTCAAGCTTCTATGTATGAGTGATACAACTGCAACCTTTGTCTTTCTGGACTTGACTTCACTGAATCTAACTTTTTCCCGGTCTTTCCCTTTCCTTACAAATGATAAATATTACTCTTTCTTTCTTTTTTTTTTCCGGTCGTGGGGCTTGAACTCTGGGCTGGTTGCTTTCCTGTACTCTTCAGCTCAAGGTGAGTGCTCTACTGCTTAAGCCACAGAACCACTTCCAGTTTTCTAGTGATTTATTGGAGATAAGAGTCTCACATAGTTTCCTGCTGGGGCTGGCTTTGAACCATGATCCTCAGATCTCAGCCTCCTGATTAGCTAGGATTCAGGAGAAGCCACTGGCACCCAGCTTATTCTTTCTAATAGAGGATTAAGTCCATTATGGCCAGGAACCAGTGGTTCATGCCTGTAAACCAGCTATTCAGGAGGTTGAGAGCTGAGGATCACAGGATCACAGTTCAAAGCCAGTCCAGGCAGGAGCATCCATGAGACTCTTATCTCTAATTAACCACCAGAAAACCGAAGTGGTGCTGTGGCTCAAGTGGTAGAGTGCTAGCTAGCCTTGAGCTGAAGAGCTGAAGGACAGAGTTCGGAGTTCAGAGTACAGGCCCAGAGTTCAGGCCCCACAAACAAACAAACAAACAAAAAAGTCCATTATGTATATATACCACATTTTCTCCATCTATTCATCCATTGAGCAGCATCTGGGCTGATTCCATATCTTGACTATGTTAAAATGTGCTACAATGAAGATGGTTGTGCTGGTCACTTTACTGTAACCTGGTTTGTGATTTTTAGGATAAATGTCCAGAGGATGAATTGTTGGGTTATAGGGAAGTTCTAGGTTTAGTTTTTTAAGGAACCTCTATATTGCTGAACTTACTTACTTACTGCTGAACAAACTTACATACCTACCAACAGTGTAATAAGGTTCCCTTTTGGCCACATCTTCAACAGCATCTGTTTTTGTTAGTTTTCTTGATGATGGCCATTCTAATGGGTGAGGTGGAATTTAGTGTTGCTTTGATTTGCATTTCCTTTATGGACAAAGATGACGAGCATTTCTTCATTTGTTTATTGGGCATTTTACTTCTTCTGAGACATCTCTCTTTAGAATATTAGCCCATTTATTAATTTGGTTGTTATTTCTTTGAGGGTTTAATTTTTTTAATCTACTAGCTAAATAGCTAGATAGCTATATTCTGGATATTAAGCCCTTGTCTGATGTATAGTTGACAAATCTCTTATCAGGGAAAGTAGTGCTGGAGGTATAACAATGCCAAATTTCAAACTCTTCTACAGAGCTATAGTAATGAAAACAGCTTGGTATTGGCACAAAAACAAGACAAATGGAACAGAATAGAAGACCCTGAAATAAACCCATAGATCTATAGCCATCTAATATTTGATAAGGGTGCCAAAACATAGGCTGGAAGAAAGAAAACCTCTTAAACAAATGGTGCTGGGAAAACTTTAATATTGAAACGAGTAGAAGATACAATAGGGCTTCTTAGCACAGGTAGAAGTTTTCTGAGTAAAGATCCTTAAGCACAAAAAAGCAAAGAAAGACTTGATCAATGGGACTGCATCAAACTTAAAAATTTCTGCACAGCAAAGGACATAACCAATTGATACTATGTTAATTGTTGCCCCACCAATTTAAAATAGTACAACACAAGGATTCTATTTGTTAAAAAGTTTACCCACTGTTCCTTACAGAATTTCTTGTCTCCACACAAATATTTAGTTCTTTGAGTCCTAGTTGTTTTGTAAGGGCTTTGCATTCAGGGTCTTGTACTTGCTAGTCAGGAACTCTGCCACTTGAGCCATACCTCTAGACCTTCTGTCTTATTTTGTTTTTTAGAGAAGATGTCAATTTTTGCTGGGGTCAGCTTGAGACCATAATACTACTAGCTATCCCTCCCAGAGAGCTGGCATAACTGATGTGAAGCATTATGCCTGGCTTTCTTGTGGGATGGAGTCACACTATTCTTTTTTGTTTGTTTGTTTTGCCACTACTGGTCTCTAACTGCAATTCTCCCCAATCTGTTCTTCCTCTGAGTAGATGGAATTGCAGGTATGACTGTCCCCATTGTAGATTCTTCATTTTGTGTGATTAATGCAATTTGGTTTTGGAGCCAGGGGGTGTGTTTTATAAAAATAAATAAATAAATAAAGCTTGTTCCCATATTTGTCTGTGTAATGAATTAAGCTGCATGCCTTTTCTTAGGAGTTACCATAAAATTTCACTCTTTATTTGCTGATGGCACAGGAAGAAGTAGGCACCAAAAACTTCGTTTGAAGACTTATACCATAATGGGATCTGATCCACTCAAAAATAAGTGATATCGTTTTTAGATACTGGTATGTTGAAATACAAGATATAACACTGTTTTTCATTGTCAGCTAATATTTATTTCTTTTGCTAATATTTGCTTTTTATATATTTTTATTGTAAAGATACCATACAGAGGGGTTATAGTTACATGAGTAAAGTAATGAATCCATTTCCTCTTGAGCATTGTTACCCTCTCCTTTGTTTTGTCCCAGCCATCCCTTTCATCCCCACCTCCCCACTTCCTCTCTTCACTCCCTCCCGAAAGTTGTACAGTTAAGTTTTTAACATAGTGTGTTGTACATCTCATTGTTACAATGGGTCAGACTGTATCCTTTTTTCAGCATTTTATCATACTTATTTTTATTTTTATTTTTTTTCTCTTTTTTTTTTTTTTTTTTTTTTTTTTGGTCTGGTCGTGGGGCCTGAGCTCTGGGCCTGGGCGCTGTCCCTCAGCTCTTCAGCTCAAGGTTAGTGCTCTCCCACTTGAGCCACAGCGCCACTTCCGGCTTTTTTCTTCTTGTTTATGTGGTACTGAGGAATCGAACCCAGGGCCTCATGCATGCAAGGCAAGCACTCTACCACTGAGCCAGCTTCCCAGCCTCATACTTATTTTTAAAGAGCCTAATACATATATCATTAAATGAGTAATACATCAAAGCAGAAAATTCTGAAAATCTAACAATATTCTATTAACAATGAGATAACTGCTTTGAGAAACTCAGACTTATTACAATCACAGTATCTCCTATCCCCTGTCAGCATGCTGGACTTTGCTAGTGCTAATATTTTAAACTGCAAATTACTTTGCTCAGCTACTTATTCTAAATGAAAAACCTTCCTTTATAAAACTTTCCACAATAATTTTATTTTTTGACTTCACAACCTTTAGCCTTCCTGCCAATAATATCTCAATGGCTATTTTATTTGTTTATATACTTATCTGCTGACTAACAAATTCATTTGCTTGGGATATTAATCAAATATGTTATGTGTACATGTTTTGCTATGTGCTCAACACAGAGCTCTTTAAGAACTGTACTTATTGATTTTTTCCATATCATTTCACTCAAAAGTAAAATACTATTTATCATATAAAACTGTCATTTTCAATAAATTGTAATGCTTTTACGAAATGATTATGTCATGACATTTAGCATGTTAATGCTGCAATGCATTTTATTTACTTTAACTCACTATTAGTCTAGAATTAGGATTCCATTTTCCTCTTTAAAATGACAAATACTACTCTTTTCTTATTGAAAATAATAGACATTCATTTTTACAACATAGAACATTATAAGTAAGCATATAGAGAAAAATATTAACCATTGTATCACATACTGCATTGTTAAGGTTTTCTCTTTCTGGCTTCCAATAATGCATATAGATCTGAAAATGGATAGTTAAGTGAAGCAAAAATAATGTTTAAACATTACTGTGATGTGAATAGATTTCATCTGTATTTCATTTCTCAGTATTTCTACATTATTCTGTAAGGATCCTAGACTCGAGTTTCAAAATATCTCATGTTAAATCACTTTAAGTACCTTCAATAAAATTTCTGGAAATTCAAATTTCACAGAAATCAAGAAACCAATTCAAAGTACCCTTTTCTGAGCCACGAGGCTTTGAGGATTTAAGGATTTCCTTTTTCCCTGTGCTCCAGCTAGATCCTCTAAGTTCCTATCAAGGATGCTCAGTACAGGGTTTGATATTAGTGTGCAGGAAGAAGTGGTAGCCAACACCATAGCCTCCCTGTTTCACCTACTGTTCTGTAAAACGTACAGTGAACTCAATGCCTTTGCACGATTCGCCACCTCTGAGTGCCTAGGAAGTCACAGGCTCAACTCCAACTACTACCCATATATTTTCTTAATTGGCATGGCCTTCACCAACCACCTCTGTTTCCAGAGCTTCGTTTTCACCTGCTCACTGGCAAGGGAGGCCATCCCTAAATTGCCAAAAGGTCAGGAAAATGGGCACAGAAGTAGAAAATAGAATGTATAGACTAAATACTCTCTAGCAGTTTCTAAGATCACATGATTAGTTTGCTTTATAGTGATCTAATAGACAAATAGTATCAGAAGAGAGAAGGGAACAATTTTACCTGGTTTGAAAACACCCATCACAATAGAGTCGGTCTCCCTAGTCTTGAGGAATGCTAACATTTGGGGACATACTTTTGGAAGTGAATATTAGGGTCCTTGAATTTTTAATGATTGTTGATTCTAATTTTTCATTGTTGCAACTAATTGTTAAAATAAAGTCCTATTCCTAAATTAGTATATAAACAAAGCAAAATTACTATTATACACACCTCACTTAAGATTTTCTGAGAACAGGTCTGAAGTAAGCACAGCTTTGTTACAATCCAATAGGTCACGTTTGAACTTCTTTAAACTCTGGGGGTAGGGTTCACATGGTAGAGTGCTTACCTAGCAAACTCAAGGCTGGGTTCAATGCTCAGTACCTCAGCAAAATAAATAAATAAATAAATAAACCACTACCAAACTAGTTACAGGCACAAAGGATGAATCTATTTTAAGATCTATGTACTTTTTTTCATAAAATATTTCTGAGGCAAAGAAAATCATGACATCTTCCTAAATGAATTGGTTCCTAGGAATGCCCTAGGTACCATCTTGATACTTCTTCAAGCGCAATATCACGTCCTTTCTCTGCTGTCCTGCCTATCATCAGCTATTTCCAAGTCCAGTATATTGTTTCTATCCAACAGCCTACCTTGCTGTTCCATTCCTGGCTCTGTAGCCTTTTTGCACACTTGAACTTCTATAAAATTTGCTTCTCAGACTATTGTTAGGTGCTGTACTCATAGTTTCTTTTATGTTCCACTCCTCCAAAAACACTATTGCAACATCTAGTATAATGATGCTTCTTTAATGAATGTATGTTTGTTTAATGAATAAATGAATTTAAGTCACTGCTGATTATAAGAATTTTAATGCTTCCTGAGATTGTATAATACATCATTAATGTCATGTGTGTAATGTAATTTATTTCATTCGATATAAAGACAATGGTATTTGTTTTTGTTCTATAGAAGAAGGTGTTTCTTCCCTGTACGACCTATAATAAAAACAAATAAAGACAGCCTAGAATTTTCCACTTTTTTTTTACCCTTTACAACCCATTTTCGTTTTTATACAGACATCTGCTTGAGCAGGAATGTCTTGGAGCCATATGTTTAGTATGAACTTTTCCACATTGTATTGTAAGAAAACTCATCCTAGTCCTCTATTAGTAGGCCACCTGGGATATACTTATGCAAGTTGAGTGAAAAATAGAGAAATCTGACCCTTTGTCTACAAGAGAAAACCCACCCTAAAAGCTATGTAGTTCTATTGTCTACAGGTAAAAAGCCCAATTTGGCTATTGAAGGCAAAGCCCAACAACGAGGGTGATAAATTTGGAGAAAAAAGAGCTCCACACAGGAGTACCAAGGCTTCATTCCTAGAAAGGGGAATCCTCCAAGCTCCTAAATCTTGGTTTCTCCATCTGCATGTAGGAGCAATACTAGTATCAGGAGGGCTATTCTGTAGATTGCATGGGCTGAGAATTAGCGCAAAAGTTTGGCTCAATAAATGTTAGAGCCTACCAGATGTTTGAAATTGTGTTAGGATGTATTATTATTAGTTGTGTTGCTAGGTAAGGATTTTACCTCGCTGAACATCAGTGCCTTCATCCTAAAGTAGTGATAAGATTAATGTATAGGGTCAAGAGGAGGGTCCTAATGAATATGGAATGAGCTCAATAATTGATGACGGTTACCAACTCCATTAACATTATGACCATCATCCTCATCCCCCTCATTGCCATCACTATGATTAGTGCAAAAGGCACAAGCAGTGCTTTGGGAAGCTGTTGCAGATGAGCTAAAATATTGCATGAGAGTGGAAGCACTATCATGGGAAGAAGGAAACAAAGGGTTTTACAGAAGATACAGGGACTGGCAAGAACATTGATGTAAAGTTCATTTTATTAAGGAATTTTTGTATTCTAGTAAATATGCCACTTTAAGTCAGTTATACATTATCCTCTGTACTGAGGTCAAATGAACGAATCAAAAATAAAATATAACACCTTTAAACAATTTTATATGGTGGGTTTATAATCAGAAAAAAGTGACAAAATCAATCCACACCTGGCATTTCATACATAGCAGCTACCTTGATGTCTTTACTATTCTTTCAATGTGACTTTCAGAAGCAGCACATTACATGGTACATACATTAAGAAAATTTTAACAGGAAGAATCATTGATTTTCTTTGACAAAATGACTTTTACACCTGAGACTCAACTCTCCTGATACCAGTACTTCATAGGAACTAACAGGATAGTGTAAGGCAGGCACATGGGGTGAATAAACTTTGATGTAAATTGTGAATTGGAAAAGAAGCTAAACAATTCACATTTGTCCTGATACTGCATACATAATAATGTGACTGCCATGGGGAGAAATGCATGAAATTTAAAAGTAGAGATATATTTATACTGACTTTAGCTACCACAGTAATTCCTAATTTGTTTTCCTCTCAGTGCAGAAAGAAATTCTATGAAATGATAATCACCTTGATTTTCAATTCTAAAGGTCTCCACTAAATATATGCTTGGAGACATATATGCTTGAATCATTAATTAATGATTCGATTTCTTGGAGATACTACCTAAATACTAACATATTATTACATTAGACTCATTTAGGGACATGAGTTTTCTTCCTTAATTATGACTTGAATTACTCAAAACACCTTTGCTAGTAATATGCAACCTGTGTTTCCAGAGGAATACAAATTTAAGTCACATTTTCACACTGAGCTCAAGGCTCAGAATACGAAAGACACATGACTACAAACATACCAGAAGATACTGTTGTAGGACTCCTGTTACACATTACGGCCAGCACTAGGAAGCCTAATACATAGCAGAAAGTGTTACTGGAATTACTAAAAAGCTAAGTAGAGAGTTCATGACAACCAATGTGAGCAGGGAGAGATATGCCTGATCTATCTTCTGAGGGAAGGTCCAATGCCCAAGTTGACCTTATGGAAGTCACGGGATCTCCTTCCAAACGCCTCCATTTTATCTTCTATGGGGCCCAAACAGATCAGTGGAGGATAACAGAGGAAGAATGTGCTCATTTCTCAAGTTTCTCTCTGGTATTTTAATGAACAGTTTTAGTAGATTCTGTAGAATTCCATCAGTACTCCTGCAGTGCTCAAAACATGGTGCCAAAAATTTAACTTTTTTATGCATTTATCTTGCATATCTACAGGTGTTACTTCACCATTGAGCAGTCCAATGTTAGTTAAATAATCAAAACAGGTTTCTTTGAGTTTCCATAAAATAGGCTTGAATTTAGTGCTAAATCCCGTTACTTCCTAATTTGTCTTCTTTTTTCAGTTATGAGCCATCCAGGCATCTTCTTCTTCTATTTTTTTATTGTGTAAATACCATACAGAGGGGTTACAATTACATGGGCAAGGTAATGAGTACATTTCTTATCAAGTATTGTTGCCTCCTTTGTTTCTCCTTCCCATCCCTTCCCATTCTCCCCCACCCCTTCACCCCCCTGTCATCCCCATCTACCCACCCCACCCCACCCCTGCACCAAAGTGGTAAAGTTCGTTTTTCAACATAACGACTTGTATATCTCATTGTTGCAATGGGTCCACCTGTATCCCTAGTTAAACAATTTGTTTTTTCCCTTCCCCTCCACAAATTATACCAACATCAAATACAGTGAAAGCAGGGTTATACTGTGGGGGAGGGACATACAAAGCAACAAAGAAATATCTTATAAATATGTTAGAAACAATAGCAAGAAAGAAAAAAACATTTGAGTCCTTATCTTGGGGTTCATTTTGCCTAACATCAACTTATTTGACCTGTTCTGCTTGTCTCAGACATATAGTAGATATTGCAAATAAAGGAAACCATGGAACCGATGTTTCTTTGGGCCTGGCTTACTTCACTTAATATAATTTTTCCAAGTCTTTCCATTTCCTAACAAATAGGACAATGTCATTCTTTCTGATGGAGGCATAGAATTCCATTGTGTATATATACCACATTTTCTTGATCCATTCACCTACTGAGGGGCATCTGGATTGGTTCCATATCTTATCTATGGTAAATAATGCTACAATAAACATAACTTCCCTATGACCCAGCAATCCCACTTTCGGGCATTTACCCAAATAATCACAAACAAGACCATAGTAAAGCTACCAGCACATGCAGGCATCTTCTAGCACACACAGGTTTAAAATGAGATTACGGTAAATATTTAAAAGTGAGGAAGAATTATTTTCATGTAGAATTTGAGGGCACAGGAGAAGAGACAGTGCAATGCAGTAAAGAAAGCCAACATTTATTAGTCATAGAAGAGTCTTGAGGCACAAGAACACAGTCTGTCGCTCTAGCTTTGTTCTTCTCCATGAAGCATTCATCCCATGCATGGCTTTCTTGTACTTCTAAGACCCCAGCTCAAATGTCACTTCCCTAGCCAACCTATCCCAGTGGAACACTCCCACTCCATTCCCTCACTACAACTCATTCCACTTAAGTATTCATACTTTTTATCACAATTTATTAACTGGCTTAATATTATCTGTTAGCTCACTGGCGTATTGTCATTTACATCTTTCATTATTTTCTGAATCCTTTGGTCAAAAGTTTTTTTTTTTTGAGGAAAGAAACTTGCCTTTTTTATTTACTTCCATTTCCCCCATTTCTACAACACATGAAACAGTAGGCATTTCATATACTGTAGTAGAAAGGAGAGTGATATAGAAATCTGTCCATGGTTTCCAGAACTAGCCGATTAAAGATGTCCTCCCTCTGACCATCTCTCTAGCAGGCTTATTTCACCAGTTTTACCTACTGTGACTTCAATGATGTACATTCCTTCTCCTTCACCCAGAACCCCACATCCTTATCTCTCCAGGTGCTTAGGAGTGCAATAAACAAGCATGAGAGCTTGGAATCTAGCCTACTATTTTTCTCCAAATTACTGACAATGTGATCCTGGGTGAAAAGATGTAAAAGTTCTATGCCTCATTTTTTCATCTTTGTTATTGTTATTTTTAATGTACTATGTGATTTCCTTTTTCTTCTGTGGTTTTTGTTTCCCTTATGGTTTATCCCCTGTTGTCACTATATTTGATGTGGGTATCCTGGGTATTGTATATATATTTATCTGAATTAGGGAAGGAAAGGGGAACAAAAAATGGTGAGACAAAGGACAAAGGGGAAGCCAATGCAACAGTGACACTCACAAGACAATATGTTGGAAATAATCTGTACAACTTGGGAGGTAGGGGAGAGAAAGTGGGAAAAATCGAGGGATGGGGTAACAAGTTCAATAAGAAATGTACTCACTACCTTACTTACGTAACTGTAACCCCTGTTTACATCACCTTGGAAATAAAATTAAAATACAAATTAGAAAGAAACAAGGGCTGTAGTGGTGGCTAAGTAATCAGTGGCAGAGCACCTGATAAGCAAATGTGAAGCCCTGAATTCAAACCCCAATTACATCAGGAAAAAAATGGATTCAGGTATTAATGACTTGTACTTATTTCCTAGCTACTCAGGATGCTGAGATTTCAGCATCGAGGTTCAAAGTTACCCAGGCAGAAAATTCCATGAGACTCTCATCTCCAATCAGGCAAAAGAAAAAGAGGAAGACAGGAAGGCAGAAAAGTAGGAAGGAAAGAGGAAAGAAGGCTGGAAGGAAAGAGGAAGAAAGGAAGAAAGGCAGGAATGGAGGAAGACAGGCAAGCAGTAGGAAGGCAGGCAGGCAGGGAGGCATGAAGGCAGGCTGGAAGGAAGGAAGGAAGGCAGGAAGGCAGGCTGGAAGGAAGGAAGGAAGGCAGGAAGGAGAGAAAAGAAAAAAGAAAGAAAAGAGGAAATAAGGAAAAGAAAGAAAAAGAACCAAAGAAAGAAAGAACCAAAGAAAGAAAGAGAAAGCTTGAAGGCATGGCTCAAGTAGTACAACACCAACAATAAACATACAAAGCCAAGCTGGAGTGTGCGGTCCTTAGTTTAATCCCTAGTACCAACAAAAAAAGTTTGTGTAGAGACAAAAACAGAATGATTGCAGGTTGGGATAATCTCTGTGTGATGCTTACTTGAGCACAGTTAATACTAAATATTCTTAATGATCCTTATTTCCACCTTTCAAAGCACTCAATAAAAATGCTATTTTTAAGCTTCATATTTGTTTGCTTTCTGTGTCTTCTCTCTAGTCACAAAGTGTCTAGCATTGTATCGTGTTTATTTATTATGCAAGTCAGCCAACGGTTGTTTGATTAGATTTAACAAAGGAAAATGGAGAGGGGAGGGGAAGAAGGGAGGGAGGGAGAAAGGGAAGCACATAGATAAGTTATTATCTATTAGCTTAAAAATGTTATTCCTTGTATTCAGAAAATTCCCATGAAAAAAATTCAGCATTTAAACATCTGTATTTTTGTCAGTCATTTCTACTTGAAATTCAATTTAATCTCAGATATTCCCTGCTTTCAAGTGAATAGGCTTCAGATTTGTCACATACTTGGTCAGCTTTCTATCCCCTGAGGAATATTTTATCACTGTTGGCTTGTAATTGACTTTACCTAAATAGTAATCCACCAATCCATTGGATACTTGTCCAGTCAACTGAAAATAAAATCATGATAAAATAAAGCCATGTGATACTAATTTCCATCCTGTAAAAATGTAAGTGAATATGCAGGTGAAAAAATGCTAAGTGGAAAAAATAGCCAACTCTCCTCACATACATTTATTAAATTTAACAAGGGTTCTGTCTTTGGCTCTCTTTCTCAATCCTATAGATTCCAGCATATTAAATTCTCCAACTGGCAAGTTAATAGTGTTGATGTAATGTTGCTTTTCCCTGGATAGCTGAGCTCAGCAATTCTAGCTCCATTTTCCTTTTCCAAAGAATAGCTAAAGAAACATTTCTTGGACACATGTTACATGTGTGCTACATTTCTGAAAATTTAGATCACATTTTCCTCTGTATGGATACGTGTTTGGTACCATAATTTCTATAGATTTGAATTTAAGGAGTCCAGGTGTAAATTTTAGCCAAAAGAAAAATTTCAAAGTAGCCCAAAATAACCCAAAGGAAATTAATAGATTTAATATTCAAGCAAAGGGACTTTTTCATTCTACATGTATGTACATTTTCATCTGCCTTAAATTTCTAATTTTCAATTTGAGAGAGCAGCTAACGCTGCCTCCTCTTCCTCTTCTTCTTTCTCTTCCTCCTCCTCTTCTTCCTCCACTTTTGCTGCTGCTTCTGCTTCTTTTGCTTCTTCTTCTTTGACTTGCAGATGCAGTTTCCAATTTACACAAAGATAAATTTCTCTCCTATGTCCATTTTTAAATGGCCTATAACATCTGTAACTTTGTTGCTTTTACTTTCCTGATAATATATCATGAATCTATCTCCAGGGGTTAGAATCTAGCTTATTATTTTCAATACCAGTAACATATTCCGTACTGTGAATACTTCATGATTATCCAGCTATTACTTTGATGAATAGATGTACATGTAAATATTTTTCTATGTAGAAATAGCATAGATATTACTAATAATATTTACTCTATTAGATTCCATTAACCTACATTTTGTAAAGAAAAGTTGTTCTTATCATTCAAAAGCCAAAAAATATTTCTCCAAAAATTTCAACCTAGAAATGAAATGTGCCTCGAATCAAATCCCCTTTCATTGCTATCATGTTATTTCAAGAATAATTACATATGCTTTCATATACTTTGAACAACCCATTCTCAGATTGTTCTTTTTGTATGACAAAATAGTGTGGGGGTTTTAGTCACTACAAAAATGGCTTTATTTGCAAGCCATATCAACTTTTTTCCTTTGATGATTTTCAAATATTAGTTAAGATGTTGAGCCAACATTTTCTTTTAGTTTCTGTTATAATGCATACTATATAACATCATGGGTCCGATTTTCTCATAAAATATTTTCCTCACTTTTCCACCCTGAACCAACGTTTTTTGGCTAATCTCTCCAGAGAACATATTTGACTTGCACATACATAAAATGTATTTAGTTGATATAAGAATAAGAAGAAAACAAAGGAAAATCTTAAGATCTAGAGAAAATTCATTTTTATTCATGGACTATCAACATATATACTATCTCAAAGGGTTCTTCAACAACCCACCAAATAAATATTTATACATCCAAGACCAAGGCTCAGAGACACTGAGTACCCTGTGTAAGGTTTCACAGTAAGTAAGTAGGAGTGCTTGTATTTTACCTCATTATCAATCTGACTTTGAGACCCCCTCCAATTCTAGACATTAGTATATTGCCAGTTCTCTGTTATTTGATTCATTGACCATCACCCATGTGTGTTCCAACCACTTTTTCTTTCTTGGTTTGCAGTTCCATGTCTGCCTGATTCAATAGTCAGCCATGACACAGACATGCAGCTAAAGTTCCTCTGCTACTGTATTTCCACACAACTGGGATGGATCTGATCAAGTCTTGGAGAGAGAGAGAAAGGTTACTTCAGGTCCTGCTGAGCTGGCTCCTGTTCTGAGGTCAATGTTTATCCCAGAAAACTGGTGGTTGGTGACAGGACTACTTTACATGGAACATTTTCCAGCTTGAGATTTTTTTATTCTCCAGTTCTGGAAGAGATGGCTACCCTCATATACTACAGCTATTCAGTTCAGACTGAATCAATGGCACATGTCATGTTGTATGAACAACACTATTCTCCCCTTTCATGTTTGTAGCCAGGAGGCTTACTTGGGAAGCCAATACAGTTTTCCTCAAACATCACCAAAAGCCACGGTGGAAAGTACCATGACTGCTTCATAGTTAATAAACTGTGCATGAACAGAGAGGACTGGCGTAACAATCCAAAATTTCATTCTTGATAATTCTAGAAATGTTAACAGTACAAAACTCAAGCAAGGAGAGTCTAATCATCTTCAAATGCATTTTCTCTAATGGTTGTCATGAAATTAACAATGGCTTGTATCTAATTATGTAAATTTGTAGAGGGTCTTTTTTGCCCACTGAATATGATGGTCACTATAACACCAAAGTGTATGCAATTCTTAAACTGACAAATACTGTCTGCTCCTTTTTGTTGTAGCAGTAGGTATTTTTAAAGTATCAATGTATGTGAAAACACAGCTTCATTATTTTTAAATTAATAATAATAATATGGGAAGAGGCCTGATTTGGAGAAGTGTAGGATGAAAATAATAGTCTAGAAGTGTGAGGTTGGACAGTAGGGCGGAGATTCTCTGTACAGAACCCAAAAATCGTTTCCAGATTTTTTGCCATCAAGCCCAGGAAGAAATAAAAGCAGCAGGGAGGAATTGTACTTCTCACAGGTTGAGGTTAAGAGAGAATCTCTTTACCCACTGGCTCTTCTGCCAGCAACCCACACAACCCATATCTGGCAAGATAAGCTAGCCATTAGCCAAGCTCACAAGCCACCAAACCCCGACACCTGAAGCTAGTTCCTCACCCAAGAGCCCAGGACACTTGCGGATTATCACTCACAATGGAAAAGTGGCTGAAAGAAACCACAGGCGCGCCAGGGGCTGACCGAGGGGAAGTGGCTGAAACTAGACGCGCACTGCGCAGCCATGGGGGCTTCTCTCCATCCAAGGGTTCGCTGCACGCACCGCTTGCGCCAGGACCGCGGATGTCCGGTCTGAAGGCGTCCCCACACCTGCAGGCTTGCATCTCCCAAATGGACAAAGCGCAGGCAAATGGCAATCTCCTGCTCCCCCCACCCCCCGCCAGAATCCCCTATCGGGGTGGGGGGCGGCACTTTCTGCTAAGTGGACAAGCTCTTTCCTCTTTTTTTTTCTTCCTCATCTTCCAAGTTTCCAAATCTGGCACTGGGTGACCCTCGGTGGTGATCAGCGCTGCAGGCTGCTCCGCGCTGCCTTAGCACCCAAGGGTACCACTGCGTGCCCAGGAGACGCGCGCATCTCCCGCGCCTTCCAAGCTCCCAGAAAGGACAAAGGGGATCTGAATTCGAGGAAAGAAAGGCAGACTACGAAGTGGGGAAAGGGACTGCCTACAAATGCCACGCACAATACCCAGACAACCCCTCCCCTTCTCCCCGGGCTCCCTCGCTTCCTCCGCTTCCCGGGACGCTCACCATTTGTAGCCCCGGCCACGCTTGAACTTGAGCGTGAGCACCGTCTCCAGGAGGAGCAGGAGATTGAGGAGCGCCAGCAGCCAGTACCGCGGCTCATTCTTCACGACGGTCACTCGCCAGACGCCAACCAGGGAGTGCAGCACGAACAGCAGCCTGGTGACCAGGGCGTTGAGAAGGTCCAGGCCCCACATGCCGGTCAGTGTGCGTGCGTGTCCCGCGCCTACCCAGCACCCGCAATCTGGCCCCCAGGGCAGGAACGTGACAGCACTGGAGACCTGCTGCTGTCTGGAGTCCTGCCTCGCCCTCCCCGCGCCCAATGCCAGGACAGGAGAGCGCCACTCGCCCCTCCCCCCAAACTTCCTGAGAACTCTTCAAAGAAGAGGAGGGGGATCCAAACCCAGCTGTTCTCCACTGCTGGGGGTGGGAGGGTATCAAGGAGTCCCGGGCTGTGTAGACCAGCCTCCTGGGTGTTAACTCTCCAGTTCTGCTCATTCCCCTCCCAATCCTGGGATGGGAGGCAGGTTTCCATCCCAGTCCATTATCCCCACCCCCAGCCCTCCACTGGAGGATCCATTACCTCCCCTCTCCCCCCCTCCCCAACCGCCAAGACTTCCATTGGGGAGGTACCCCCCCACCCCCTTTCCAGGAAGATGGAGGTAAATTGAAGAGGAGGTAGGTGGACTGAATGTCAAGGGGCCAGAAAGGCCGAGAAAGTACATCACCTCCCTCCTTATCCACGAGAAAATATCCTTGAATTCACTCCCACATTTCACAGCAACATGCTCTCATGGTGATTCGAGGCTCAGACACGGGGGAGCCAAAGAATTCGCTGTCCAAGGCATTTTCGAAATGTAGTTTCTGACCAGTTTGAAGAATTGAAACTTGCCAGGACCAGGGAGCGTGAGATAGCCAGAGACACTGCTCTTCCTGAGAGTTTCTTGCCCCTCACTCAGCACAGGGATGATCCGGGTCACTTTTACTCTCTGACACAGTGTTGTGGAGAGATATTCTTTATCCCTCCCTATCTCACTCCAGCCACTATCCTCCAAGAATGGAGGGTAGTGAGGTAGGGAGGCAGGAAGGAGGCAGAAGACAAATCCAGGGCTGACATTAGGTAAGAGTGATGGACAGAGATGGGACTCTTAAGAGGATGACCCATGAGTTAAACTCTGGTCTTCAGAGGATCCAGAAAAGAGGAAAGTGAAGTCAGAGTTTTCCAGAGCACCTTCATGTTTGTATTTCCCCGTTGGGTGTCTGACCAGCTGTAGCACTATTTGTTTAACTTTTCTTTTTTGAAAGGAACACAGACTGTCATTGGGATATATTTATTTTTAAAAGAAACTTTGAATCACTTGTAAATGGAAAGCGAGTGTGCTTGGCTACAGATGGAAAGTAATTACAAAAGTAATTAAAATAATAAACGGAACAAGGTGATTGGAGTCTTGCTAGGTTTTAATTACTGCCTCCAAAGCTCTGTGGCTCTGCTTCCCTCTTTCTTTGCTGCAAAGGAAGAATGTTAAAAGTAATAGACTATTAACAGGAAGGAATATTCTCCTGTTCACTTCATTCATGTTGAAAGAAAAAGTAATGCCAATAGTTTCTTTTGTTAGGTGTATTTAATTTTCAACCATTGCCCCACTTTCTTAAAATCAAGGTGGCAAACCTCTTGAGTTATGTGACTACCTCTATTAGGTGAAAAGTGAATCCCAACTACTTAGAAAAAGTGTGGAAGTTATTTCCAGTGCTGAGATCTGGGAGACACGGTTTATTTATGTTTCCTATGGTTGTGCCTTCCTCCCCAGCATCTTACAGGAAACTCAGCAATAATTTCCTGGGGCTGTTTATTATAGTGCCTCTTGCTGTATTCTGCTGGCACCGACAGCACTGCCTATGCAGTGAAGCAGACAAGCAGAGCACGGTGGACATAGACTGGGGACAGCGGTGTGAGGTCGACTCAGAGCCCAACTGGCTGTCTAGAGTCACTGGTTCATTTACTTATTAGGGTTGGGGCTTCTGTATCCCAGTTTTCTCATCTGTAAATTGGGTACTGAGCTTATCTACTCCAAAGTCCTTTGGGGAACTGACAAAATGAATCTATACAAAGTACCTGGCACGTGGTACGTTGTTGGCATTGGTTGCTAAGACTAAGAGAAGTGGCTGCTTTTAAGTGATCTGAGAAAAGGAAATGTATGGATGAAGCAGAGAACCCCAGCATTCTTAAGGCTTGTCAAAGTCCTCTATCCAGATACCATCAGGAACACATCTGGAGCTGAACAGATTGGGTTTACTACTTTTTGAAAGACTGAGACCCACTTCATGATGGTACTGTGAGACATCACAGTAAGAAAGTGTTAGAAAGGTTTGAAAACGTGGGGATGATTTATTAGAAAGCATTTGGGCTTGAATTAGGTAATCTTGGATCTAAAAGTCAGTATGACTTCACTGTAGGTTGAAAATGGGTTAATTGTGTGATTAGGTGACTTGATAAATCTTAATTTAGAGAAGGAAAATCTTGGTCATTTTACAATTTGTATAATGTTCCTGTTTTGATTATGTTGAGACATGATGGTAAAGCATTTCTAATATGTATCTCCAGTTCATCACAATCACCAAGATGACCTTGGCCAGGTGGTCTGGGAGATTCTTATGTCTAAAAGGAAGCTGAAAACTTGGGTATGGTAGTCTCTGTCTATAATCACAGTTACTCAGGAGGATTGCCAGTCCAGAACTTGCTTGTAGAAAAAGAAGCAGGGAAACCCTATCTGTAGAAGGAAACAAAATATGAAGGCATGCATTGTGACTCAAGTGGTAGAATTCTTGTTTTGTATGTGCAAGGCTCTTGGCATAATCCCTAGCCTAACTGATGGTGCCATGAGGGCTAGTTGTCTGCTATCAGTATAGCTCTTCCTGTTCCTTTTAGGAAGGACTCTGTAGGAGAAGGGGTTACAAATGGAAAGGCCCATCTGACCTTTTTTAAAAAATAATTCTTTGAATGAGCCAGAAAAATAAGAAAAAAATCATTATTATTTCCTGTTTTGAAGGATAGGTTCTGTTGCGCCTCTATCTCAAAAACAAAACTATCATTGAAGAGAATTTAAAGGTTATTTCTTTTTAATTTTCTTCTAAACCATTTAAAAGGACTGGAGGCATTGGGAAATATCTTGAGACCTCCAATCTAATAGCCCAATAAAGTTTATAAAGAAAGAAGGGGGAGCAATTAAAAAGAACAGTGTACTGTTTTTGAAAAGGCAATCTTAGCTGCACATATTCAATTCCCACGGCACAGGCTGCTTCACATCAAAGCAGATCTGGGTTATCACATGGTCTCTGGTGACCAATAGTCACCAAAACACTCCTCCCTATTGGATATAAACGACATCATTGCTTGTCAGGCTTCTCTTTGAATTAGCATGATTTGGGTTGCAAGTAAGGGACTTTCTCAAGCTAACTCAAGTAAAGGCAGATTATTATTTCCAAGGAAATGCATGGTCCAAAAATAGAAAAGGAATTCTTTAGAATCAGAACAGGAAGTATAATTACAGAGCCTTAGGCAACAAGAACTCAGAGGCCAGTATTGGACTTTAGTGGCACCAGGGATCATCACATGGCCTCTGTTAGTAAATCTTTGTGCAACAATTTTGACACTGTGGGCTTCCAGCCAAATTTCTTCATATTGAGTTCCAATCTCTGTGAAAAATAGTTTGATTTCTTCCTTTACCTGCCAGTACCAGGTTATGCTTGGATCTAGAACTTCCTCCTAGAGGCTTTAGTGTTGAAGGCCTATGCTCAAGCTGGTAATATTATTAAGGACTCTGTCCTCTGTGATGAATTGATCCATTACACCAGGTCATACAGTGATGCATAGTAGATGTTATCCATGACTGCAGTACAGCCATCGGCAATCCCTATGCAAAGTGCAGCTTTCTTTGTTGTTGTTGTTGTTGTTTTCCAACCATCAACTTGACATTCTAGGCATAGCAGTTTGAGCAGTGGTAGAATGACAGCTGGCAGGCAGGTTGACCGTGGGTTAACATACACATAGCATACACCACCAGTGCCAAAGACATTCCTGACTAAAGTCATTTACACATCGGTATGTTTTCTAGCTAGAATGATAACCTCTTGGTTGTAATTCTTTGGTGTTTCTTTTTGTTTAGTTTTGTACTAGTGTTGGTGATGAAACTTAGGCCTTGTGGATGTGAGGTAAGTCTGAACACCATCACAACGTCATTTTGGTATTTTTTAAGTGTTTAGGATTGTGAGAAATTTTTTATCATGAAATTCTTATCATTTGATTATGCTTAGACTTTTTTTTCATATGCTCTTTCTAGCACAGTAATCTTGTGTCATTGTTTAGTTGATTCT
This sequence comes from Dipodomys ordii, assembly GCF_000151885.1. Lineage (NCBI taxonomy): Eukaryota > Metazoa > Chordata > Mammalia > Rodentia > Heteromyidae > Dipodomys > Dipodomys ordii. Next base: position 9,507,962 of record NW_012267250.1, read on the forward strand.
TTATTAGTTTTTATTTTTGGATAGTTTCTTCTCTTCTGTTTTTGCTATTCCCTCAAATGCTTTATCATTTTCACTTTTGTCATTTTCATCCATGTTCCAAGTAATATTTCTGATAGTTATCTGCTAGATGTCCAACTAAGTCTTTAGATTATTTTATTATTAAGGTCCATTAATAATTTTTTGGTCAACTTATTCTGTAACAAGCCTCAATTATTAACGAATATGTCATTTTTCACAGTAGCTTAATCTGGTTTGGTAGGTGATAATATCTTTTAAAAATAGTTTGAATAATATTACTTATCCTCTTGAATCATTTGTCTTTATGTTGTTGTTCAGCTAATTCAATTCCATTCTTGAAACAATTTCCTGACACTTTTACTCCAATCACATTTGAAAATCAGATCTAGACTGACTCCATATGTATGTATGTAAGTGCTCTGAGCTATTGTTTGCCCACTGAATGGGCAGTGGTCCTGTATATGGGTCCGGAAAGACTTGTCAAGTTGGTTTCCTTTTGTAGTTTAGTGAAAACGAGTGGGCAGGAAAGTTAGATAAGGAAAGTTTCTCTGAGCATCAATGCTCACTTAGTATATTTGATTCAGTCCTTAGTGGAGCAGAATTGACTTATGTCTTTTGCCCTATACACCAGCTCTAGTTGTGAATATCCATATCTAGTCACAATAGTGCTCCCTTTATGTCTGTATCCTCAACTGGGTACCTCAATCCCTACCTCCACCTCTTTCCTGGTACTGGGAATTGATTGAACTCAAAGCCTCATTTATGCAAGACAAGTTGTCTACTACATCATCTGTGCTTTTAAGATGTTTATTTGTACTGACAGAGAGGAGAGAGAGAGAGAGAGACAGAGAGACAGAGAGAGAGAGACAGAGAGAGAGAGAGACAGAGAGTAGAGAGAGAGAGAGAGTATCTCTAGCTTTTCCTGGGCTGGTCTTCAACTATGATCATTCTGTCTTTTCCACCTGATTATCTGAGATTATAGGTGAAGTGCTTGCCAACATATCTAGCTAATCCTTTTCTTCAAAGATCAACTCTCAGGCTTTAATTTGAGGGGAAGTATTGACAACGAACTCTGAATAAGGAAGCAGAGAAAATCTCCAGCCATTTCTATTGTTATCAGTATGATTATTGACAAGACCATGAGCACTGCTGTTCTTAATACTTTCTGGTTATAGCACCCGCTTCTTGGCAACTCTCACAGAAGGAAATGTGCTCACTTCTCTATCTTTGATTCCACTCTGGTGTCTCCATTAGCCCAGAATCAGTGTTCAATCTTGTTGGAATTCCTCTAGATTACATCCTGGCTCCTCAGGATTTCTAGCACTGCTTTAGTTTTCTTGGTATTGAAAATATTCATTTTAGCTCCTGGTTAACAAATTAGAAACAGAATTTTTTTGTATTTCTTGGTGGTTCTTTAATATGTGTGTGAAGTAGAAAATGTAACTCCAACTATTTTATATCTTATTTTCAATGGATTAAAAAACAACTTTACAAAGTTAGCAATATCTGTAATGATTGCTGTTCTACAAAAAAAGAAACCACTAAAGGTTAGTAATGATTATACGTATTCAGACACTTCAAAAACAACCAAGGAAAAGAAAAACTCTAGGTAAAACTCTCTTTTCCAATTCTCTTCCTTCAAGAATTGGCTGTACTTTTAAGTGACTGTTGGCAAGTTGTCTAATCCCTTTGAGGTTTGGTTTCTCACCTATTCAAAAAAAAAAAGATAGTACCTTCATGCTTATGGCTATGATTAAAACTAGTTGATATTTTTAAAGTGCTTAGAAAAAAATGTTTGGAATGTAGCAGGCACTCAACAAATATTTGCCGAATAAATAAATAAAGATATAAGCAAGGGTTGAATAAACATCACAAAACAAAAATGAGTTATTTCCCATCTGGTACCATCACTGACTATTCTTCTAAGGCCAGCTGCTTGTGAATGATGAGATAAAGAATAAAGTTAGCAAATTTCATGAGTAAAAGCTCAACGCCTTATTCTCTTATGTGAAGGGAGATCATTGAGCAGCAAAAGCCCTGATTCATCTTCCATGCTAAAAAAAAAGGGGGGGGTAAAAAAGACTAAGCATGCTGATGTTCTTCCCACTCTGAATAATGTGAGACTCATCTCCCAAGAGAACAAAGCAGTTATAATTTTGGCTTTAAAGTCATGTGACTTGATATGAATCACAGCTCCTGGTATAGGTTGATTATGGTCCTGTCCATACATGTGTGGAAGTGCTAACCCCCAGTATCTCAGAATGTAGCTGTATTTGAAGATATGTCTTTTCTTCCTCTTTTTTGCTTATATTAATTGTAGTAACTATGATTGTGACACATTCAGACATGTGGTCTGTGTGTTTTGTCATTGTAAACCTGCATGCTACACATGCCTGCATGCTATACATGTGGGCTGCATACACTCCAAGCTTTCGTTTCCTCATTTAAATGGTGAAGGTAGCAGTAAGATTTAACATATTATGTGAGCATTTTGTTGATTTATTTTGTTTATGCTAGTCACTATTGGGGTTTTGAACTCAGGACCTAGCATTCTTCCTTAGCTTTCTGTGCTCAAAACTGACACTTTACCACTTGAGCCATGTCTCCATGTCTGGCTTTTTGCTGGCTAACTGAAGTAAGAAATGCTGAATTTTGTCTGCTTGTACTTGCTTTGAACCATCATCCTCAGATCTCAGCCCCTTGAACAGTTAGAATTACAAACATGAGGCAACAGGGTAAAATTAGGATTTAACAGTGTAAAATTATCATTTAGAATAAAACTTGCTTTATAGTAAGGGCTACGTATACTATCTATTAGTATTCTTAATGCTAATTTTATCACAACAATTTATACTTGTGTTTGTAATATGTAATTATCCAACAAGTGTGTTACTGTTTTGTCTCCAGATAGGCATCTTCAAGCTTCTCCCTATCTGACTGAGATATGACTAACATAGCAACAAACCCAAGATATTTGTTTTTATATTCATAAGCTTACTCCCTCCATAACAAAATAACCTTTTAAATGACTCTTAATCTTTTGGGGTCAGTAAAAAAAAGGCTGAATCTAAAAGAAATAACAAAATAACCAGTCTTTATTTTAAAATTCACTTTCAGCATAATTTAAATGATGATATTTTGTTTGCATAGGCTGTCATATGTTATTTGATTGGTTGATTGGCCAATTTGATCTAAATTTGTGCTAAAAAGCCTATGATTATAGCAACAGTATAAAGATAACTTGTACCATTAAAACATAAACAGTGCTATCCCACAAAAATAGGATTATCCTGAAGGCATTGTATGATTTTGCTTCTTATAAGCACTGATTTTCTATTTAATTTAGAGGAGATCAACCAGGAACTGTAAGAGCTCAATGAGGTAATAGTCACAGCACCTTATCCTCAGACTCAATATCCTCTACAGCAAAATGGAGGATGTCAACCTTATCCATTTCATGATCATTAAAAGAATCACATGACACAATAAACATGCAATTTCTCTATACATGGAGAGCAGGTTAATATGACCAGGGAAAAGTCCTATGGATAGATTATGCCCCCACTATATGAGCTGTTACTGGTACTCTGCCTTTCAAATTCCTTTTCAAATTCCTCAATATTAGTCTCTTCATAAGAAAAAAACCAAAAACCATGAGCCAGAAAAGCTCATATTGCAGGACATTTTGCAGGATATCATATCAATATTTTGTAATACTGCCAAGGTGGTGAAGAGCCAAGACTGAGAAACCCTCATGAAGCTATGAAAACTGAGGAGGCCTGGTAAGTATGTGTTAATGTAGTACTTAGGGTGGAATCCTAGAACACTGAAAGGCATAAAGACATTTGTAGCTATGTAAATGAAAATCAAATAAGGGGTGGAATTGGGTTTGTAAAGTAAAAAATCATAACTAATGTAAGTTCCATATTTGTTACAAATCTAACAGGATGATGCCAAAACATTAGCAAAAGGGAAAAATGCATGAGAATATAAAGAAACAGTATACTATTTTCACAGGTTTTATGTATATCTAAATCTATTATAAAAGTTAAAGAGTTTACTATTTGCCTATAATCTTAGCTACTCAGGAGGCAGATATTGGCAAGATTGAAGTTTAAGGCCAGCATGAACAAAATGCTATCAAAACTCAATGAAACATATGAGGTATAGTGGTTTACTCCTAAAATCTCAGCTACACAGAAGGCATATGTAGAAGCATCACAATTTAAGTCCAGACCAGACAAAACAAAGACCTGCTCTAAAACAATAAGGCCTGGGGGTGTGGCTCGAGTGGTATAGTGACAGCTTAGCAATCACAAATGACCTTAGTTCAAAGTCCTGCCCAACCAGAAAATATTGAGGTATATCTTTAAAATGTAACTAATTTATAAATACATTTGTCCCTTGGTATCCACATGGAATTGCTTCTAGGATCAGGATACTAACATTCATGAATGGTCAAGTTCTTTTTAGTAAAATACTGCAATATTTCCATATATGCTATTGTACCTTGTCCAGAACAATTTTAAGTTGGCTATAGATTATGTATAATACAATGGCATTATACTGAATGCTGAGAAGGCAAAATATTTGCACCTGCTCAGTGCTGATGGATCTATCCTATTGTGGGCCAAATACATAGTCCAAAAATATGATGTGAGGCAAGGAATGTTCTAGCATGTGCTGGACAGACTGGAAGGTCCATGAAATAATGAGAGATAAAGGCAGGCTGTGCTACTCAGCACTTCATTCCGAAGGATTTAGTGTAGTGATTAGAAAACACAAGTTTTGCTTATTGGAACTTTCTGGAATTTTTAAAAAAAATATTTTTGATCCTAGGTAGTAGAATCCACTAATGAGAGGAACCACATGAAGTGCTAACTACCTAAGATTTTATTTGGTCATTTTAGTTTATTTGAAAGTAGCTCATAGAACAAAAATTTGACTTAAGAAAGGTCAAGCAAAGCAATTATTATGCACTGTTTCAGAGTGCTTTTAGACTAGCATCATCTTTCTTCTGTTTTCCATGTGCCTAGTCTCTGTTTCATTTATCATCACCATCATCATATAATATCAGAATCATTGTTTTGATGCTGCAGTGTCTACATTGATCTAGCCTTCTTAATTTACAAGCTGAAGTTCAGTGTTCTGAAGTTCTCAATCTATTTGTTTTTTGGAAACTTTAAGAATGTGAAATAAAGATAGTCTAGGGAGAAAAAAGTGAAACAAACCAGGCATTGTGGATCACCCCTGCAATCCTAGCTATTTGGAAGGCTGGAGGATCAAGTTTCAAGGTCAGCTCAGGCATACATGTAAGACCCCTTTCAACCAATATCTAAGCAAGATGGTGTATGTCTCACATCCCAACTGCATGAGGATGCTAAAATTAGGAACATGATGGTTCTCAGAACAAATGATCAGAAAAGTCTGAGGTTTCATCTCAGCAGTTAGATAAGTGCTTGTGGTGGTGCATACCTGTTACCTCAGTTATGATAGGATGTCTAAAAGCTGTGGACATCAGCCATGCATACACTTGGACAGGAAGTAAGATCCTATCTCACAAACATCTAGTGCAAAATAGGCTAGAGGCATGGATCAGATGTACGGTGCCTGTCTACCAAAGCCTGAGTTCAAGTCCCACTGCCAAACTAAATTAGGCTGTAGAACAAGAGATTGTTTTATTGAGCAAAACATGTTATAAAATATGCATGCATACATGTGTAGATGTGTATACATTAGCATGCATATGTTTTAATACAAATAACATGTAAACTCATATTTTCTTTTATGGATTTCTTTGCCTAAATTTGTTGTAGTTTGTTTATTTGTTTTTACATTCCAGTGTGAAGGCTAAGACCAGAGCCTTGTTGTTTGCTAGGCAAATATCCTACCACTGGGTTTGCACCCAATTTGTGTGGTCTTCCTGTTTTGTTGTTTATATTGTTGGTTAATATTTGTGTTCATGAAATATACCTAGATTCAGTAATGAAAGAAAGTTTGACAACACATCAAATAGGTAAAACTATCTCTTTTATATGACAGACCTGCTCTAGGCATTGTGGATTATAGGTGAGTAAGCTTGGGGAATTTACCTGGAAGATCTCAAAACCCATATCAAATCAGCTCTATATCATAACATCAGGCATATGTGCTGAGAAAGCTCTAAGGAGAATTGCCCAAGTCCGCTAGGGGATGGCCCTTAAAGATCCCTTCTTGGAAGAGCAACCACTTAAGATATCTTAAAAGATGAATGAGGGGTTAGGCAAATGGTGCAAAAAGGAGAAGAGATTCTGGGCATAAGAGATGTCTTGTTCACCGACTCACCAGAAGGAAGGGTGTAAGTTTAGATAAGACAAGAACTGAAGGACACAGGAAATTGGCATGAGTCAGACCTGTTGACCTGAGTCATCACAGCAGAGTAGATAGGAGGCCATTTGCTGATAGTGAGGGTGGAGGTTGGGTGGGAAATTTGAGAAGAGTGGTAAGGATTTTATCTCTGAGCAGAGAGAGAATAGAAGCTACACAACGGGTTAATCAGCAGTTCTGAGCACGAATGTACAAGAACATGTCATTTCCACCATCTGCCTTCAGAAGTCCAAATGTATAGAAAGTTTGGAGAAAGCATATTAACGCATTTCTCTAGGATTCCATCTTCTTAGCCAGGGGTGGCAGAGAGCTCAGGGATCCATGGAGGCTGATATCAGTTGTTCTCCTCTCTGCTGTCAGTTCCAGAGCTGGTAGGGCAAAAGAGGAAGTAGAGAAATCCAACACATGGAAAGAAAATGGTGACTCCAGGAATTCTGGTGCCTCCCCATAAGGTTCAAGAAACTTAAAATCTCTTGAAATTAAATGTGGTAGGAAAGGATATAAATCCTGAGCAAAGTGTTAGCATAACTGAAAGGAGAATCTTGAGTGATAAGAGAGGCAGAGGACATTAAAACCAGATGCCATTGCCTTCCAAAGTGGATGTCACTTAGAAAAGGACTGAGTCTCAATTTGGATGCCAGAAGAATACATCCTGGCATATTAGAGGTGTTTCAAAATTGCAAAGTCAAAGAGATTAAAAACATGCCAAGGAGAGTGAAGTTGGATAAGGATACCATTTGTTTGGTGACCGTGGACTGCAAAGTGAGAAAAATGATTGAATGAGATTGCCTCTAAGATGGCTGTTTTCAGCAACAGCCAGAAAGGTCCTCCTATTTTAGGTCCTAAGCCTCCCTTCCAAATATTTTAGAGTATTTCTCTAACAGATTACCATACACTAAAGAAAGTAAAATCTCTGCATTGAGTGGTAGGTTTACAAGTGCATACAGGGGGCAGAGGTTTAATGGTACCTTTGTGCCCAGTGAGCAAGGCATCAATGGGGGTTTGGTACAGTGAAGGGTTTCCATGAAATCTGAGGTATCAGCAAATCTAATATATCCAGGCCTACACTGAAAACGCTAAATGATGAAGATCACAAGCTGTTATCCCTACAAATATATGTTCTAAAAACAACTGCCTTTTGGCTTTAATGACTCCTTAAAGAGCCAATCTATTGTCTGTGGGCAATACATGAGGCAAATACATGATAGAAAATAAGGAGAGAGGAAAGAAATTGGAATGAGTAAGGGACAGAGGAGGAGAGGTGAAGAGAATCAGGATAAAGGCAAAATATATCAAGTGAATTCCATGGCCCAGGGCTTGTAGTGAGTTTATGAAGGACCATTTGTGTCTTTAGCTCTCATTATGTCTAACATGTTGGTTATATTTATAAAATAGTATCATAACTACATCTGGATCTTTTACACCAAAATGAATGTTGACTTCCATGCCAGATTGATTTATATTCCTTGATAAGATGGTAAAGATTTATTTTGATTTGCACTCTTACAGCTTAGATTATTATTCAGACTTTATTTTGCAAATTGGTGCTAACCCAAAGGCAGTCAAATCAAGAGTTCACATGCCAAGTTTTGGTCTGAACAAATTTTGCATCCAATATAAAGTTGGCCACAAAAATGAGGAGATAGAATAATAGAAGAGAAAATTAACTGTTTTATGCATTTTGAGGGCAAAAACTGATATGAGTACAGTCCTTGTGAAGTGTGGCTAGTTAATATCTGATAATCCCTGATGTATTTCCCTATCCATTTGTAAGTTTCCTCTCCTGTTTAATATCAACAGCTATTCAGCAACACTGTGTTTTGCACAAAGAATAAAATTTATAGATTCCAAAGACAAAGCCAGAAAATTACTCTGTTCTTGGCATCCATCCTTCCTGGGCAAGAACTACATATTTTCTTTCAGTTGATACTATGTTTAATACAGCTCTGTGATTGGTTAGATTTCGATTGAGCTGAATGTGTTTTGGTTTGTTTCTTTTTTATGACTCAGTGACAAAAGGAAACATGAAACCTTCTGCTTAACTTTAATCTGAGAACTTTAGTTTCTTCTGTGTGATTTGAACAAAACTTGTGAAAGTATCTTCAGAAGACTACAGCTCAAAGTGGTGGAAGAAAGGTGAGAAAAGGGTATATGGCAGGTAGTTCATTCAGCCCACTTTCTTCTCTGGTCTTATTGTATGATTTTTTCATTCCCTTTTAAACCTTTATTGAGAAGGCAACTCTCATGGCCTAGAGTCCTTGGAAATTGGCAGAGCAGAAAAGAAATGACCACAAAGATTTCAAATTCTGAGGGGCAGCGTGGAAATAATGAGGAGAAACTTAGGATTCCTATTGTTTATAGAAAACAATTTGATTACCCCTATGTTCCCCACTCCACATCCACATCTATATAGTATTATATAAATTAATATTAATCTAGACATCACTTTGAAATGATAGGGTGACGTACAAAAATGATCTGTTAGTAAGTAATTTAGAGATGAAATCATTGTATCCATTTGTGTTGACTCAGGTCTGCTGGGATTGGTTACAGGAATACCCAAAGTCCTTTACTTACCAGTGCCACCTTGTCTCCCTTGTGGATTTCAAGGTTCATAAGGGAAGTGGGAAAATAAAGCAGCTGACTGGGTGGTCTAAGTTGCCATTCCAGATTTAACCCAAGGACTATGTCTTCAAGTCTGTTCCTTAAGGTGTGGAGACTTTTAATACCAGATAAACCTGTAGTAGCAAATGTCTGTACACATCATATATTAATAGTACTAAATTCAATCACACAATGACAGCTTGTACTTTTTTTTTGCAGTCTTGGGGCTTGAACTTAGGGCCTGGGCACTATCCCTAAGCTTCTTTTGCTCAAGGCTAGTGCTCTCCCACTCGATCCACAGCACCACTTCCAGTTTTCTCTGTTTATGTGGCACTAAGGAATCAAACCCAGGGCTTTGTGCATGCTAGGCAAGCACTGTAACACTAAGCCACATTCCCAGCCCAACAGCTTGTACTTTTAAAGGAACATTTATATGTAATATTATCAGACACTAAAGCGACTGAGGGATTAAAAAGAGATGCATTTTTATTCCTATTTTATAAATGAGGAACTGGATTTCAGAACAGATAATGATTTACCAGAGGTTATATAGCTGAAACCTTAGAGAATTCAGGAACTATTTTACAATCATTTAAATATTTTGTAATCACTCAAGCGTGTGACTCACACGAGGAGTCAGAAAACTGTAGGAAATATCACTGAGATTTTTCTAATTCCTAAATTTTGCAACAAGAAAATATTAACATGACTAAAGAGGAAACATTTACAATGCACATGATTAAGTGACAAGTGGGAGATAACCAGCCTTTGAAAAACATGTCTGAAATTAGTCAGAATTCTCCAGAGCAATAGTTAGAATCAACACGATTCTGCAAAAATCCACAGTCTGAATCTCTTTGAATATGAAGGCTGGGCGGCCAGGAAGAACTTCTATGCCTCAGTTCAAGACAATCAGACAAAAAGAGCCGAAGTTAGTGTTAAGACTGCCAGCCTGGAGAAATCTTTATTTGGAGCAAAGTCAACGTCTTGTTCTATTTAGGTTTTCAGTTTACTGGATAAAGCCTATCTTCCTTATGAAGGACATATTGTTTTTTTCATTCTAATAGTCTCATGTTGATCTCAAAGTGAAACATTTTCAAAGAAACATCCAGAATGATGTTTGACCACACATCTAAGTACTACATTGCTTCGTCAGATAAAATTAAATTGACATTGAATTAATAATAATAACATTTAACAATAAATTAATAATAATTCCATCCTTGTCAATGTGGCAGCTTCCATGAAAAATGTCTAATCTCCATTTTTAAAATCATTCTATCCAATAACAAAAACTATCCTGTGTACAAGTAAAATCTACTCTTTCCTGAGAAGAGGATCAAAGTCATTGAATGCTATTTAGTTTTTTCCTTGATACCTCGTGACTCAAGTACTATGAGGACAGAATGTTATAAGGTGTCCTCTGCCCCAAATTTACATGTTGAATCTCTGCCCTTTAATGTGACTGTATTGGGTAATGGAGCGTCTAAGGAAGTAATGACAGTCTGAAGAAGTCATAGCATGAAGCCCTAGGGCTTTCCAATAAGGAGAGAAACCTTTACAAACTAGAGAGAGGTGCCTCCTCAGAAATCAATCTTGTTGGATTTTTGATCTTTAGAAATCCAGCCAACAGAACTGTGGAAATATGGATGTTGGTTAAGCCTCCAAGTCTGTGGCATATTGTCATGGCAGCTGAGTGACTACTACAGTGATAAAGTCCCACCTCAGGGGTTTCTCATTATTACAGAATAGGAACATTAGTCCAAGGATTGCATGTTCTCCTCTTTCCTGTTCAATGATTTGACTGGACAGAGACCTCAAAACACCAGGAAAGCTAGGTCATAAATTCATCAAAGTATTAGTGGAATTTTTTTTTTTTGTCATGCTGCTTCTAACTAGCATGGTCATACAGGTTCTGCTGGCACACATCTGTAATCCTTGCTACTCAGAACGCTGGGATCCAGAGCAAGCCAGCCCTGGAAGAGTAGTCCAGAAAACTCCATCTCCAAAAATAACCAGCAAAATATTAGGCTAGAGGGATGGTTCAAGTGGGAGAGCACTGGCAGAATAAATAGGCTGAGCATGTATAAGGCCCTGAGTTCAAGTACCAGTGTGATAACAGATGGGGGAAAATCATAGCAAGTTACCAAAAGTAGTAGAATGGCCAATAAAGAGAACAAGCAACTAATGTCTTCTATACTTAGCCCTAGAGACTCAATGGGGAAAATGCATGTTTCGTACTTATCCTAAGGCCTACTTGCTTCCAAAGTTACCACTTACCTCCTTCTAGTGAAGGATCTAGGTTCCAGGCTGGGGTAGAAAAGATAGACTAAGTCTTTCAGGTTGCTGTGGAAGGAAATTGATTTTTAAAGAGCTTACCTGAAGTTTCTAGCAGAAAACACAAATTTACCTTTTATTCTTAACTGGGAGATAGTGTTCTCTCAAGAAGATATACCCCTGTCCCTAACCTTTGGTTACCATAATGTGGGGTTAGCAGATAGTGTGGCCTGGCTATTCATCCATCATGGTTTAGTGTCAACTGGGTGGTAAAAGACGTTGTTTTTATCTGAAAGGTTTGCAATCAATGCATGATTAAAAGTTAAATCACACTAGCAGTGTCATTAGTGGATGTGTGTATGTGTAACTGTGCATAAGTGTTTTCTATCATGCTATGTAATCAACTTTTAGAATTTGTTTCTTGCACATAAGTGACTTTTATTTTTTAAATAACACTATTTTAAAAAAAGTTAAAGAAAGCTTTTGAAATATTTTTTATTGTTAATAAAACACCTTCATGCCCTGATTCTATAAAAAAAAAAGAAGCAAAGGGTAGTTTGTAGCAACACTAAGGTGTTTCAATTTTTCACTGTACAGCCTTCATAGATTTGGGAGATGACCTATGAAACTGTAAATAAAAGCAATGCAATTGTTCTGTGAAACAATTTCTAAACTCTCCAAAGGTGCAATGTTAGATTCATTTAATAGATTGCTACAGACTTTCCTTGGGGATACGAAGGGTGTGTTTCTCTCTCTTTCTGAATCAAAAGTTGATAATGCAGAAATATTGCACACACATCATGACCACAGAATCTTTGCTTTTTATTGACCAGTAGCTGTAGTTTGAAGAGTAACTTTCTTCAGAAAATTGTGGAGCTTCACAGCAATGATCGAAGCTATTTAGACTCTCCAAATTACCTAATGGAACAGGTAAGCTTTATGCTTTTCAAATGAACTATATATGTTTTTTCCTTTTATATTATTTCATTTGAAGCCTCTGGTACAGAACTTTCCAGCTTGTAATATTTTGTATTGAGCATGAAATTGACTGCAGTTCTTACGACTTCATACTTTCATAACTTCCAATGTAGGAGAAAAATTGGATTTTTTAACAAGCCCCAAATCCAAGAATTACACCAATGTTACCTTTGTTTCCCACAGAGCATTAGAAATAAATCACATGCCAACATGGCCTCTGCTCTATTACTAACTTCTGACAAACCAATGCCCTTCTAACAATAGCAGCAACCAACTCCCAAAGTCAAAATAAATTGTGATTGGTGAATGAAAACAGTAGGGAGTGGATTAATAAACAGTGAGTGGTAGTTTTAATAAAGACTGAAGAAGCTTACCAAGTCATTCTTCATGAATCAACCCAATCCCATTCTGAGGCAGGGATACTGATGACAAATTTCTATCATTCTGTAAGTCAGCCAAGTAGTGAATGTTTAGGAACAGAGTTATACTAAATGGAATTAATTCAAACTTTGTTATAACCACTAAAAGTCTTGGTATGGCTACTCATATAAGCCTACTAGGAAAATCATGTTCAAAGTTGAGGCTTGCACATGCTACATGGAAAGCAGACGACAATTCTCTTCAAGCTTTCAACCCTTCTCTTCACACAGACTCACTCTAGTCTTATACTTTACTGAGTTACTTATACTTCTGCCTTCAGAGAAAAATAGGCTGATTTTTGTTCCTTCAGCCCTCCTTTCTGCACATTTCATAAGATACTGTTGGCTTCTTAAACCTCAAGGAGACTGAATCCCATCACAGAAGGATCAGAGACAACTGAAAAGGGGAGAGGGTGAGGTTTAAATGGGAGACAGAGGGATAGACTGTGACACACATCACCATGGCACCAGTCTGAGGGCACTTCGGGATAGTCATCTGGGAATCTACAGTCCAGGCACTTCAGGAACTCTGGAAATCAATTCCCAGAAGCCATCTTCTAGGAACTGGCAGTCCAGGTATTTCTGGACATGATCATTTCAAAATCTGGAATCCAAATACCTCTGGATGTGTCTACCTAGGAATCCATCACCCCGTTGGCAGTCCATAGTCTCCTGAAAATTATCATCCATGGGAAAGTCAGTGAATGTTAACTAGAGCTTAGGCAGTCACTGTAAGCCACCATATTTATGTATTTATTTGATATGGCTGAACAAACACAATGGAAAGAGAGTGAACAAAAGAAATTCCAAAAGGATAGCATATAGACATAGAGATGTAGAGAAACTCTCTCAGTCCCACATTACCATCCAGTGTGTTTAAATCATCGCTCGACATGTTGAGACATGTCTAAAACGCTTGACTTATCTAAATTACAAATGTAATTTAAGCCCTGGACTGCAAACTTGATGAACACTTCGTGGGCAATTTTTCTGTTTTCGTTTATTTGTATGATATGCTTCATTGTTAATCAAAAAAAGCCAAGTGGACTTCTTTAATTTTAATCTCACATTTTTTGTAGCAGTAGAGAGACCTCTTTTTTAACTCATTTTTTAACTCATTATGCTGTCTCAATGAATTATCTTTTTGTGCCTGAGGTGAGTCTCCACAGAAATACTTGAATTTGTGGAATATAATATTAGAAGAAAAAGCAGACTGTTGAGAGCCTAGTCATGTGGGAGGTGCATAGTTAGGCAATAGGAGAGACCCTAGAAGAACAAGAGTTTAATGTCACTTGGCTCATGTTAAGATCAACCATTCCAAGAGTCTATAGGAGCCAATCAAAAAAAATGATTCTTATGCTTACTTTAAATATAAAGTTTACATATATATGTCTGCATGTATCACACATAAACATATATATTCACTCATATATATAAATATATGTGAACAAGAAATCTCTCTCTACTTTCTTTCTCAATGTCTCCTCTCAAACATGTCCATCCTATGATCTAAAATAATCTTCATCACATCTTACTGAAAGAAAGCATAGCCTCAAGAAAAGATTAAATGTTAATCTTCTATTTGCCCATGAAAGATAAGCATAAAAATACTCATTGTTTCCTTATAGCTGCAGAATACAACCTAATGAGTATGTACCATAAGTTTTCTGCTCCAGTTAAATTGTGATTTTCCTTATCTCAGCGGCTAGTATCTAGGATTACAAACATAAATCATTGGCACTTGGCTATTTAAATCTTCGTAAGCTTACCCCTCCATAAGTTATTACAGTCTTAGTTCAATAATATTTATTGAGCTCCTGTCATCTGCCAAACAATATAGAACTTCTAAGGACAAATCAGAACCAGTCTTCCTTAGGAACCTGACATCACTAATAAAATGCAAAATTTAGAAATTTTATGGCCACTCATTATATCCAGGCCTCCCACAAAACTTTTTAATTCTACGCATTTTCCTAACCCAACCTTAACATTTTGCATCATAAATGGGAAGAAGTCTCTACTTTTGAAAAGGCTTTAAGTTTAAAAATGAACATAGGGTGGAAGACAGAATATTTTAACAGAACAGGTTTAATTGGGGAAAAAAAGCCAGAGTGGAGATCAGTGTGATGTTTAGGCCTCTGAATGGTAGCAGGCAATTTTTAATCAGCTATTGTTTTCCTAGTTTTAGTCTAATCATCATTAAAGTATAATTATTTTCTTTTCAATGAATCAAAAAGAAAAGATACATTAGAATACTTCAAGATTATTATTAAGCTATTAATATCACAATGAGTAGGCCAACAAAAATACTTTGAAAAACAATAGCAAATAACTCATAAATGACAGAGATATGACTGCTAACATTTAAACTACATTGAAAAGAGTTCACCAAAGTTGCATTTTCTTTTACTAACACATTCCTTCCAATAGCAAATCCTACTTTCAAATCCTAAGAATTTACAACATTCTATTGTTACCTCTCCACTCTATGTGTTATCTAGACTATAGTCACAACCCACTAACTGGTGCTTCTGCTTATGAACTAATCCCTGCTCCAGAAGTCAGAAATCAACTTCTTGTCTACGATCTATACAATAATGACATGAATGATTTAAAAATGTAACACAACTTTTGAGATTCTGATACTTCAGCGCTCTTTTGGCTCACCATCACACTTGACTTGACCATTATCAAGAATTTTACATGAATGACTAGTCTCTTACCTGCTCTCCAATCTGCCTTCTACCAGTTTCCTCATGGTGTATTCTGCCTGACTAGATGACTTCTCCACTTCATAGTTCAGTCCTGCATCAGAACCCAAGACTTCTTCCTCCTCTTCCTGGAACACATGGCTCACGACAACCTGCCACTTTCATCAAGACTCTGCTCAAACATCTCTTTAATAAGAACTATTGACTAATGTAGCAGCTCTGAAGAAAGGGGAGAGATTGATCAAGAGGCATTGTACTCACAACCTGACATGTTGAATTGAACCTCCTTATGAAACTACTTAAGGATTATCAAAAATAAATCAAATAAAACAGCATCTCTGTCGCTCTGCAATTACTTCTCTGATTTATTTTTTCTTCATAATACAACTTCTGATATTTAGCATACTTTGTACCTATTTGATTTTCTCCTCCTATAAGAATAGAAAACTCCATTAGAGTAGAGACTTTGTTTTGTTCACTGTTAGCTCTGAAAGGCTTAGAATTGTGAACAGTTATCACAGTGGCTTCATCCCGAGAGACTGGTAGGAAATAAAGTGGTATATTTTCTTATTGGCAGATGTTTGTATTGTGAAAACGGCTTGCAATCACCATGTTAAAAAGTCTCTTCCTCATTACCATGGGAAAATAGGTTGGAGAGATGGGTAGGGGAAAGAAAGGGAATGAGTTAGGGCATTCCTAACATGGACTAAGGGTACTTTGGGTGGCACTGTAGTAGATAGTGTTTGGTAAGGGCTTAAATGTATGGAATGAGAAGAAAAGGAAAGAACAATTTTTTGGTGTGTGAGCAGGTGACTGCATTGTGATGTCTTTAGTAAAAAAAATGAAGAATGAGTGGGATGTGTGTGTTTATTGGGGAGGATAGGCTATCCCCCCCACTCCACCCCCATGATATCAACAGGAGGCAGGAAAAACGTAGGAGAATTTCTCATTTTTACCCCCTGACTTCTGCTAGTTAAAGCATTCTGGAATTACTCCTGAAGTCTGATGAATTCTGTATTGCCAGGAATTTCGTGGGCTCCAATCGCTGGTTGCTTCAGGAATAAAGGGGGTAGGAGATTTCCAGTGTTGTAAGCAGGAACTCACTATTGGATGCTTTGATTCTTTGCACTCCTGAGTACATTGTTCTTCATTAAACTTTCAGGTAACCGCTTTGAGTGTACCAGCTGCTATTTGGTGAGATCCTGACTATGACAAGGGGTGAATCCACCCTGATTTGCCTCTCAGATATCCAAGGGAAGATAATACAGGTCAAACAGAAATGAGTCTAGAGAGCCCCTATGGAGGGGAAAATCAATAATAACAATGGAGATTTTCATACAGATTCTCAATTGCCAGAAAGTAAGCAGTTTTACTCTGCCAGGTCTTTCTGCCACAAAGTTCTCCCTTCCCACAGAGAAAAATAAGAAAGAAAGCAGATGACAAAAGTTTTACACTATGAGTCATATTATCTCTCCACTCCTTCAGTTGTTTATCTGATCATAGGGAAGAAAAGTTTAGCAAACACTTTCTCCTGGGTTCTCAAAGCTTGCCTTACATTTATCTGTGTCATAGGAACATTTACATTCTTGGCCATATATTATTTAGTCTATATTATACTCTTCATAAAAGAGTTAACATTTGTCCACGAAGAGCATAAACATTAATTTATTTAAGCCATTTGTTCCTAATTACAATAGCTGTAATGCACTTCATCACAGAACAAATTCAATGATCAACATTTGTCTAGAGGGACAATGAACCAAATTATACTGCTCAGGTTTTTTTTAAACTATTTTGGAGTTGGCCTACATGACATAGATGGCCATAAATAGACCATTGGATCTATAAATACTTCCAGTTAAGTTTAATTAGTTCTCTGTGCAGAATCTCAAGTGGCAATAACTTTAATGATAACTCTGGATAAAAACAAAAATAAAATTCCACAGGCAGTTTATTTTTTAATGCCCTAAAATGTGCCCTGAAAAGAAACAAAGGGAAAAAAAGAAATTGGATAAAGGAGTAAGAAATCAGAACATAAAAAGATTAGTTGCTTTGAAAAAGCCAATATGACTGTGGAAATATTTTAAAAAATCCCTGTAGGAGATTTGCATAGAAGTCTGCCCTGGATTAGAACTTGATATCAAATAACTTAACTGAAGTCATGCAATTTCTGTGCCATTTGTAGTTGAGTTAATAGCATATGCTCCTGGAGGATTACAGCCAATGATTAAGGAAATTAGGTTTTGTTTGAATTTAATTTAGTTATATAGAGCTGCTACTATAATTTACAGCTTTGATATTTAATATTTAATAACCCAGATCTTAGAAGAATACTAGATATAGCAGTGTCATTATGCCTTGAAATATTATTCCCATAAGTCATTTATATTTGCTAGCTGATAAGAATGTTCATCAACTAGATGGACTCAGCACGAGCCCACTGATAAAGCCAAAGCCTTTATACAGGTTCCTGAGTCCCTTGTACGTTTCCACTCCATTTCCCACACCTGTAACTTACTGAATCATAATTTATCTGGCTGGTCAATTGTCATAATAAAGACACATGGCAGCTTTTCCTTTAGCAGTCAGCTGCTAGGAATAACTCAACCTCTATTTTGCTTTCGTTTTTTATATCTTTGGCTTCTAATCACTGAAAATGATAGGAATATTTTTGCAAGTATTGCCCCATTGACATTTTTTGTCTTCTTTTTATTCTTTCCTATCCGTATTCTTGACTTTCTTTATTCCTTGGTTCATTTTTCTGAGACACTCTAGTAATGATACCAGGGTTTTTTTCTAAATATATCTCTCCAGATGTTTACATTATTTTTCATGGATTCACAGAAATTGATTCAAATGATTTGATCTGTTGGATTGGCTTTTCCCTCCGTTCTGGTACTCTATCCCAGGACCTGGTACATGCTGGGCAGGTGTTCCATTACTGAGCTGCATCCCCAGCACTTTTTTGCTTTCTGAATGAATGTATTAATAGATCACCAGGAAAAGTTCCCTTGGCATTTTTCTTGCTCATTCTCTAAAATTCAACTGGGAAAATATTTTAATAATAAAGACAATAATAATAATAATAATTAGAGTATAGCGATAAACTATGTGCCTGTGTATAAATATTGACTTCCTAACTTTGGCTATATGACTTCGTCTGATTTACTTCTCTGTGACTCAATTGCAATTTTGTAAGATAGGTATAACACAATATTCTTTAAAATGGTGTGAATAGATATAAAATGACTTGAATCATGCTTGAAATATGGAGAGCATAGTGACAATGAGATGTTACTATTATCCACATCGTCAACTTTGTTACAAATGCAGCATCAGTTAGAAGGAAGTAACAGGTCAAAGTAAACACTAAAGAAACACAAAAGCATCATGTAGTAATCATAATCACTCATATAAACTGCGTGTTCAGACATCTTTTTATATACTTTTGGAGTTAAAACTTCTTTAGAATTCTTTAGTGCAGTCCTACATAATACACATTGAAACCATTAATGCAGTATTAAAAAATCACCCTTCCTAGCTCAAAAATAACCCATTTGAGGAGTCAGAGGAAACATTGCATCAAGCATATTTGATGTGTAAAATCCTTCTGTGTGTCTGAAGATAATGAGCTTCCCTATTCATGCAATGCTTATACCTCTGGTGGCTGCTAAAAATTCCATCTCCAGAACTAGAGAAATAGTGTATGTTTGTACCACCAGAAAGCATGTCTAGAATTAGATGAAGGTATTACCCATCTCAATTAGTTCCCTATTTGGCTTGAAGAGAAATCCAATGAGTGCTAACTACATAAAAATCATAGACTTCCATCCTGTAAGAATGTTAAGCACAGAAAAGAATATGACTGGAACAGCAATCTTTATCTTCATGAATGAAGGCAGTGGTTTATTATGACCTGATGAATCATGAAACAAACTTGAACAAACCATGAAATAGAAAAAGGGAATTCAAACTGAATGTTCTTCCTTTATTTACAAACTGTGTAGCATCAAATACCAGAAAGAGGTGGAAAGTGACTGACACCAAACAAAACCCTTTCCACTAGAAGGAAATGCATGCAGAATCAGCAGGATATAAAAATATCGCAGCAGGGATAATAAGAAATGTAGGGTTGCTTTTGGAGGAGGCACAGTAGTGTGTGCTTGCAGTCCAAGGTACTAAGGCAGGAGAATCATTGAAGCCCAGGAGTTCAGGTCCAACATGATAAAACTGTCTCAGAAATGAATAAGAAGTGGGAGGGAAAGAAAGAGGAGGAGAAGAAACAGGAGGAGAAAGGGAGGAAGAGGAAGAAGAAGAGGGAGGAAGATGGAAATGTTGTTTGGTAGTAATCAAGAGGAGAGAAGGATTAAAGTGGTCCAACCTTGTTATTCCTGGGAATGAGATTGCTAGTATTATTAGTTTTCTTATGAAATAAAGCAATACAACCATAATCAAATCCTGGTATATTACAAAATTATTTTCAATTATATGAAACATTTTAAATATCCATAGTTTTAAAGGCTTAGAGATTATCAGTTTTTAGGGATCAAAAATCTGAGCGAGTACTGCATTTATGCCATTTATTAGCTCTATGCTGTTGAGTTACATTAAGCTTGCTTATTTCCCTAAGGAAAATGGCGATAATAGCATCTGTATCCTGTATCTTATGGGGGTTTTAAGGATGGTAAAATGAAATAATGCTTTCAAACATAAAACACTATTAGAATGTAAATTGTGATATAATTCAGCTTTTACTTGATTTTCCATTCATGAAGATTGTACTATTTTATCATACTATTTATGACCTGCTGTATTTATTAAAGAAACATTTCTGTCCAATACATACTTGAGTGTGTGTGTGTGTGTGTGTGTGTGTGTGTGTGTGTGTGTGGCTTTCACACTAGTCCTAGTTAAAGCTCTAGTGAATTATAAATTAAATTTAATCTACTGTGCAATTGTATTTCTCACATATGTAATAATCACATCACAATGCTCTTTGCATTTCTTCTTCTGTATAGTAGGAAAGAAAATCCAGTGGTGCATTATTTCTGCTGTTTAGAGCAAGAGGTAGGACCACAGCTGGGTCTTGAATATGGACAATATCTTTATGGAGGGGCAGAGGGAAAACCACATTACTAACAGAAAAGAGACATAAAAATACAAATCACAATGACAAACCACAGACCAACATTCCAGGCAAGTTAGAGATTGTACAGAGCTTTCGCTTCCATATGAACGGGCAGGGATTTGATTCTTCTGTGAGCGATCCAAGTTTGAGCTTGAGTGTGGATGACCATCCCAGTGTTGTTAGTACGTCGTAACTGGTTTGATCAAAGAATGATTAGAATTGTAAATTTACAGCATTAATCTGAAATACTCATAGGTAATTGTAACAGATTCTGACCACACACTGAAATTAGGCTATGGGAGAGAAAGGTTGGAGATGATCCAAAAATAACTATGTTTTGACATAGAGAGGGATAAGAAAATTGAGAGGAAAGAGATATCCAGAAGATATTGAGACCTGAAAAAACTGGTACACTTAGTCTTCCATATCAGAAGATGTAAAGGAATTTTTGCTCTTATTTTTTGTAGTCTTGGGATCAAATCCAGGGTCTTAAGCATCCTAGAGGAGAGTTCTACCACTAAGCTATAGCCCAACTCAGTGAAAGAATTTGTTACCAGGCAATGGATGAGGGCTTTCCTGTTTCCTCATAAAGCCACAAGCCTTTGAGAACCATATGCTAATAAATAAATAAACAAATTTGCGGTGTCTTCTATAAAAAGAGAATCTCACAAGGGAAAAATGTAGCAAAGATTTATTTTAGCATAATAAAAAGTAGGAAGAAATAGAGGTAAGAGAGAAACATTTCCTGTTCCTATGCAGAAAATTGAAGTTAAAGACTTCAAATGATTCTCATCTACAGTTGAGCTGGGAAAATACAAATGGTCATATGTGACATCTAGAAGCCTCCAAGATGAGTGTCGACTAGTACTCTAAGTTATGGAGATGAATCTAGGCCTACGTAAGCACAAAGTGGGTTTTAGTGCAACCTTTCCCATAGATGCTCGTTTTTTCTGTCTTTATCCATTATAAAGCGTTGACAGCTTTTTACCATTTCAAAAGAGAGGGAAGATTAAGAAAGCCCTTGTATGCCACTCATTCTTACAACCTAACATCCAGAAGCAGTTATAGTGGAAGGAAATCTTAACTGCCTTTCCTCAGTTTACTTCCTGGTTGTAACTTCTCAGCCTGACTCTGGCATTTGTTAATTTGTCTCCTCACCATTGTGTCTTGCTGCAGGCTGGTGTAGCAAGAAGAAAAGGGGATCTTAAAGTTTACTTGTATCTCAAGAAGAAAGAAGAGGTTTGGAAAATGTTAAATGATACAAAGGACTAAATTTAAAACTTTTCTATAGACAGTATTATGCTTTCAGGTAATACTGAGCAAAAGATTGTCATTTCTTCTTATTCAATTCTGTTGTTGATTTGGGTTTGTTCTTCTAGTAATTGAGTTGTTGTGTTTCTTTTACTTTTTTTGACTACCAGTCATTGTAATGAAACATTATTTAATTTTTCTGCTTTTTTTTAGCCTTAGAGAATTATTTGAAACATAAACCAGTTAAGTAAAAGGAAAGGCTAATTCTAGTCATAGTAAAGAAAGTAGAATGTAAAAATCATGTCATAGATATATGTACCTACTCTCCTCTATTTCAATTCAAGGTGCTTATTTCCAGAGGCCAATGGAGTATTGTGCACTGACACCTCATGGCTGAGTTCCTCAGAATTGCCCTTTGCTTTGCTGGTTACATGTCTGTCTTAATCCCTGCTACTGTGATACCACTATATAGAACCTTTGTTCCTTTGTTCTAGTTATAATCAATTCAGAAGAATGGTTCCAACTTCATAACTCCTCATGAGTTAAGCTGAGGTCTCTTTTGCAGCTTCATGACAGTTCTACACCTTCAGTGCTGCTATCCCAGTGCATTCTCAGATGAACTTCCTACATGCAAAATTCTATCTCAGAGTCTGTTTACCTAAGCAGCACAACCTGAAAGGGTCTACAAATCAAAATCAAAATAGACATTTTTTTTAGCATAACTGAACCATTTTGTCATCAGTAAAACATCACAATTCCTTTTCCATTTGAAAAAGATTAATGGAGATGACTTTTTAAAAGTTCTATTAATTTAATCAGCTTGGCATTGGTGCAATAATAAAGAGACAAATGAATAGATTAGACTAGATGTCTCTGAAACAGAGCCTACTATATACAAGAATTTATTATATTATCAATGCCATCGACATCACAAAATATGATAAAGATTAATGGCATAACAAATCAAAGAGGAACGGAAAGATTATTCAACAAATGGTGCTAGAACAATAGGATGGAAAAATAAATTTAATCTGTATATCGTGTACTGAAATAAATCCCAGATAGATTAGAAATGTTAGTGCGATTTCACTAACAATCAAGGCAACAAATGTAGACATCACTGAGGGATTTTCACTTGTCATCTTGGTGCAATGATTTCCTGTATTGGTAGAAGAAATCGAAGTTGTTACAGCTTTTGAAAGACAATCTGATTGTTAAATTGATTGTAAAAACATGAAATTCATATATCTTTATTTGAAGAACATTTTATGTGTGCATATAGAAAGAGGTATGCATATAATTTCTACACTTTAAATTTTATTAGTGATTTTGTAGAAATGTGTGTATTTGTACATGTAAAAATTTAGATGTACATTTGTATACATGTAAAATGTAGTGAGGGGGCTGGGAAAGTGGCTCAGTGGTAGAGCGCTTGCCTTGAATGCCTGAGGCCCTGGGTTCGATTCCTCAGTACCACATAAGCAAAAAGAAAAAAGCCGGAAGTGGCGCTGTGGCTCAAGTGGTAGAGCGCTAGCC
>NW_012267250.1:9533749-9546873 GCF_000151885.1 Dipodomys ordii
ATCCTAGCTACTCAGGAGGCTGAGATCTGAGGATCCTGGTTCAAAGACAGCCTGGGCAGAAAAGTCTGTGAGACTCTTATCTACAACAAACCACCAGAAAACCGGAAGTGGCGCTGAGTTCAAAAGGTAGAGTGCTTGCCTTGAGCTGAAGAGCACAGGGACAGTGCCCAAGCCCATAGTTCAAGCCCCATTACCAACAAAAACAAAAACAAAACAAAACAAAAAAATCCATGGAATCTAACAATGTCACTAGAATAGCTTCTGTTTTGATTTTGACCTTTTATTTTACCCAAAGTAAAACTGGAAAGTTATTTTTTAAAAAAAACACCTGGTTGTATTCTGTGTTGGAAATGACCTAACATAGTGACTGAAAGTAGAAGTTGTTTTTCAAGTTCACCTGGATTTTTAAAATTGTTCTAATGAATTTTGAACTTAATATAAACTGTAGGTGAAATATAACTTCATCGTAACTTGTGATGATGGATGGCATCTCTAAATAGCATCATTTGATGACCATTACAAAGCTTTATAAAAGTCCTGTTCATGATCAACTTACTTCTTGCATTTTGGAACTTCACATGTATGTAGGATGTGGCCATTTTGGAATTGTGAGTTTTAGCATCCACAAAATATGCTAATTGATTATTTTTGTGTTGCTGAGAATCACTTTTGAACTGTCACTTCAACTTATTTTTCCTATTACAACTAAGACATTACTATTGTCTGATACTGCAGTACTTCACTCTTCCTCCAGCTCACATTCTAGAAAGTTTCACTTTCCTGTAAAAGAGACCACCCTCCTCCATGAGTCTCAATTATTCTATTCTTCTCTGAAGTACTTCAATATTTCAGTACTTGTACATTTTGTGTAATATTTGTACAATATTTTAATATTTGTGCATTCATATTTTGCATTAATTGGCAAAATATATCTATGTTCTTCTTTCATAAAGTTAGTAGAAAGCAACAAAAGGATACTACTGCTGGTCTTGAAACCCTAACATTGTGTAGTATTTTACAGGTACTAAATATTTGTGCTATGGATTTCATTTGAGCCGAAAGATGAGAAAGTAAACTATCAGGACAGAATACGGTGAACAAGAACTTTTTGACTTTATAAATATTTTCTAGCATTTGCTTTCTGAAGCAAAAAGATGAGATAAGAAAATCATAATTTTCTTTTACTTATTCATTTCACACAGTGCTCAATATTTGGGATATTTCATTTTCTTCTTAGTCTAGCGTCTTGAAGGGATTCATTATATACAATATCTTCAAGCATTTCATATCACCATTTCATGCAAAAATCACAATAACATTGAAGGTAAATATTATTATGTTTACTTTCTATATTAGAAAACAAAGTCATAGAGAATGTAATCACTTATCTAAATCAAATAGCTAGTAATCACCTTCATCTAGACAAATTCTGTACCTTTCAGTCAAGTTTGGAAAATAGTTTTACTAGATTCAATAAATCTAAATTCTAACTTGGCTAAGATCAATATATATTATTTAGGGACATATCTCAAGGGAAAATTTAGTTATTTCATTTATTAAATATATCTAAGGCACTCATTGCATATGGAGTACAATATGCGTGTTGTTATTAAAAGTTCCAGCATTCTGTATAATACAGGAAAAGGAAATTATTTAAGATAAAATGAAATGTATTTAAATTTTGTGTTATAGGACAAGAATTGGGGGAGATACACAGCTATAGTGGAAACAGAACAGGGTTTTCAGCTGAATGCAAGCTAAATATCAGTCAGAAATACAATGCTGTTTGAAAATAGCACAAAGGCATAACACATAGTTACGATCAATAATATTCCTTTTGTGTTTAGTGTTGACTTAAGCTTTTATAAGAACAAGTTGTTCAAGTGTGACCACATTATAACTATGATGTGAGAAACTTGGAGAGGGTCCAGAGGCCAAGAGGGAAAATAATTTACGAGTAAGAAGAAAAGAAATCCTTGAGGAAATATTTAAGGATTTGGGAGGGGGGGTTGTCTGAAGAAAGCAAAAATGTGGGTAAGAAGAACTTTATTAACTTTTTCAATGAACCAAAATTTCAGAGGATGTGAAATAGTTTGTTCTCTTGTTAAAGGGCAACAAAACAATGCATGTCCTTAGAAAATAATAAACATGGCTTTTAAAAAGGTCATTCTTCTATCTACCATAAGGCATCTTAATTCTGTTCTTTAAGGATGAAGCTCCACATCTATGGTTCTTTAATCCTAGCTACTCAGGAGAATGAGATCTGAGGATCCTAGTTTGAAGCAAGTCCAGGTAGGAAAGTCTATGAGACTCTTATCTCCAATTAACCACCAAAAAGCCAAAAGTGGAGCTGTATCTCAAGAGGTAGAGCACTAGCCTTGAGCTAAAAGCTAAGGGATAGCACCCAGGCTCTGAGTTCAGGACTCTCTCTCTCTTGCTCTTTCTCTCTCTCTCTCTCTCTCTCTCTCTCTCACACACACACACACACACACACACACATACACATACACACACACACAAACAGGATGATCTAAGGGCAAATGTTTCTTCTGTCAAACTCCCTTGACACACTAGCCATCAAAATAACTATTTATTAACTTAATGCACATAATTATGTAACATGTAACATTTATCTTTTTTTCTGGAAAATTGAACAGCATAGAGGTCTGAGATTCTTTCGGCTGGGCATATATTTTATACAAATGAAGTATGTGCCAAAATGAAAATTTTATTTTAGGTTACTTAACCAAAGTTTCTTGTTTTTATTCCATTTTAATTTAAAAAGAAAAATATCACAGAATTTGTAGTAACCTGTCCCCATTCTTAGTGGGCTGAAAGCGTATGCTCCATGCCAAATTGAGTAGCGCGTGCACCCTCCAGCAAACCCGAGTGGACAACATTTACTTCAGTTTGAATCCCTTGGCCTAATTTCATTCATTCATGTCACCTATTAGTCCCTCTAGTCTTTTGACTTCTGGCATAAGTCAAAAGGAAAAATGTAAGAAGAACCATTGGGTGACTTTGACAAACGTAATTATCTTACAGAGTTGCCCTTGGAACACTCCTACTCACATTTCATTTAGAGCTTTATAACCAAATTAATGCCAGTATACCATCCTTGCATAATAATGCACAAGCAAGAGACACGGAGAGTAGTTAATCCTTCACAGCCTCTGCAAAGTGTTCTGGGGATCTGACTTCTACACTATTGGAACAGTGTAGCCTAGCTCCATTTCAAATCACGCACACAAAATTATAGCAACAGGATCTTCTTGGAAGATCATTTTGATTCAAGGATGAGTAATCAAAACAATTTTCACATTAAAATGCAGTGTATTAGCATGAAGAATTCAAGAACATTTATAAGAGAAAGCATAAAATTTCAAAGCTATTTGTCATCTGTCACAGAGAAACCCAGGTCCACATACTTGCACTGCAGGTCAGCACTTTGCTTGCAAAATTGGATGAGCACTACTAAGTTTTCACTAATTCCAGATCATTGCAACTTTAAATCCCTGTGGCCCCAGATTCTCCTCAAACACTTTTCTGAAGACTTTTAAGAACAAGGGTATACATTCAGGACACAATTGGATGAAACGCTCTTCATTTGGAATGTTAGCTTTTAGGTGATGTTCAGCTGAAGTACTCTGCTGGCATAATGTCCTCATTAAGGACACATCTCTTATCAGATTGCCCAGACAACTCCAGTACTCAACAACTAGGTGACCTCGAGGGAGTGTGGCTTAACCTCTGTGG
Source organism: Dipodomys ordii (assembly GCF_000151885.1). Taxonomy (NCBI): domain Eukaryota; kingdom Metazoa; phylum Chordata; class Mammalia; order Rodentia; family Heteromyidae; genus Dipodomys; species Dipodomys ordii. The sequence continues at coordinate 9,537,506 of NW_012267250.1, forward strand.
TCTCTAATTTCCTTACAAGTCCTTCATAAGATTATTAAAAGATTGAAAAGTGTCCCCATTTATAAGGTATATGAGATGGTATCTGGAAGATAATAACTGAACAGTAAAGTTTTATTTTTAGAAGTTTGTTCTTTAGGTAGAACGAGTATAATTATTCATTTAGGGAGCTTCATAACCTCATCTTGAGATAATAACCCTCTAGTGACTCAACCTTTGGTTTAGCATTGAAAGCAAAGTACCAAAAATAAAATGAGAACCATTATTCAAGTGTGACTTGACATGTCAAAAAGCAATAGAAAAACTAGGACAAATGGAAGCCCTGCCAAATAGCATTTATTTTAGAAATGTGAGAGACTTATCTCTATGTTTTACTTGAAGATCACATTCTAAATGAAAGAACAAATGCTCAATGCCCTATGGAATTCATGACATTTACACCAAACCAATCATATGTATTTACACATGAGTTTTTCTATTTTCTATTTTTGTAAGATTTTTTTTGTCTGAATAATTTCTAAGGCACATATTCTGTTCCAGATGCTATAGCAAAAAGATTAACTGTGTGCAATTAGATGTCAGCAGCCTATTTCTAAGAATAAAGAACATGGCGCAGCTGTATTATAATGTAATTCGTCAATAAGTAAAAGGCAGTAGAAACATAGCAATCTCAGATTTCTCTCATTAGCCTTACCCAGTGGTTTACAAACTTTTAAAATATTAAATATTTTAATTGGACTTGTTTTGAGATTCTAAAAGTATGTCATTCCTTCAAATTGAGTAAATATTTCCTCACATAGTTTGGTTTTAGGGTCACATGAAGTTTTCAAAATTATTAAGAACCTCAAAGAGATTTTACTCATCTGGATTGTACGGGTAGATATTTATCAAATTTCAAAAATTCAAAAGGAAATTAAAATGTTTCCACTTCACTAGCGTAAGGAGACAAACACATACTAAATGAAAGAATAACTACATTTCCCAAGGCTCAATCATTAATGACAAGAGTGGCACCACCACACATTTTTTATGAGACCCCCAGTGTCTCATTTTAGAGAATCCAGTCAATTTCGCACATCGGTTTTTGTGTTCAATCTGTTGCAATGCATGTGTAGGATGAAGTGTGTGAAGACAATCTGGCCCTCAAAGATATGTATTTTGAAGTGGAAGGAGTACTTTTATATGCTTTTTAGACAATTACAGACAGCGCTTGCTCCTACACTCATATGTGAGTAGTGGAATTTTCTTAATTTAGTTGGGCATGGAATCAGGAACGATATAATGGAGCCTTTTATTCGTGCTATGGTGATATGTATTTATCTGCATTGTACTTCCTGTGGCTCTTTCACTCATAAATGATTCTGTAAAGCCGTGCTTTGGTAATTAGGATATTTTGACTCACTAAATTATATAAGTCATTCAAAAAAAGAACAAGTGATATTAAAATGGCATCGATGAATGTACCATTGATTTTAGCAGAAAATCCTTTAAGTTGGGTGTGATATTGGTGATATTGGATGCCTACAATCTCAACAGTTGGAAGACTGAGAGAGCAGGATTGCAAGTTTGAGGCTAGCCCAGGGTACATAGTGAGAACTTATCATAAAAAAACAAAGTGGACAGAACTTTAAGAGCTAAGATTTTAGAAAATGATACATTTTCTAAAGTTATAATTTTTGCTGAGAGCCTAAGTGTAGTATCAAGAATGAAAGCTGTCATTTGCAGGAGGTTCACTAGTTTCTTTAAGAAATTGATTAAATAGCTAAGTCAGAAAAACCATAGTCTGCCAGTCATTTTCACAAGGAAAAAAATGTTTGCCATGAGCTGATCATGGTAGCACACACCTGTAATCTCATCTTACCTACACCTTGTACATGCTTTCTTTACATCTCAGACACCTAACACCCGACACTCAAAACCAGTTCCTGAGTCTGAAAAGTCATTTCAAAGATCAGTTCCTCTGGGACGTCTTCTCTCACACAAGCTTTCACAAACTATAATAAAATATATAAATATTTGTATGCAAGATTTTAAACCTCAAATTCAGAAATACCTTTCATTGCTATATTCCCAAACTTAACACAGAGTCTGACACTTATGTGCCCTTTAATTGTTTTGTAAGTCAAAGAAAAACCGAGAAATAGCAAAAGGATTTTAGTCATTAACCTTAGCTTTGTCATTTATTTGCCTTGCGACCTGGGTTAAAGCATTCATATTACTGTCATCCTGTATTTCTTCATGTATAAAATTGGAATAAGAACATCTGCTTTGCCAGGGCATGATAAGTCATAGAATGATAGGCATAAAAAAATCCTGCCAAAGAAGTGTGTGCTATAATCTCTCCAACATATCAATATGTTATACTACACAGAAAAAGGAGCATGCAGACATAATGAAGTTTATATAGATCTTGATATGGGAGATTGCTCTGGATTATCTGTACAAACCCAATCTAATCACATGAGCAATTAAAAGAGGTGATTTTTCATAGGTGGGAAGCAGAAGGGAGATGAATCCGACAGCTTGCAAGCTTGAGAAATCCTTAATCCACCATTGCTGGCTTTGTCAATGAAGAAAGGAAGCCATTAGTCAAGGAATACAGGCAGCCTAGAAACTTTGAGAATAACTTTCAGCCTATACCCAGCAGGAAAACCAAGCCCGCAGCTCTACAACCACATGGAATTGAATTCTGCCAGCACTGAAAATGCTCAGAAGTGAGTATGGCCCCAGAAACTCCTGAAAGAAATAAAAGGCTCTGCCCAATCTTGAATTCAGCCCACAGACAGGGAGTCAGCTGAACCAATATGTGCCCACACTTCTGACATACAGAACTATTAATATAAAATGGCTATTATTTTAAACCACTGACCTTCTAGTGATTAGTTATGACAGCATGAGAAAACTAATACACATATCATATAGCATTTTATAAACTAAAAATGTCAGGCAAATATGGGCTCTTATAATTTGATACTGTGATCTATGGAGATTTTGGATTAAAGAATGTACTGAACCAGTGTTGTATCTATTATAAGGAAGATAAGGGTAGAAGAAGAAAGGAAATGATGTTTCACTCATGAATTTAGTTTGCTTTTTAAATGTTTAACTTTGAGGTTGTCTCTTTCCCAGATCCCTGGAGATTTGGCCTCTGCATACAGAGAGGTTTCATTAAAGCTCAAGTCCCTTGTAAAAGCTTTTAATAGCTTTCTTTCTCTTTTTTAAAAAAATCATCCTAGCTCTCTCTTCTGTGCTATTTCCCCTAAATGCAAGAAAGCATAAAGATACTGAAGAAATATAGAAGACAAAATTAAATCAGGAGCCCTCCTAGCTCTTCCATTATTCAAAGCACTTAGTGGACTATAAATGATTTAAGAGTTATACAACCAGACTTCACAGAGTAAATAGTTTTCATTTTCCTGATTGGTAAGCAGGAGAAGAAAGATTCCATGTTCCCATTAGCAAACATTTTGAATTAATCTTTTGTCAAAAATAAGTGGGCATCGTTCTTCCTGTCTAGCCTCTTTAAAAAAAAGATGGAGACAAATCAAAAGGAGGAAGGGGAGTTACAACTTTATTGCTGCTTTTATTGCACAGTTATGATATGCCAGAAGGGTCTCAGGCACTGCACAGAATATAGAAGTGAGGCCCTGAGTGTACTGTCATGTAAATGAAGCCAATGAGAATCTAATATTACCATAAGGTTCAAACTCAAGCCATGGTATTTCTCATAACTACACATTGCACATAGAGTAGTTGAGAATCACAACATGCTTCATAAACACTAATTAATTATGTGGGGCCTAAATTTAATTCCTCTAGTGCATAGAACTTGTGTATAGAAGACAGCAGAGTCAACTGGAACCCATTGCTCATTCTAATTCAGGATTGTAGGATCAGGGAATCATAATCACAATAATAGCTGACATTTGTAATCTTTAAAACACCCTTGAAGTATTTATTAATCAACTACTCTGACACCCTATGGGAAACATAAATATTACCCTTCTTTTAAATTTCCTAAGAAATTTTGGTTTCAATAGAACAATTTTGGTCAGGAATCCACCATAAAATTTCAGCTATGTACTCAGCACTGGTAGCACATGACTGTAATCCTAGCTATTCAGGAGGCTGAGATCTGAGGATCATGGCTTGAAGCCAGCCCTTGAAGAAAAGTCTGTAAGATTCCTGTGTTTAATTAACTACCACAACCCAGAAATAGAGTTGTGGCTCAAGTAGTAGAGCACTAACCTTGAGTTCAGGGACAATGACTAGACCCTGAGTTCAAGCCCCAGGGTATTCACACACACACACACACACACACACACACACACACACACACACACACACACACAATTCCAAATAGTCCTGTACAGACCAGAAGGTTCCCAACAGCACTACAAACTTTTGTAGTGGGATACCTAGAGCGTCTGATAGAGAAGTACTGATGTTCATCTAGGAAAGAAGACGGCTAATAAGTTGGAAAGAAAAGTAAGATAAAGTTTCTAATGACCACAGTGCATATTTTTTGATTGCCTTCAGAATTTTCTGTCCTGGAGCATTCACAAAATGCTTTTAAATTTCAATAAAAGACTACAGAGTGCCTGCCCATAATTTTTCTGGCTCATACAGTGGTTTTATTTTTGATAAATATATTCAAAGTGCATCCACACTTGTCTGTACTTCTCTGGATATGTGACCATATATTTGACATGTATTAATTACTTGGAGAATATTTAATTGTTCTATGCACCAGAAAACACCACCTGCTCTAGGCATGGGGGCTTTCTCTCTTGACACTGTCCTCAGAAAGGACAATTGCATGAGGATGGGAAACTATTCCCAACTTATGACATTATTACTTTTTTTTTCCGGCTTTCTTCTTCCCACCCTCCATTTTGTTTCCCATCTCGACTTGGTCTTTCTTTCTGACTCTGTATCTGCCATTTTGATCCTAATTCACAACATTCTTTCTGACTTTCCCTCTACTGGAAATGTGTTCATCCCTATCTCTTACGAACTTTTGAGCCTCAGAATGGTACAAGGTTCTAATGTGTCAAAGACATATTTAAGAATCATCTCTACCTCAACTCTTTTCATCTCTTTTACATTTCTTTCCAGAAGTTGTCAACTTCTGAAATTGCATTTTATATTTGGTTAGTTTTTCATTGAATCTCCCACTAAAATGTGGGAGATAGGTTTGCTTGATTTCTGATGAAAAACTTGGCACGTAATAGATATGCAACAATATTCATGTGTCAATAACTAAATCAGTTGTGGATAATCCTGCATGACTTACATCTTGATTATCAATAAACTGTGTAATATTTCACTTGCATCCAAATCTATTTTAAAAATTTTTTGGGAGAATTGAGGTTGCTTCTACTGATGTTATTTTTTTTTATTTTTTGCCGGTCCTGGGGCTTGAACTCAGGGCCTGGGCACTGTCCCTTAGCTTCTTGGTGCTCATGGCTAGCACTCTACCACTTGAGCCACAGGGCCAATTCTGGCTTTTTCTGTTTATGTGGTTTAGAGGCATCAAACCCATGCCTTTATGCATGGGTGGCAAGCACTCTTACCACTAAGCCACATTTCCAGCCCCTACTGATGTTTTGGTTAAGAGAATATAACATGAAGGTCATGTTGGGGAGAGTTGTGTTGAATGGAAGATAAATTCAGAGTATATATAATGCACTTGGTATATTAGAAGTCCAGAAATCCCACTCAGATCCCTACAATACTGACTCTTTTCTAGTGACTACATCCCTTTTAAGTCTAGGTTCCACAACTACACTTCCACTGTTCGGTTCCCAAGTCAACCTGTGTAGGTTGCAGTTCCTATTTAAAGATGAAATATGGAAGTATATATGTAATGTAAAGTATATTCTCTATAAATGTTAAACCCGTTCCTACCCCTTTCATCCAAGAAAAGTCACTTTGATTGTGCTTTCTTCACCCTTTGATTTTATCCTGTGTTTTATCTATTTGGACACATATCACTAACTTCAGTTAGTTAGATAAAGTTTTTGAATGGCCAAATACACCTGTTGAATTTGGAGCCCTAATGCGAGATCCACTAGCCGTGTGATTTCTCAAACACAACACTGGAGTGATCTGAAGAAGTTCTGAGGATTTCATTATTACCTTCAAAAGAGTCAAATTTCTGGTAAATACAAACTGCTGAGTTTAAAGAGCAATTGAGTGCGCTGTTCTTCCATTACTCCCTTACTTAAAATACATACACTAGATCTTAGGAATATTGCAGTTCTCTTCTAAATTCTCTCCTAAATTTACAGATGATAACTCAGCACGGAAGTAACTGTTAGAAGATTCATGATTAGACTGTGTATATACTTGTCTAAGAATAAATTTTTGGTATTACATTGCTAAGGGACCTGCCATTCCACAATGCATACTAAAACATAATTCTGACTTTCCTATAATTATAAAATGCAAGATTGCTAGGTCTATTTCCTAGAGGCAACCAGTATTAATCTGCATGCCTAAAATGCTGCTTCAATCTGTGTTTTGTAAAAGCATTCATAGGTTTTCATAAGCACATACTGTTTAAGGAAACTAAATTAATTACATGCACTTTAATATTGCAAGTACAAAATAGTAAACCTTACCTAGAATGCATATTTTATCTGTCTTGCTGAGTGAAAACACAGATGAAAGAGAAACGTATACTTAAGTATTCATTTAATAATGTGGATGGTAAGGAGAAAATATGTGTGGATGAAAAATGAATGCTAATTTTTTTAAATTAATGAAGCAAACATTTTTGGCTAAAATACAAGTAAAAAATCTAAGCAGCTACTGAAACAAATATCATCAACTAATAAGATATTTCTAGAAGCTGCTGAAAATATAATCAATTTTTCAGTTCATAAAATTTCAAAAAATTGAATTTACATTTGCTAAACCAATTAACAAATTCTAATTTACACAGTGTTATGCTTCTAATTGGCAGCCTGTGCATTTTTATGAGTCCTCTTGTTAATCTCTTATGGTAATCAAACTCACAAATTTAAAATTCATTGGTGTTCTTGATACATGTAACTAGTTAAAATTCTTAATTAAATTAGGGTGACTAAAAGAAAAGTCATTTTAAAAGTAAAATCATAAAGTGTTATGACTAATGCTATACAAATTAGCATAAAGTAGGTTCGGAGAGAATCATCCTGAAGACTTTGCAATTAAAAGCACCTGCTATTAGTGCACTTGTTAAACTTTTATCAATTAATCATTACTCTCTCAAATAGCAAGAAAAATTGAATGTTGTGAATATGAAGAGAGTGATTAATTGCAAGTGGCAAATTGCTGACTGGTTCCATTATTACCTGTGCTTTAAGAATTTTTAGAAATAAATGTCTATTATCAGTTTTATGAATACATAATTTATACTAATGGGTTCAGCACTGGTTGGTTTTCCATCTTGCTTATTCTGTAATAATTGTTTTTCCAAGTCATAAAAATGACTTGGAGAACATGGATTCTGTAAAAGATATTGTTATGGCTTCATCAGAAACATTTAACGATTGCATTATTCAATCTTATTCTCTAAATATTCACTATCCATATTTTATATTAAACGGGGCATGGGAAGAGAGAACAGTTATTTTGCTATGGTATAGAAACCAATCCTTGTTTGAAGTACAATTTAGCATTAAACAATGTAGCACTGTGGCTTTGAAATGTTAATCAATTCTCAATTTGGCCTCCTGTCTCCAATCTAAGCATTTAGATAGCAAAGGGCACTTTGGTTAAGACTCATTTTATTACAACTTAAAATTGCAAAAAAATGATTAGAAATGTGTTTCTTAATCAATGCAGTAATAGCAGAGTACCTAAAATCTTCAGTGGAGTGTACTTTTCATTATTCCAAGATTCACTCAGGGATCTCTAATGGTCCCTGAAAATCCAGAGATTAGCAAAACAAAATGTGGCTTTAAGTACCATGAAATTACTGTAACTATTTATCTTCGGTTTTCACAGACAAAGCCATACAACTGTTAGGTGTAAAGTGCTTCAAATGTTGGAAAGATTTCTGCTATATTTTATATTTTAAAACAGTAGAGGATATGGGTCTACATTAACAACTGCTGTTGAGGATTGTTGTGAAGAGCTTACCTCTAAACTACACCTTCTGAGATTTCAAATGCAGACAGAAAGTAACATAAAGAAGAGACTCTTCTGACTTCTGGAAAACAATATCATCTATGACACTACCTTTGGAGATACTGTGGGATCACAGCCAGCCTACCATGCTTGCCTGATCTTGCATTGGTCTTTTGAGCTATGTATATTTTTAACTGCCTGAGTCATAAGAAGAAGAAGAAAAAAAACACTAACTAAAAACTGAACACACACACACACACACACACACACACACACACACACACACCACAATTTCCTGATATGGAAATAGAGAGTTCTAGATCAGGAACTGTCTCTGAATATTTGAAGGAGGATTATTCAATATTCAGTATTGGAAGGAGCTCTTCATAATGCAAAATATCAAGCAGCATCTCTGGCCTCTGTCCACCAGATTTTGTAGCATCTTTATAGTTACAACACCCACAAGAGTTTCCTAATATAACCTTGCTTTCCTAGATGCCAAAGTCATTCATCATCAAAAACCTCTAGTCTAGAATGCTCTAAAACTCTAGATAATATTTATTCTGTAAATCACCTAGAATTAATATTCAGCAATGGTAAAGTACCTGCTTTCCAGATATCTGGATCCATCTGCTAGTTCTACCACTCTAAAATATTTTTTTTATCATCTCCAAGCCCTTCACCTTTTGATGTACGAAATGGAAATAAATCCTAGGTATACAGAATTGTGGCATGTGGATAAGATAACCAATATGAACATTTAACACAGTATCTTACACATTGTTAGTCCTCCAGGAAAGTTGCTTTGTTCTGTTTGTATTAGAAATTTTTCTCTGTGTGGATTCTGTATTATTTCTCTTTGTGAGATGATATTCAATATCTAACCATCTCAAGTTACAAAATTGAAGTTTCAATCATAAATAAGAACTTCCATTAGTGGCTAGATATGGCAGTACCTGCTTGTAATCCCAGGTATTCAGGAGGTGGAGGCAGAAGAATGTTGAGTTTTGAGATTTGCCTAGGAAAGCATTAGGGAGGCCCTGTCTCAAAAATCAGACTACAAAACAGACCGACTGGGATGTAGCTCAAGTGATAGAGCACTTATATGTATTAGGCTTTTAGTTCAAGAAGGTTCCTCAAAAGACTCCACATAGAGCTCTCCTACGACCCAGCAATCCCACTTTTGGGCATTTACCCAAATGTTTACAAACAAGACCACACTAAAGCTACCAGCACAACTATGTTTATTGCAG
>NW_012267250.1:9546923-9548328 GCF_000151885.1 Dipodomys ordii
TTTTTTCCCTTCCCCTCCACAAATTATACCGACATCAAATACAGTGAAAGCAGGGGTTATACTGTGGGGGAGGGACATACAAAGCAACAAAGAAAGCATCTTATAAATATGTTAGAAACAATCGCATGAAAGAAAAAAACATTTCAATACTTATCTTGGGGTTCATTTCCCTAATATCAACTCATCTGACCTTTCTGCTTGACTCAGGCATATACTAATTATTGCAAATAAGGGAAACTATGGAACCTATGTTTCTTTGGGCCTGGCTTACTTCACTTAATATAATTTTTTCCAAGTCTTTCCATTTCCTAACAAATGGGGCATTGCCATTCTTTCTGATGGAGGCATAGCATTCCACTGTGTATATATACCACATTTTCTTGATCCATTCATCTACTGAAGGGCATCTGTGTTGGTTCCATATCTTAGCTATGGTAAATAATGCTGCAATAAATATAGTTGGGCTGGTAGCTTTAATGTGGTCTTCTTTGTGATCGTTTGGGTAAATGCCTAAAAGTGGGATATCTGGGTCATAGGGGAGCTCTACATGGAGTCTTTTGAGGAACCTCCATACTGCTTTCCAAAGTGTTGAACAAGTTTACACTCCCACCAATAATACAGTAGGGTTCCCTTCTGTCCACATCCCCTCCAGCATCTGTTGTTATTAGAGTTCTTGATTATAACCATTCTAACTTGGGTGAGGTGGAATCTCAATGTTTTGATTTCCATATCTTTTATGGCTAGAGAAGTTGAGCATTTCTTCATGTATCTATTGGCCATTCTTATTTCCTCTTCAGAGAAGTTTCTCTTTAAGTCTTTAGCCCACTTATTTATCAGGCAGTTGTTTATTTGAGGATTTGTTGTTGGGGGATTTAATTTTTTGAGTTCCAAAGCTACCAGCACAACTATGTTTATTGCAGCATTATTTACCACAGCTAAGATATGGAATCCAGATGCCCCTCAGTAGATGAATGAATAAAGAAAATGTGATATATATATATATATATACACACACACACACACACACACACACACACACACACACACAATGGAATTTTATGCCTCCATCAGAAAGAGTGACATTGCCCCATTTGTTAGGAAATGGAAAGACTTGGAGAACATTATATTAAGTGAAGTAAGCCAGGCCAAAGAAACATAGGTCCCATGGTTTCCCTTATTTGCAATAACTGGTATATGTCTGGTACAAACAGAAAAGGTCAGAAAAGATGATGTTAAGCAAAATGAACTAGGGACACAGTGGTTTTTCCTTCCTTGCTATTGTTTCTAACGTATTTATAAGGTACCCTGTGATTGTTGCTTTGTATGTCCCTCCCCCATTGTGTAACCCCTGTTGTCACTGTATTTGATGTTGGTATAATTTGGGGAGCAGAAGGGAAAAAACAAA
>NW_012267250.1:9552136-9555289 GCF_000151885.1 Dipodomys ordii
TACCAGCACAACTATGTTTATTGCAGCATTATTTACTATAGCTAAGATATGGAACTAACTTAGATGCCCCTCAGTAGATGAATGGATCAAGAAAATGTGGCATATATACACAATGGAATTCTATGCCTCTACCAGAAAGAACGACATTGCCCTACTTGTTAGGAATTGGAAAGGCTTAGAAAAAGTTATATTAAGTGAAGTAAGCCAGGCCCAAAGAAATATAGGTCCCATGGTTTCCCTTATTTGCAATATCTAGTATATGTCTTAGTCAAGCAGAAAAGGTCAGATAAGGTGATGTTAGGGAAATGAACCCTAAGATATGTATTCAAATGTATTTTTTCTTTCATGCGATTGTTTCTAATGCATTTATAAGATTATTTCTTTGTTGCTTTGTATGTCCCTCCCCCAGAGTATAACCCATGCTTTCACTGATTTGATGTTGGTATAATTTGTGGAGGGGAAGGGGAAAAACAAGTTGTTTAAATAAGGATACAGGTGGACCTGTTGCAACAATGAGAAGTACAAGTCGTTACGTAGAAAACGAGCTTTACAACTTTGGTGGGGGGAGGCGGGGAGGATTGGGTGGGGTCAGGGGGAGGATGGGAAGGGATGGGAAGGAGAAACAAAGGAGGAGGTTACAATGCTTGATAAGAAATGTATTCATAAAAAAAAGAAATGTATTCATTATCTTGCCCATTAATTGTAACCGCTCTGTACAGTATTTCCACAATAAAAAAAATTAATAAAAATTTTAAAAAATATGCAGAACAGCAAAATATAAGTGAAATAAATGAAATACAAATAAAATTAACAAATCAAGAATAGCTTATATTTGCATAGTTCTTTAGAGGGTTTAAACCCTATCACTGGATTTTTCTTTTAGTTTTCTATCAAATAGTTATTGTCCTAGGATCAATATGCCTGTTAGTGTTTTTTGAACACTAGCAACTTCAAAAGAAATTAAAAGTCTAGTTTGAACTCCCTTGAACTTAGAACCTATTCAGAGAAAATGGTACACAGACTTTTTTTAAAATGGATGATACTATTACAGATATATTTACAAGATAGCAACCTCACTGAGGCTAGTGATAGTCTGAGATACCTCTTTCATTCTCCTGTGGTACTTTACCAGTGAAGAGAATTCCCCAAATGAATGGAGAAATGGAAGAATATCAGATTAAGAAATAGATTCTCTTCCAAACCATCCCCTTGCTATGACATAGCTTTGTTGAAGTCAGTTCTATTTGTTAGATCCTCAGTAAGTAGCGAAAGTTATAATTCATAATGCCTAATATCTGGTATGTATAGCCCCAAATAGTTCACAAAGCCTTTTGATTTACATTATCCTATCTATGGAAAGTATATCATAAGTTCCATTCTCCTCTGTCAGCTCAGTAATTTAATTACTGAATCTCTATCACAAGTCTTGGCCCTGGACTGTCCTCAGCCAAGGATATACTTCTGTCATTAAATGAACTTGACCCTAGAAGAATCTGGTTTAATAACCCCATCATTTTTATTATATGTAAGACTGTCACAAATACAAAAAACCCTCAGATTATTCATCGGGAGTTACATACTCAAGAGCCCCAAGGCTTTGTTTAGTCTAATCCTTAAAGATGAAGATATGCAGTCCAGTCGGTTTTGAAAATTTCCAACTTGTTTCCACTTGGTGAATCACTGGCCACGTCAGAATGAGAAGCTAATTACTCTTTCGTTGTCTCGTGGTATTAATCATCACAAAGGCAGAGGATTCAGATCTAACAGAACTATTCAGACTTCCTTTGCCTCTGTAAAAATATTTCACATGTAAGAGCATGTATAATTTTAGCCTCTCATTTATTAACCTGATTAACTAATGAGCACATAGCTATTGGCCATTGTTGAAAGAAAAAATAAATGTGATGAACCCCTGACGTCTCTCCACCAGTCATTTGGTTATGACATCTGAATATAACTTTTTTCTTTAATTTCTATTTCAGCATCTAATATGCATTGAGCTGATCTTCATAATCATAAGAAAAATTATTCACCACTAAAGTGCATTGACTATTTTCAAGCACTATATACACTTATCATGAACTTTATTTTTAATATATTTGGAGAAGTACTAAGCTGTATATGCCCAGTGTGTGATGCATCTCTTCATAAATGTACACAGTGACACTCACTTGCCTGTTAACGGACATGCAAAAAATCACAGCTACATATTGAGAACATTGGTGACAGCTTGCTAAGACTTTAAAGAGCCACAGACTATAATTTATGCACTGGGTCAAGTAATCTATCGTTATATGATTTGAGTGTTTGTAGAGACCTTTATATAGAAATGCTCTAGTAATAAATATTTAAAATGAAAGATGAGTAAGTCAACCATCAGTAATGATATTCAAGGTTAGACTTAAGGCCCTCAGTACTCATGGGTGAAGTATGAAGCTGAACGTCAACTTTCTTTGAACATTTTTTGAAAGTAGGAACATTTCTCAGGGTAAAGTTTGGACAAAATAGAAAAATTGAAGTCATTGATAATCTTCTAAAGGATAAAAGCTATATTTTATCCATTTCTGTGTGTGTTAGCATGCAGTGGGCACTCAACAACGTTGTGTAAGGCTGAGCCAACACTTTCTAGAGGAATAAACTACTTCTATTGCTGTAAACTCGAGGGAGCCCAAGCACCCAAGAATTGTTCTGCTTTCCCTACATGTACATTTGCTCTAACCACGTAAGTTACTTTCTCTGATTGCTAACTACTGCTTAAGTTTGACTCTAAGCTTTCTAGAGGCCGTATGAGTGGTTCATTCTCATGCCACTGTTGACCCTCTCCTACTATATTTGTTAAGCGAAGGAGGAAAATTGCTTATTTAAATTAAAAATTCTGGATCTTGATCCAATGTTAACTTGAAGTTTTAAGTGCTGAACCAAGAGACATATGGTCCTCAGACATATTTGGGAGCCAGAACTACTTGCTACAAGTGAGAAGTATCAAGAATTATAGAGAAGATGAGTGGAAGGAAACCATCAGAGAATTTTGCATGTATGATTGATTGTGATGATCCTTTAAATTTGTCACAGCCTATGATAGGCCACTCAAGGAACCAGGACTGTCACTCTTTTTTTTAATTTAATTTTATTTGTGAACATACTGTACAGAGG
>NW_012267250.1:9556989-9604967 GCF_000151885.1 Dipodomys ordii
CTTTTATTGTTCCATATGAATTTTTGGATTGCCTCTTCTATTTCCTTGAAGAATGAGGTTGGAATTTTGATAGGTATCACATTAGGACTGTCACTCTTAAGGGAACATTTCCGTACAGTCCATGGGCTTGACCCTTTTATAAATAGGGGATGGTTTGGGCTGACATGCTCCGATCATTTTTCCACATCCCCAATAGAAACTGATTGCCCCAAAGTTAACTTAAGATGCCTCTCTTCTAATAGTACTCATTTAGTCCAGAACACTTCTGTTATGTCTCCTTGTAAGAATCCACAGACACAGAGGCTTGCTGTTTTCTGTGAAAGTCCTGACACATTCCCTGTGGAAATTCCCCCAACTTTAGCAATGCACAGCTAGCCTGTTCCAGTGTAAGGGACTGAATACTCTTGCTGCCATGTCTCTCACAATCTGACATGACTAGTACTACCCTGGGTCAAAGTCCTTCAACATTATCCAGATGTAGATAATTAGCTATTAGAGACAGAACCATCCCAGAAGCTCTGAAGTTCTTTCTTGAGATATTTCTTTTTATTTTTCTCAAGGCTAGTGCTCTACTACTTGAGCCACAGCACCACACCCAGCTTTTTCCAAGTAGTTTATTAGAGTTAAAGAGACTCATTCCTGCCTCAGCTGGCTTTGTACCAGGATTCTCAGATCTCAGCCTTCCTGAGAGGGTGGGATTACAGGTATGAGCCTGAAAGCTGCTGTTTAGGCATTGTGTATATGAACCAGAGATGAGTGCTGAGGTATTGAGTGAGGTCCAGGCTGAGCTTTCCGCCAGGCAAGGGCAAGTTCTGGGTTGCGTGCTCCCTGCACAGTGCCCCACAGTGCCCAGGGCTTTGCACCTGGTAGCCTCACTGGTACATAGGTTGCAAAGTAAAGGATTCTGTTTTGTAAGTCAGCAGATGGGCTGAACATGATGGTTAATACAAAATTTCTGCGTCAGAAGCCCTCATCTTTAGCATATTCATGTTATTTATTTAATAGTATTAATATTATTTAATCCATTGGGGAATGCAGTTCCAGGTCATTGTAGAGACTTGTGGTTTAACAGGACATTCCTGTGGCAACATAAATCACCAGAAAATGTAGGAGGAGTCTTAAAGGGACTTCATTTCAGTTGTCTATGTCAAGTCACCAGCATATTTCCTTTTTAAGTTCTGGGTTTTTATCTGGTATGATAGAGGTAGTTTGTTATAGCACATAAATTCCTTCATCATGGAAATCAACACCCATGTATATGGGGTATTTCAACCTCGGAAACACATTAGAATCATTTTGAGAGCTTTAAAATATATCCATATCCAAGTCCTACTTAAGATATTCTTATGTAAATACCCTGGGGCACTGTAAACTTATTAGTATTAATATTTTCTAATTCTCTAGATGGTTCTAATAGATGCTCAGAATCATTAACTTAATGTTAGATTTATAATCTCTCTCTCTTCCTCCCATAATCTTTAAAATTTATTTAGCCTTACCCCATTTTTACATCGATAATCTTCCCTGAAGGAAAGAAAGGTAAGATTGATGATGAATTCTATATTTGCTCACCTGAAGCCATTGGGGACTAGACTGGCCATCACGTCTCCTATTTTAGTTATAGAAAAATTAACTTAAAAGGGATATTTATCATTAAATGTGTTCATGAACCAAACTTGGTGGTGTTAAATGGTGGATATAAATTTAGAGGAAATGTTATACTTGTCCTTAGACCAAATATTCTCACTTACCATTTATCATCTACAGACATATTAAACATTTCTGCTTTAGTGACTCAGGGAAAAGGATTCTTATCCCCCTTCACCTTGTTTAAACAGATTAATGGTGACTTAAGTCTGATTTGTTCTTACTCTTCTAAGGTCTAATTTTGCCATAATCATTAGGGTAATTAAATAATCCTTGATCAGATTAATATGCAACCTGTAAAATGAAGAATAAAAGCCAATTATGTTTTTCACAGACATGGAAACTTTTCTACAATAAACAATTCTGGTTCTGCCAAGATGAAACAGTTCCATCCTACAGGTCTGTCTCTTCACCAAATAACACCAGCACACACCTGGATATTGTATTCTAAGTATAGGGATCTTCAGAAAGCAGTCTACAAATAGACCTCACCAGGATTTATTTGATGGTCAACATCAGTTCCCTGTATCTCCATTTTTGCCACATGTGGAAAGCAGACTAATAATGCAGATGCTTTCACCCCAATAGTGCCAATAGGAACAGCCAAAAAAAAAAGCTTTAAGAAAATGCTTGCCTGTTCAAACCAAAGGAAACATGTGAGCTAAGATGAATAAGACTTCATGGCCTTATTTGCCTCACTTTAGCAAGCTCCTAGGAGGTGAAAAAATAACACAGCTTGTACTTCTGCACACTGTAGTTTTAACCATGGAGTTAGGGAAGTTGATTTTCCCCTGCAGTCTCCCACAGAAGTGGAAATATTCTTGGCTTATGTAATCTGACTAATAAAGGGTCAACATTATTCAAGTTGATATAAAAGTTACATATTATAAACATATTTAATTTTAATGGAAATACTGATGGTTCTGTGAATATAAAAGTTGCATTCTTAGAATTCATGAACATATGGATAAGGAAATTGGAGAAGACTAAGGTAAAGCATCCTAAACTACATAATAAGGACAATAATCGAACAGTGTGCTATTGCAAGACCACAGGGAGGGAAAACAATGAAAGAGAATAAAAAGTGCAAATTTTTTTAAAGTTCTAAATTGGATGCATGCTAATAGTGACATCTCCAATGAAAGGAAGAGATGAATTCTTAATATCGTGCAACAATTGGATAATAAGGTATATTTAATGTTTAATATCTCACTGGGTAGCCATAAAAATTCTCTACTGGAGAATCAAGAATCAAAAAAAGAGAATATTACATATAGCTTAGAAAAAATGTAAATCAGTTTATTTTAGAATGTGAAAGTAGGCAAAAATTTCCAGTTATGTTTCAAATGCCAAAATAAAAAATAGTCAATAAATTCAGTGATAAAGGAAGTATATAGCAAGATGAAGATGCAGAAGAAATACAAAGTCAAAGTACAACTTTATGTATCAGTTTGTTTATATGTTTATGACAAATACTCCCTAACCCCCAATGGGAGCAAGATAATTTTTTCCCATGTGCTTGGCATGAAAATTGGAGGTGACCCTGGTACTGTTTCACATCCTCTTTACTTCAAGGAGTAGTGAAGATCTACTAATCTTCCCATTTAGAACACCACATTTGTGCTCCCATTCGTTTCTAATTTTAGATTTTCTGGTAAGTTGCAGTATTTGGTTATTGTAGTTTTAATTTTCATTTATCTACTAACCAATGCTATTGGCCAAATTCTTCTGGCTTGTTGATAACTGACAAATTATTTATCCAGAGTTTTTTTTAAATTTTCATTGGTTGTCTTTGTTTTTCAAGTTATTAGATTTTCTTCACATATCCGAGAGCTGTGTCTTTTATAATATGTATTTGTTCAACTATCTTTCTCCATTTTTTGCTTGCCTTTAGATTTTCTTTTTGTTTGTTTGTTGTTGGTCATGGGGCTTGAATTCTGGACCTGTGTTTCAGTGTTTCAGCTCAATGCCAGTGCTCTACCACTTGAGCCACAGCTCCACTTCCAGCTTTTTCTATTTATGTGGTACTGAAGAATTGAACCCAGGGCCCTCATGCATGCAAGGCAAGCACTCTTACCACTGAACCACCTTCCCAGCCCCCTGTGGATTTTCAGGCCAAAGTTTTTTTTTTATTTTGATAATTGTGACCCCCTATTTTTTATGAATCATATATTTTATGACCTAGCAAATCAACTTTTGCTTACTAAAAGTCATAAAAATGTTCACATATATTTCATCTAGAGGTCTTGGGATTTTAATCCTTTTGGATCAACTTGGGTTCTAAATCCAAATGAACTCTGATCCATTTGGAATCAATTTTTTTGGTTTAGAACCAACATTCCTTCTTTTCCTCTAGATATCCAGTTGTGACAACATATCCCACTAAAAAGACAAGAGCCTTTACATAATTACCTGGAAAATTTGACAAGAAATGATCACATGATCATTATTTACATAATTCAGAACCCTCAGTTCTAAATCACCAATCTAAGTGTATATATTCGCACCAATATCATACAATCTTATTTGTTCTAGATAAATAGCAAGTCTTGATGGAATTTTCATTGGATTGTGTTCAAAGTATAAATATTTGATGAAAAATGTTACCATAACAACACTCAACCTTCTGATTGTAGACATGTAGCCTTACAAATTAATTACATCTACTTTAATTTTACTCAGAATTTTTTCAAAACTATCAATATGTAGTTACTGTAAATATTGTTAAAACAATCTCTAATCACTTTATGATTTTTCCTTGTCATCAATTGATGCTTACAAGTATTTAGAAATACAGATAACTTTCCTATGCTAGTATTACTTTATGTGATGATGTTATAATAACTTTCCAGTTGGAGTAGCTTTATTTGTAGAATGTGAATATGGAGTAATATCCAAACAAAAAATCTTTTATACATAAAAATGGTTTTCTGAATGGGGGAAGAGGTGACACTGTTCAAAAAGAAATGTGCTCAATACCTGACTTTTATAACTGTAACCCCTTTGCACACCACCTTTAAGTTAAACATTAAAATTAAAAATAGTTTCTCTCTTCCTTTTCATACACACGTTTTATTTCTTTTATTTATTATTCAAATAATGTAGAAAATATGATTTAGGAGCAATTATTCTTGTTTTTTCTTCTATATTAAAAGAATAATATTCAATTTTTTACTTTAAGCATATAATGAATTGAAGAACAATTCATTTTCCACATTGAATTTATTGTGCCTATTAAGGGATTGTTTGATTTTCCCTCTTAGTTCCCACAAAAGAAACTATAATCATTGAGTTTTCAGTATTAACCTAACCTTGTAATCCTGAGCTCATATGACTTGGTTCTCATGTATTATCTATTTTATAGTGCTTGATTTAATTTTTCAATATTTACTGAGGTATTTTTGCATTTAGTTTATGAAGGACATTGTTTTCTTTTACTATCTTTCTTTAGGTATGCTATAAAGCTAATGCTAGACTCAAAGTACTCTGGAATATATTGCCTCCTTGTTTAGTTATGAAAAAGTTTATGTAGGACTGTTATTTTTCCTTCCATATTCAATATGATGCCATCTGGAGTTTTCTTTTGGGAGAAATCTTAGGTAATGAATTCAATTTTTTTAATGGATAAAGAACTATTCAGCTGTCTGTTTCTCTGTGAGTCAGTTTTGTAAATTGAACCTTTCAAGTAATTTTTCCAATTCATTTAAGTTTTCACACTTATTAAAATAAAGTTCCACAGAATGTTCCTTTATTATCTTCTCAATGACTACCTATTCAAAAGTGACATTGCTTATTTCATTCCTGATGATGATAATTTGTATCTTCTCTCCTTTTACTAGCTCCATCTCCTGGAAGGTTTTCAGATTATTTTTAACTGCCTCAAAGATCCAATTCCTATTTTCACTGATTTCTTACTTTTGCCCCCATTTTATTTTTTCTTATATTTGCAATGATTTTGTCATGTACACTTTTAACTGGCACATTATGATGATGATGATGATGATGATGATGATGATGATGATGATGTTTGTGGGACCTGAACTCAGTGCCTAGGAGCTCTCCTTAAGCCTCTTGGGCTCAAGATTAGCACTCTACCACTTAAGCCACAATGCCACTTCTTACTGGCTTGAATTTTATTAGTTCTACTTTTTAGATTCATATGATGAAAGCTTAGTTCATTGTTTATCCTTCTACACTGTGATAACATTCAAAGTTACTAAGTTTCTCTAAGTACCCTAATGATAGCCCACAAATTTTGAAATATAGTTACTTTCTTTCCATTTAATACCAAATATTTTCTAATTTCCCTGTGACTTCTTCTTTGACTTAAGTGTAATTTAAAAGAAGTCTGGCTATTTTCTAAACATTTGAAAGTTTTTACCAGTTATTTCTGGTTAATTTTCTTGGCTTACTTCTCACACAATGAGGGAAAGTGTTAAATTTGCAGGTAAGTACATCTGCCTCTTCTTTTATGCTTTGTGATAGAATGAAAATATTCCTTCCTCCATGATATCCTTGTCTTCATCCCCAGTATCTGTAACTATATTGCCTTATATGGCAAAGGGAATTTTTAGACATAGTTAATAATCTTGAAATGGAGATTTTCCAATATTCTTGCTCAAATTGTTACATGTACACATTTTCTAGGTATTGTCTATTTCTGTCCATAAAGAATTACACTACTTACATTGTCACAAGCAAATGCCATTATCTCTACCCCTGCAGTCTTGCTGATAGAGTTTGTTCTCAAACTTGGATTCTTGCCAGCATAATAAGTCAAAATTCCTATACTGCTACAGTTTTAATTCACATTTCACTTATTGTGTCCAAATAAAGCCTATTTTTATATGTTCAAAGTCATTTGCATTTTTCTCTATAAACTATTTATATCTCAACCATATTTTTGTTCTGTTTTAATATATTCTGTTTCTAGTAGCTCTTTTTATGTTTGGGATATTAATCCTTTGCCTGAGATTACAAACTATAAACAGTTTCCCCACTTATCATTTGTTTCCTTGTTTAATAATTTAGATTGTTTCTTGGTAGTTTTTGGCTTTTTGTTGTTGTTAGTGTTGTTGTCACTTATTTGTTTATTTGTGTGGATCAGGTCAATGCTTAAATATATTTTGTCTGTACTCTTTCTGTAAAACATATTGTAGAGAGGAAGAAGTAACTAAAGTAAATTTTTAAGCCTTACTCAAAATTGATATGATCCTATAGCTTATAATTCAATTTTTAAGTTATCAGTTCCTGCTAAAGGAAATCAGAAATACTTGAAATAATGGTAAAATTCAAATCAAGACCAAAAGAAAAAATAAGGTAAAAGCATAGACTATTAATATTCCATAAAGCAAAGATTTAAAGACCAGGAAGGTTGAGAAAGTCACACAAAGGCATTTTAAAGAACTTTACTCAGTTTTGAGACCTGAGTACTGAGATTGCAGTATTCAAGGCCTTAACGTTTTTAAGTAAATACACAAATGTGAGGGCCAAGTTGAGAAGAAAGGGATGGGAATGTAGTAGAGGGAGGAGATTTGTTAAAGGACACTGTGTATGTGATTGGAAATATACGATGAGACCCTCTTATGTTACAAATATATGTTAACTCAAAAACAAAATTAAATTAAAAGTAAAAAAATAGCTATCAAAGAACCTAATTATTTGTGCAGCACAGAATAAGTGAATTTAGTCATCTATAGTGATTCTCAAAGTGAAGGGAGGGGGAGCTGGGGTAAGCAAAGCATAAGATCGTTTTAGAATTTACCAATCTGATTATTTTTTGAGTGAATAGAGGCCCAAAAAATGTTAACTCTGGGGAAAAGAGACATAACCAGACAGTTTTGGACAAGTTAGAAATGTAGAGTTATCTTGCTGTTATGCCAAGTCTCTAACAGCTGGTAATTAAAAGGAAGGAGCTGAACAAAGCTGCAGAAGAAAACCACTTTTTCCACAAAAGAATATCAGTTAATAAAAATTAAGAAAAACAACTAATGCTCAATAACATTACAAATGCACAGTTTGCTGACATGCTTCCTCAAACATACATGTTGAAATAAGTAATTCAGGCCACGATAACTTAAAGAGATTAAAGCAGTTTGGTGAAAAGGTGATAGTAGTATCAAATTCACACTGCTGTGAGGAAATACACCCTTCACTAGAGAAGTCTGCTAGTCATCTAATCAAGACATCAAACTCACCATCACTGATGCTGGGGTTTCCTTCCATTACACAACTGTGGATATGATGTATAATGGAATGAGAGCAACACTCTTGCTGCTCAATGTGATAACTTTGTATCTACTCAAGCATTTAGACCCACCTTCTGTCCCCCAGCTTGCAGAAGTGGGGAATCAAGGGAAAAAAAGGGTGTGTGGGGGGAATATCAATACTCAACTGTCAGGTATATTTAGAATGTGGTTTAAAAAATGAAAAAAAGACTGAGTTATTGGAAAAATGACTCTCATTGGAAGTCAATATGCAAGACTGGAGAATGAAATAGTGGTTGGTTATCAAAGGGTCAGTAGGGGGCAGAGATATAATAAGAGGTCGATGTGACTATAAGAGGACAATAAAAAGGGTCCTAGAACATGGAACTGTTTTGTATTATGACCATGCCAATGTCTATATCAACATCAAGGCCAATGTCAACATCAATGTTAATATCCAATGATGGTATTGTACTGTCACTCTGAACCACTTTATGATAAGGAGGTCTGGGAGCAGAGAGGATCTGTATCAATTACTTTTTTTTCTTTTTTTTGGTTAGTTGTGGGGGCTTGGACGCTGTCCCTCTGCTCTTCAGCTCAAGGCGAGCTACACTGTAGCTTGAGCTACAGTGCTACTTCTGGTTTTCTAGTGGTTTATTGGAGATAAGATTCTCATGACTTTCGTGCCCTGGCTGGCTTTGAACCACTATCCTCAGATCTCAGCCTCCTGAGTCAGCTAGGATTACAGGCGCAAGCCACCGACGCTGGCTTTCGATTACCTTTCTTATATCTTCATGTGAATCAACAATATTCTCAAAATAAAAAGTTTAATTTAAAACTTAAAAAAAAGCTGGCACCAAATGGCTCACACCTGTAATCCTAGCTACACAGGAGGAGGAGATCTGAGGATCATAGTTTGAAACCAGCCTAAGCAGGAAAGTCCATGAGACTCTTAACTACCAAAAAGCCAGGATGGAGCTGTTGTTCAAGTGGTAGAGTGCCAGCCTTGAGCCAAAAAAGCTGACAGTGTTCAGGTCCTGAATTTAAGCCCCCGTACCAGCACTGAGTGAGAGAGAGACAGAGAGAGACAGAGACAGAGACAGACAGACAGAGACAGAGACAGAGACAGAGAGAGACAGAGAGAGATAGAGGGGGAGAAAGTGTACATAAATTAAAAGCTTGAGATTATTCTGTGCATTTAAATACTAATGTTTGTATTTACCTACCAAGGGATGAACAAATCTTCCATCATGAGGTTTCAGATTGCTCACAAATTTTGGCTATTTTAACAAATATTTATGATAGGTATTTCTGTACTTGTTTCATTATGTTTGAAAAATAAATTTCTAGAGAAAAGTAATTTCAGTGTTAAAGGTTATGAAAATGTCATGGATTCTAATAAATGTCAAACTGTCCTAAGAGAGGTTGGTTGATATGTACTTCTTCAGATAGGACAGTGCCAGAATCCCTCATACCACATGCCTACCAGTCAAACTCTTTTTGGAAAATATTTATATTGTAATGATACTGTACAATAGGGTTAGAGTTACATGAGTAAGGTAAATAGTACTTTTTTCTATCAAGCATTGTTCCCCCTCCTTTGTTTTTCCCCTACATCCCCTTCCTTCCCTACCCCTACAACTCTTCCTCTCCCCCTTCCCCAGAAGTTGTAAAGTTCATTTTCAACATAGTGTATTATACCTCTCATTGTTACAGTGGGTCAATCTGTATCCTTGTTTCAGCATTTTTTTTATTTCCCTTCCCCTCCCCAAATTAGAAAGATGTATATACAAGATTCAGGGCACCAAAATCAAATGCAGTGACAACAGGGGTTATACCATGGGGGAAGAACATACAAAAAGAAACAAAAAATCATATAGTACATTAAAAATAACAGCAACAAAGAAAAAACCTGTTGTGTCCCTATCTTGGGATCATTTCACTTAACATCATCTTATATGGTCATTCACCATAGCTAAGACAGGGAACCAACCCAGATGCCCCTCAGTAGATCAATGGGTCAAGAAAATGTTGTGTCTATGTAGAGAGAGATTTCTATGCCTCCATCAGAAAGAATGACACTGCCCCATTTGTTAGGAAATGGGAAGACTTGGAAAAATTATATTAAGTGACATAAGCCAGACCCAAATAAACATAGGTCCCTTGGTTTCCCTTATTTGCAATAACTAGTATACATCTGGATAATCTTACCAGCCAAGCAGAAAAGCTCAAACTCTTGATCTTTGCTGCTGTGATACATGATAGATTTACTTTAGTACTAGTAAACATACAAGAACTTGTTTCCACATGAGAATTGGTGATGTGTATTTATCGGTGTGTCATTTATTGATTTCCTCAGCCTATTTCACTTCTCAAGTTTTTTTTCTCCCATTTATAGACAAATGTCTTTTCTATGTTAGGAATGTTAACCCTTAGTTACATAGATCTTAAGCTATTTGATCACTAAAGGGAAAGAAGAGTGTCTTTGTGATATTTTAGTCAAATTTTGATATGTCCAAAATTTTTCATGTATCACAAGAGAAAGTCATTCCTCAGTCTTAGTTATTGCTATACCTTGAATGTTCTCACCCAAATTTCAGTTGGTGTTTAAGCTCTAATATGAAGTGTTAAGAAAGTCAAAACATAATCTATTTGGAACTAGGACTCTCAGGAGGTAATTATGGTTAATTGAGCACATACGGTTTGGGCTCTAACCCAGTGTGATTGTGTCTTTATGAAAGGAGAAGAGATACGAGTAGTATGCTAAGCTTTTCTCCATGTTGCGCTGCACTACAGCCTGGAGAGGCTCCATAATTCTACTAGCAAGAAAGCCCTCACCAGGTATGCTGGCTCATCCTGAACTTCCCAGCGTTCAGAATTGTGAAATAAACCTTTATCTTTCTTGTAAATGACACAGTCTGTGTTATTCAATTACAACATCAGAAAATAGTCAGGCAGTCATATAAACAGTTATCAATAATTTATGTTACTTTTATGATTTCATTATATTACCACTTAAATATAAAATCAATATGGAATTAATTTTGATAAGTCTGAAATCAGAATACAACTTATTTTCTCACTTGGTTAGCCAGCTAGAACAATATTCCAATTGATTCTTGGTATACTGAGAGGATTTCCAATTTGGTTATATAATAAAAGTTTCTACTCAAAGGAGTAATATAGGATTAAGCATAAGTGAAAGATACCATAACAAAGAGGTAATAAAGATTTCTAAATATACATGCCTAGTTGCTCTAAAACTTTGAATGTTTGGCAATGTATATGTAATTATCAAAAGCCTAGATTAAATATGAAATAAACCATAAAAAATTTCAAAGTTATTTCTTATCTCTCAGTTCTAGTTTCTAGTTCTCTGCACTTTCTTGAAATGATTTTTATGAGGCAGAGGAAATTGATTGGGGAAAAAATTTGCCAGCATTAAACTTGAGCAGGTAATTGAGTTTCTGGCTTAAATCATGTTTTATTAACTTCCTGGAAATATTAATCAAGAAAAGTTGAACATCAAAAATCTCTTGATAAAAGAATTCTCATTGTTCCTCTTAGTAGTTACAAATTTAAATAAATGAAAAGGGTTTTTTTGCTTTTTATTACAAAAATGTAAAACAGTAATAGAATAAAAGGATAACCTCAAAAACTTGCTGCACTCCTCATCCAGTTTCAGCTATATTTAAACTACCAGCTAGAATTGTGTGCTTATCACAAAACACAAAACATTGTCACCTAAAAGTATTGTAAAATACTTTCTTAAATCCCTTGAATATTGATCAGTTTTTATGGGTCCCCAGTTGTCTTTTATCTCTTAAAAAAATTTGTTTACTTGATTTGTGATTCAATAAAGTGCACACATTGTGTTTCACTGATATATGTTTGTATATTTATATATTTTCCTTCAATAACTTGGGTTTTTATCTCTGCACATGGATTAAGCTATATAGAATTCTCCCACAGTTAGAGTTTGATTGCCTCTCCTGGAGAGAGGCAGTAAAATGATAAGATTTTCAGTATTATTTTTAGCATGAGTGTTTCATAGATGTTTTTTCATATTTCTATCAGGAGATGAATGATATCTATTATCTCTAGCCATTGATAATCATTACTGAGTAGCATTAAGTCAGTTCTGGAAATATCCTAATTCTACCTTTTCTTCTCTATTCATTAACTGAAATAAATTCATAAGGAGAAACTTGGCTCCATCAAATACTTGAATATTGTAAAATTCGGGTCACATAGGGAAACCAGAATAAATATATAGATCTTTTCCCTGGTTTATTAGCTTTTAAATAGCAATTTCTGCAGCATCTAGAAATCATCATAAATTCTGAGGTTTTGCGTATTTCATATTTTAAAATACTTGCCCAGTGGGAACTAAGTTAAGTATTTATTTAGTCCTTTTGGACAGAGCCTTTTATCAGGTGCAAGGGAATCCAGACTTTTCTTGATGTTTTTTACTTCAGATTCAAATCCAGTCATTTCTCTAAAACTTGGGTTACTTTTCACAAAAATTGTCATTCCAAAACCTCAGCATGTGGTATTGGTGAGGAACAGTAGAGAATTATTGTTTTTTTTTTTCAAAGAAATGATTAAGAAAAATGTCTGTTTTGGTGGGGGGGAGGATTGGGTAGGGGGCTGGGGGGAGGCTGGGAAGGGATGGTAAGGGGAAACAAAGGAGGAGGCTACAGTGCTTGATAAGAAATGTACTCATCATCTTGCCCATGTAATTGTAACCCCTCTGTACAGTATTTTCACAATAAAAAATAATAATAAACAAAGAAAAATGTCTATTTTATTAAAGATATTTTAACAGATATTGATGGTCCATTTAAAGTTCAGGAGTATATATTTACCTCTGTATAACTTTTCTCTCCTGCTGGAAAGCTTGTTTTTTTCAATAATAGCACAATTACTTTTTTTACACATATAACATATAAAATTATCTCAGAATAATTATAACATCATTGCCACCAACAATGTGATTATTGGAAATAGTTCTAACTTTTTTCACTGCTTTCCTGAGGTTATATACTACTGGTGCACACTACTAACTACATCTAATCCAACTTACTAGTTTTTAAAGCAACTTGGGATAATTCTTAATATGAGGTTAGGTCAACTGGACATAGTGTTATGTTCATTTGTTCTATTTTGTTTTAGATGACTACTTGTTAATTTAATTTTCTTTCAAAATAATGCAAACAAAAATTTAATATCTCAGTGCCAAATGTTTGCAATGGTAAATTTAAAATAAAAGAATTTAGTTGTCAATCCTGTCCCATCTCTCTTGCTTACTGTGAGTAGGGTTTCCCCCCCTTTATGATATCATTTCATTATTTTGTTAAATCCATGCTCTACTTTAGATGAACATTAGCATACATTCATCAACTTATTGTTTCCCTTTTCAAGATTGTTCCATAAGAGTATAAAGAGCTATTCTTCCTTGAATTTTACAATATTTAATCATGGGAGTGTACATTCAACTAATTTCTTACTGATGTACATTGAGATTGTTTCTAGTCTTTTTCTATTACTCCCAATGCTGTAATAGTCTTATGTGTCCTTTCAAATATCTGCCAGTTTCCATAGAAAAGAGTTCCACAGCTATAATGCTTGGGTCCAAGGGCAAATGCATATATAATTTTACTAGATATTGAAAACTCTCCCTCCAAAGAAACTGAACCTTTTTGAAGTGCCTATTTACCCATTGTCTTTTGAACCAAATGTACTATTAGACTGGATTTCTAGCCATCTGATAACAGAAAAAC
Source organism: Dipodomys ordii (assembly GCF_000151885.1). Classification (NCBI taxonomy): domain Eukaryota; kingdom Metazoa; phylum Chordata; class Mammalia; order Rodentia; family Heteromyidae; genus Dipodomys; species Dipodomys ordii. The sequence continues at coordinate 9,570,626 of NW_012267250.1, forward strand.
GCTCCTAACAATACTTATAGTTTACATTTTCCTTGTTAGCAATGAGGTTAAGCATCTCTTCAGATGGCTAAGAGCCATTTGAATTTCTATTTTTGTAAACTATCTGCTTATAATGCTAGCATATTTTTCCACAGGTATTTTTTCTTTGCTTTCTTTTTTCTACTATAATTATTCTTTTCTGAGAAAGAAAATAGTAGCCCTTGTTATGATGTAATTTGATTTATAACCTTTAATTTGGTATTAACAACTGACAAAGTTATACTCCATAAAACATGCTCTAGAAAATAGAAATTCATTTCACCTATCTGGTCATTTCAGCATGGATAGTTGCAGAAAAATAGTGTGCAGCACAATAGTGTACAATGTTCCCTAGTAAAAGCAGAGACCTGAATTTTTATCTTTGATGAGTCAAAATTTAAACAATAAAACACAAAGACTTGTTTTCCCTGAGCTATTCACATTGACTATTTTCCTTACACATTTGTGTCTGGCTTTGGCTATACAGACAATTTTAAAATGTACAGCTGAAACCTAGCCTTGGACCATAAGTAAAACTATGTATATTCCGTTTTTCACACTGATTTCCTCTCATTTCAGATTGCTCACTGAGGCTTACTCTTTCATAATGATATAGCACTATGGACTTCCATGACACCTGTGGCTGTGTGGCTTTCTTCCCTGCACCTTAGCATTTTCAGCTATGCCTAACCTTCAGACAGGCATCCATATGAATTCTCTATGAGTTTCATGCCGTGTTGAATCACTGTAGATGGTGAGGTCACTACATTCTATAGTGACTTCAACAAGATGAAATTGACAAGAAAATAGAGTGCATTGCTCATCATAACGGTAACTACTTTATATCAGATATCAAATGTATTTTTAAATACCAGTAAGTATCTACCAAATAAATCCTGAGGTAAATCGTATTTCTGTCTGTAGAATTAAGTAAAAAAAAAACAAAACACAGTTTGAGAGCCTCTGTTATCTGCTAGATATCTCAAAATACGACTTTACAGACAGCTAAAGGATGCAATCTCTTCTTTAGAAAGAAAATAAGTTGAAAACTTCTAATCACATGAAGCACTACAAGAGCAGAGAAACTCAATATTCATTATAAATACATCCAAAGAAAGAAGGACACAAGTAGTATTTCATACCACAAAGGAAAGAACAGCTGAAAGATAGCATGCAAAGGTTCAATAAAGAACATCAAGGCATAAGGAAACTAATGAACTGAACTGTGAGTTTCCACCTTATGTAAGAATTCTCCCAAGGCATCAGGAATGGGAGTGGGGGAACACAATATGAATAGGACTTGTGGAGATTAGACATCAAAGCCAACACACAGATAATAAAATGAACATTTTAAAAATTACATAGATGAGGAAATGGTTGGTTAAGAAAGGGAAGATTTCCCAAATGTCAATAAAACTGAAGAGAAGTCTAGATAGAACACAAAACTATAGATAAAACCCTGTCATCTAGATATCTTCAAATTTGGTACCATCAAAAACAAAGAACACTATGAGTGCATTAAAAAAATAAGATTAGAGAAATGACTTAAATACTATCATGCCATGATGTCTATAAATCATCAACTAAGTGAAAATCTACAGAATCTCTAATACAGCATTTGTCAACAACAGCAAATAAATAAAATTAATTGAAAGGAGAGAACGTTTACAGAAAGAGAATTTCTAGGCTAAAGAGGAAGTTTTTTAAAGATAAATTTGTGACAGATCGATCCTATTTAGAGTCTAGTTCAAACAAAAATAAATTTGTAAAAATGAAATGTGGCATCTATTTTAAACTCAAATAAATTTAATGCAATTAAGGAATCATGTTTATTTTATTTTATTTGTCTTTTAGAGATGGTTACTAATAATCCTATGGATAAAGCATTTTAATGTTTAGGATTTTGCTTCAAAACAATGCAAGAAAGAAATGAGTGTGATGGGGGAGAGAGTTGGGTTGAAAACAGAAAACATAAGCTGAGTATTTTAAGGTTGATGGTGGGTTTAGAGTGTTCCATAACCTTTTTTCTCTGTGTTCCTTTGTTGTGTTTTAGTGCTGGTACTAGGACTTGAACTTAGGGTCAGGACACTGTCCCTTAGTTTGAATCACTCAAAACTGGCACTCTGCCACTTAAACCACAACTTCACATCTGGCTTTTTAGTGGTTAATTAGAAATAAGAGTCACGGGGCTGGGAAGGTGGCTCAGTGGTAGAGCGCTTGCCTTGCATGCCTGAGACCCTGGGTTTGATTCCTCAGCACCACAGAAGCAAAAAGAAAAAAGCCGGAAGTGGCGCTGTGGCTCAAGTGGTAGAGCACTAGCCTTGAGCTGAAGAGCTGAGGGACAGCGCCCAGGCCCAGAGTTCAGGCCCCACTACTGGACCCCAAAAAAAAAGAAAGAAAAGAAATCAGAGTCACTCAGATTTTCCTGCCAAGGATGACTTTGAACCCAATCCTTAGATCTTAGCCTCTGAGTAACTAGGATTACATACATAAGCCACTGGCACCAGGTTCTTCTCTGCTCTTTCTAAGTGTTTAAAACTTTCCATCATTTCAGGTTTTTATTTATGTTACTAATGTATAGCAAAGAACAATTTTTGCTGAGCAAATTTTAAAGTAAATCAATAACATTTGTCCAGTGGTTTAAAAATGCATGTACTCATTAAAGGATACAGGAAATATTGGAAAAGACAGTAATAGAAGCCAAGCTTTTTTAATTTGTAGATTTAACTTTGGAACCATAAAAATATTTTACATGGTTATAAAATAGAATTCAATCAAAAAGCAATCATTAACATCTAAAAGTGAAACAAATTAAGCTAATTCAAACTCTAGTTGGTGACATAATTACACAGGGAAGATGTATTTCAAATGACTTTAAAACACAGTAACTTGATTTTACATTGTCAGTGGTATCTAATCCAAAAAATAAACCATTTTTATAATCAGATTTTGGGTGCTAGTAATGGTACTATCATTGTAATACTGATTTATTTGAATCTTTGATAGAATATATTAATAATTTATCACTGAGGATTGAGATTTCCAGCATGCAAAAAATTAGATATTTAATTAAATTTAATGATGTTAAATAATTTTAGTACTTCTGAAGATGACTTAAAGTAATATTACAAATACATCATATATTTTGTAAAAATATATCCAGTACATATACTTCCATTCTATCTATAAAAATGTCCTAGGAACAATGACTAATATCAAAAGTGTATTGGACTCTTGTTGCTCCTATAACACTTTTGCAGTTGAAACACTCAAAGTAAAAGGAATGAAAAGAAATTAACATTTAAAACTTGAAAAGCTACCCAAAAGAATTATTGACAATAAGTCATAATAAACACTTACATTGTATAGTGAAATCTTGGTATGTTGGTTAGAAAGGAGCAGAATAAAACATACTCAGAAAATGTAGTCTCAAAATTATATAGTGTGACTCCTGACAGAAACTGAAGATTTTTAAACACATTTTTTTCACAAATTAATAGGTGAAGCAGATCAAACTGACTAAGGGTACACATATATTTTGATGTTAATTTTATCTATTTTATTGAGTAATGTATTGCATAGGGGTAAATTATTAGTTATACAGAAGTATGCATACACGAGAGGGAATACTGTTCTCCATAACACCAGAGGGAACACTGACATTGCTTCCAGAAAATAAGCCTAATAAATTCTAAAAAAATCAATATCATAAAACCTATGTTCCACAATCATACTGCAACAAAAATATAAAATATTAAAAATAATTACTAAAAGTCAAATTTAGAAAAAAACATTAGTTGTAACCCTTTATCATTAAACAAAATGATAAATATACCTGTAAAAAAGGACATAGTACATGTCAGAATAGAAGAGACGATGCCAATACCAGGGGGGAAAAGGTATATATTTAGAAAGATTGAAGTAGAGAGAGGTAGAGAAATCTATTTCCCACATAATGTGCATAAATTTGTATATATGTGTGTATTTCTATGCACATCTATTAGAAAACAAAAGTTGAGATAAAATAAGTTAAGTATTTGTTTCAATAATTAAGGGAAGCCAAATAAAACAATAATGATAATGACAGATTCACTTCTCAAGAAGAAAGTGAAAGAAAAACATGAGAAATAGTTACAAAAACTATACAGTGAGAGTAGGGAAACTATAGAGTGTTATTTTAAAGTGAATTAAAAAGCTGTATAAAATTGGTAAACTTTTCTGCATACCTTAAAAACTGGTGTACACACTAGGACATGAATAGACAATCATTAAAGAAATGGATTTTCAGGGCTGGGAAGGTGGCTCAAGGATAGAATGCTTGCCTTGCATGCATGAGGCCCTGGGTTAATTCCTCAGCACCACATAAACAGAAAAAGCTGGAAGTGGTGCTGTGGCTCAAGTGGTAGAGCGCTAGCCTTGAGCTGAAGAGCTGAGGGATAGAGCCCAGGCCCAGAGTTCAAGCCCCACGATGGACAAAAAAATAAAAATAAAAAAGAAATGGAATTTCTACTTGAGAATATCTCTGCCCTACTGCTCCAGATCCACACAGTTATGTGGACAAACTCGATCATGTTTTCAGCGTGCTTATAATTCTTGCATAAAATTTTCCAGTAACAGAAAAAGAAAATGTGCTTGCTTGGCTCACTTCTTTTTCTTTTTAAATTCTAATATGATTTTTTTTCTTTCTGTTCTTGTTCTTCATAACTGAAGCAGTTTATTTTACATTAGTTTACATTTCATTTTACATTTTATTTTTCTTGTAGAGTTGATATAGAGAAGGGTTACAGTTACATGAATCAAGTAATGACCACGATTCTTTTTGAAACGTTTCTCCCCATCCCTCTCTCCAAGGTTTTCCCTCCCGCCTCCACCCACAAGAGGTATAGCTCATTTCCCAAATAGTGGCTAGTGAATACTATTGCTGTATTTGTTCACTCATTGGTCCACCTTTTCTTTGCCTTCTCCTTGCCCTCCCAAATACAAACAAAATAACAAACAAAACAAAAGGAAAAGTAAACAATGACAGCAACTAAATCATATCATATAAACATAGTTATTGAGCCTTCATCAACCATTCCTATGCAATCCTCCTTTGGGGCCTCAGTGTGTGAATTACTTGACTCTGTATAATTTGTTGTGTCCTGGTATGTGTGCACATCTATCTATCTATCTATGTATCTATGTATCTATCTAGCTATAGAATAGCCATTATGAAGGAAACTAACAAATGAGGTGGGAATACAGCCAAAAGGAAAACACTGTTAGTGAGAATGCAAACTTGTTCAACCACTTTGACCCACCTCCTGAGAGCAGAATAATCTTTTTATAAATGTAACTTAATTTTATTGTAAAGATGACATACAGAAGGATTACAGTTACTTAAGTAAAGTAATAAGTAGCCGGGCGCCCGTAGCTCACGCCTGTAATCCTAGCTACTCAGGAGGCTGATATCTGAGGTTGGCGGTTCAAAACCAGCCCTGGCAGGAAAGTCCATGAGACTCTTACCTCCAATAATCCACTAGAAAACCGGAAGTGGCGCTGTGGCTCAAGCGATAGAGTGCTCACCTTGAGCTGAAGAGCTGAGGGACAGCGCCCAAGCCCACAGTTCAAGCCCCAGGACCAACCAAATAAATAAAGTAATAAGAACATTTCTTGTCCAACATTGTTAACCACTCCCTCATTTTCCCTCTTGACTCTCCTACCCCCAAATTCTAAAGTTCATTTCCAACATAGTGAGTGTCACTGTTCATTGGTTCACCCTTTATCCTTTGTCTTGCCATTTTGTTATTTCCCTTCCCTCTCCAAGTCAGACAAATGTATATATAAGATCCAGGGTAACAAAGTCAAAAGCAGTGACAATGAAATAGACCAAAGGGGAAAAATGAAAAAAAAAAAGAAGTAGCTTCACACAGTACGTTAAAATAAAAATAAAAACAAAAAACCCTCTTTGTTTCCATATCTTGGAGTTCATTTCAAATAGTATAATTTTATATGGTCCTATGTGCATAGCTTTTGAGCTATTGTGATCCTAGATGTATACTAATTATGACAAATGAGGGAAACCATGGAGCCTATGTTTCTTTGGGCCTGGCATACTTCAATTCATATGATTTTTTCCCATCTTTCTATTTCCTTATGAATGGGACGGAGCCATTCTTTCGGATGGAGGCATAGAATAATTTTGATTGCAATACTCGAGAAGGGAAGAGGGGGGCAGAGAGAAACAAGGAAAAGGAAAGGAATAGTTACAAATTATGTGCATGTTACATAAAACACATCCCCTCCATATACCGTTAGCTACACATGACACATACTTAACAAAAAGGAAAGGAAGAGTTAAAAAATTATGTACATGTTACATAACAAATCCCCTCCATATAACATATTTAAGGAAAGCAGCATGATCTCCAAGTACTTTTTAGTGACAGGTGAGCATCCTAGCCTGTCCCAAACAAAGACAAGGGCGAGAATTAACACTTTATCCAACACTGTTCTGAGTGCTTTTAGGTCTGCAAGCCACTTTACAGTTACAACATGTCCTTGAGAATGTGAAGTTTTTGTATTCAGGTATGCACATGCACACACACACACACACACACACACACATACACACACACGTGTGCTATTAGGCTCTACTACCACTGTTGATCATTAACATTGGTCCTCATAAGTGTTATAGAATTGTAATTATAGCAATGATTGCTTTTTCAGTTTTAATTTTAAAACAATTCTATCTGCTAACTTTTTACAGCCTCCTGTGGCGAACAACAACAAAAAACAAACAAACAAACAAAAAACCTAGGTAAGATTCCCTAAGCAAAGAACACCACAGGATGCTTTTTCTTTATAATGAGAACTCCCAAAATCCACTGTCTTAGATGAATCCAGGTATCTAAATTACTGATGCATTAAATTTACTTGCATAATACAGTAGTAAATACAATGGCCTTTACCACAAACAACTGGCAGTGTCTAGAAGTTTTTGTGAATTAAAATGCATCTTCATAACTGAATTCCTCTGGTTTGCCTTTATATTGCTTTCACCGCATATGCATTAATTAAGATTTAAGCCTTGTAGGTAATTTAATAAACACTTAATACAGAATGTTTGTCATTAGAAGAAATGTTTGGTATTATGCCATGATCCCTGTATTAATACAGAATGCTAGCCAGAAATATTGTTTTAATTTCTTCAAATGTTTGAAACTGAACAGTGCTGTAAGGATGAGTCTATTTCCATTGAAAGCTAGGAAGAAATGAAGGAAGGTGGTAAATAAAGAGGAAAGAGGAAAGAAATGGAGAAGGAATAAAGGAATTAAGGGAGGGAGAAGATTCCTCATGTTGATTGGACCACAATACTAAATCAGCACTTTGCAACATTTTCAAATCCTCCACTGAGGGTTGCCTCAGTACAGGATAATTGCCATATTTAAGCCACTAAATCAATTTAAGTCACACTAATGATCTGTAAACTTTTAAACTGTTGGTTTTAGTGATTCTGTAACATTTCCGATTTCCCATGAACACATTTGTAATCATGAAACGACTATCTTGGTGTGGAGGCCAAGGGAAATGGAGAACGGCAGTGGTCACACCACATTATTATCCAATTGTGCTTAATGGAGAGCTCAGGGTGGATGGGATGATAAGAACTCTTGTTCTAGCCTCAACCAATACTTCACTGTACTTAAAATGTCGCTGAAATAGCATTCCCCTTTAGTAGCTGACTTGTGAGAAATAATTGTGATCTACTGAAGTCAGCAAAATGAAACTAATCCTAGGCAATTTCATAATTACGTTTTTTGTCCTTTTTATGATTATTAAGTAGTTGTACAAAGGAGTTTCAATTCCAGAAGTCAGGTTATGCGTACAATGCACTGAACAACATCACCTTTCTATTGTTCTCTTCTCTCTTTCCCCATTCCATTTCTTCCCTCAAGTTACATACTCCATTTTTACTATAATGACTGGATTTTTATTTTTAACTTGCCTTTATGCCTAAAGATTTGATTTTGTAATAAGAACTGATTAATTGATGAATTAGATTGTCATGATTGCCTTAGCCCCTCGCAGCTCTTTTTTCTCTTTTTCTCCATCTATCTATAGATCAGATAGTCTCCAGTAACTATGGACAATAACACACTGATAAATGTCTGAATACAATAAATATAGTAAGACAAAGGACAAAGGAAGAACCAATGCAACAGCGATACTCACAATAAAATATGTTGGAAATGATCCGTACAACTGGGGGATGGGGGAAAGTGGGAGAGAAAATGAGGTAGGGAGTAACAAGTTCTACAAAAAATATACTCACTACCTTACTTATGTAACAGTAACCCCTCTGTACATCACCTTGACAAAAAGTTTTAAAAATAAATGGTAGGGGAAAAACAAAGGAGAGGGTAACTGCTCAATAGGAAATGGACTCATTGCCTTGCTCATTTAACTGTAACCCCTCTGTACATATTTTTACAATAAAAATATATATTTAAAGAATTATGAGCAGCAATAATGAAATTTTTATTGATTGACAAACACAGTTCATGTTTTCAGAGTCAGCACATTGATCTATGTCTTTCATTGAGAAGTCTATGTCTTTCATTGTGATGGAACCAATCCAGCTCCTGCCACATATAAGCAAGTCACAGGTCTAAGCTCAAAAGTCCCCTGTTGTATAGGGTGGAATGGTAATTCCTCCCAATACAAATGTGATAAGAGGATTAAAAGAAATGACAGGAATAAAGTCCTGAGTAAAGTATCTGACACTAAGGAAGTCCTTACCCTAAGTGAAAGGTTGGAATTATTGGTCATTTTTAAGTACAAATAGGTATGTTTTATCAATAAGCATAATCTGAAATCTGATCTTCATCATCATTCTGATTCTCTGCCCAAGCTTCTTTTAGGAGACTATGTTCCTCCTGCCCTGTAAACTTGTCACATGAACTGAACACTGCTACAGTCCTGGTTCTTCAGTAAAGATCAGTAATTGCCCCACGAATAAAAGACAGCACCTCCATAGAGAAGCTGAGGGCTTAGAATCCCCACTAAGGACTATTTCTACTAGTGGTTTCTGTAGAACAAGAGAATAGAAGCTCAAAATTTTTCACACAGCTTCTGTATGAAGAAATTACCAAGTCCTTCCAAACTACAAGGTGCATATTGCATGCCCAGAATTCCATGGTAGTGACTACTAAGAGATCTCAAGGAAGAAGGAAACTCTGGCTTCTCAAGCAATTTATAATCTAGCCAATGATGTTAAAGATCTAGAAGATAGTATATACCCACATGATCACTCAGGGGTGAATGCAAGGGGAATGCAAGAAGACCAGAATCTTCAAAAGATCCCATGGCACATATGGACCTCAGCCTGACTTACCAATGGTCATGGCCAGAGAAGCCAAAAGGAAGGTAATGCCAGAAAAGATAACATGTGAATTAGGACTCAGATATCAATGAGAAAGGGCTGGTGTGTCCCAGGGCCTCATGAAGCAATAGAGACACAGCTGGGGCTAATTGTTGCTGAGACCAGCAGCCCTGAGTTTGTTTAAAATACTCTATTGCCTACACAAAAGCAAAAGAAATTTAGGTTTCACAAAATAAAATCTTCAGAAAACCCAAATGCATTCCCTTAGGGCAAAACAAAGCATGGAGAAATTCAACTCCAAAAAAAGAAATTTTTTTCTGAGTTAGAGATAATAAGGGGGAACAGAATTGGAAGCCAGTCCATAGCCCTAGGTGGAAGCTTGCCCCTCCATGCAGCAGCTACACATTTTCTCCTTTTCTTTGTACTAACATTCCATATGCACTAATATTTATTTCCTTGGGGATGAAAACCTGTTTCTCATTAGAGCTCCTACATTATCTTCCTTTTTGGTATCCTTTCTCAATTATTAAATTTGATGCCAATTAATCTTATTAGTAAAATACTTCAAATTCAAGTAACCTTCTTCTGTTGAATTTGAAATAGCATTTAGGACTAGAATAAAATCAGCTGCTATCGTTCATGTTGTAGAGACCCTAATATTGCAATTTTCAGAGCTGTGTTTTTCTTACTTTCCTTGTTCTTCAGTCTCAGTGGCTGATGAATGTGTTTAGCACAGAATTTTTTAGCCATGCATCCAGTCACACTGGCCTATTCACAGGGAGCCAGAAACTTGGTTGGAAGGAGAAAAATGATCAGTTCTAAATTGGACACATCCAAATATTCACATGTTTAAATATGTGTAGACAAAAGATCTGGAGTTTGGAGCAACATTTACCCATATTATTCGCTATTTTTCCTGTTTAATTTGGCCAGTTCTAGGAAAATAAAGGTTCTTATTATTTAGCCTGTAATTTATTATTTGAATTATCCCAATGAATGAAAATGGCGGTTGAGTTTTGAGAATTAGTGTTAGCATTGTTTTGTGATCCAAATTTTAAAAAGCTTTTCTTAAACAAGTTATCTAATTTTGTCTTCTCCTTATTGCATGGTAAAACTATCCCAAATAATTCTCACCTAGATGAACAGTCTGAAAGCTTCCTCAAATATATACATAGGACCACTGTATGAATGCTTTCAATCCTGATAATCATGACACAGACCTTGACATATGTCTGTGACATACATTCCCTTTCCATTAAAAAGAAATGCGCTCTGACCCTGTCAATTTCAAAATAAAAATACAGACTCTCTCAATAAGCTTGTGCAAGTAATACAGTTCCAAGAAAATATATATATGCATGTAATGATTTTAGACTAGATTGAGAATGGGCTTCTAGAAAGATGAAGCAAAGGAAAATAGGTCCATTTATTATTGTTGCCTTTTAGAAAATACCCCAAACTCTTTGCACCACAACATAACAACATATTTGATAAGTGATTTTGTTTCTGTGTCATGATGCTTGGAAGGAGAGTTTCTAGCATACGGAACTCTGAGCAATAGTCTAGGGAATTGGTTTTCCTCTTGAGGAAGCTGCAAATCTTACGACTGTTTTTCATGACCTAACAGGACCTGTGTCTGTAGGAATGGCAGTCTATTCTGACTCTAATCTCTGACATCTGCCTGGCTAGCTGGAAACATGTGTTAGCAGAGAGCTGTTCAAAAGCTGTGGCATGTGATGGGTGTCATGGCTCTGCTTTCGTTGGGCAGCCTAATTGACTATTGCTCCCTGATAAATAAGGAAAAATCTGGCTGGATAGGGGACATCCAGAAGGAAGGCATTCTTTAAGGTGAAATATGAAATTAAAGGCACGCAAATGCATTTGAAGAGATTTTTCAATGCTGACAATCAATAAATTAGTTAAAACTTTAAAATCTTTTGGATCCTATTCCAACAGAATCCTTAAATAATAAATATGACAATAGAAGATAGCTATGAGCAAGACTGATATAAAAACTGTACAGGGGATTTAGGCTACAATCAGACCAAAAGATGGTTTGTCTCAGAAGAAGAGCACTCAGGAGGTAGCAACAGAGATAGGGTTTGGAAGTGGAGTGAAGCTTCCAGAACCAACTGTAAAAGTGTGTGACAAGGCCTGCCAACAGCAACATTAGACAAAGTGGCTGGAAAATCAATATGGAAAGAGGGAGGGGGGAAGTAAAAAGAAATCTTGAGAAAAATGAAAAAAAAGAGCCTCATTAAAACATTTGGAAGTGATTATAAAACCACCTTGAAATAATCAATGTTAAACATAGCCTCAGAAAAGTGTCGTGAGATCAGGCTCAGTTAACTCTTTTGATCCCACAGTCCTGCCAGCTTTCACAGGGACCATTTCCTACTGAAATCATCCTCCTTCCCACTGTTTCCGTTTCAACAGGGACCGCCAGTGCAAAGAAGTGACTCAAAGGAAACTGAAACAGATAAGATTGAAATAAACCATGCAAATCACCTCTGTTTGTCTTTTCCTTCAAATTATAGAAACAAAAACCAACCTCAAACAATACCAAGAATCAGTTTAAAATGAACTATTTGTAATCAACCAATGAAGATACTAAATGACTTGGATTGGGCTTTTAAAATTTGTTAAGTGACGCCATCTTCTCAGCTTAAAGGAGCTTATGATGGCCAGCCAAAAAGGGATGTGATGGGAACCTCTCGGACTCAGTGGCCTTCCCAGATCAGAGCTTTAATGAGCATAGGAACTGCAAGGACCCTCTGTGAGTTGAGATCTCTGTGCATGCATGTGTGTGTGTGTGTGTGTGTGTGTGTGTGTGTTGTTGTTGTTGTTGTTGTGCATTGTTTTCTTAGATATTTCTGTCACAATCACACTGCAAGTTAACACAGAAAGAAACCTTAGGCCAGGAGGTTAAGTCTGAATAGAGAGTGTATGATTATTGTTGCTACATTATTCTCTTCATTTATCTGTAATTTTTCAAATTGGTCTGGACAAATAAATTCATGTGTTTGTCAGAAGTGGGAAGCAGATGACTCACTAGGCTATAAGGTTTCACCTTTGTACTGTGGTTTTGAAAATCAGCTTGGCAGTTCCATGTTTCTTAGCACCACCTCCCCTCAAATGATTTAAATAAATTAAGGTGTTTGTTCTTTTCAGTGAATAAGAAGTCTAAAGGTAATAAATCCATGGTACTGTGACCGTCTGTCACAATATCACTTAGATCCTGGCTCTTTCTTAGCTCTCTGCACTACCATCCTTCAGCTGTAACATTCCTTGTGAATTCAACATGGTTGCTTGACATCCAGCACAACATGATCATTCCACAGAACTCAGCTTTTGTCTTAGCCTTAATAACTTTTGTGGAAGCCCAGTCGTGATTTAGATTTATCTCTCTCTGGCCTGGTTTAAGTCACAAGGCTTCTTGCAAAGGAAGCTGGGAAATGTCTTTTATTGAACTATGCACATTGCCAGATCAAATGAAATCAAAGACCATTTAGTTGCTCAAAAGTCAAACAAGCAAGCAAAAAGCAACAAAACCAAGAGCAAAAAGATGTTGTAGATTACTTACAGCATTGCCATGTCCTAAGGTTTAGTATACTGTTGGCATAACAAAAAGAAAGAAAGAAAGAAAGAAAGAAAGAAAGAAAGAAAGAAAGAAAGAAAGAAAGGAAGGAAGGAAGGAAGGAAGGAAGGAAGGAAGGAAAGAAAGAAAGAACTATAGCTAACACACTTCTTTAGATAAAAATCATAGGGATTATTTCCTTTATTATAGCCTTCAATCATTAAACACAAATGCCAAGAACATTTTCTTTTTTTATTATCTCAATGCCAAAAACATCTTTCACTTAGATGAATCAACTTCAAAAGATTCATTTAAACCATGTCAGAGTTTAAATATCAGAACTCCTTTATATAAGAAAACTAAGTGATTAGGTAAACAGGCTATTGACTACAATTATTCTCCAGATCATTCAGTTGTCACTTAATTAAATGTGCCCTCAATCATATTCTCCTCAATATAACTGTAGGCTTCTCCAAGGACCGCAAACAAATCCTGTAATTCTTTGAACTCTCCATGCCCTACATTACATCCATGCTTAAGGATGGCTTGTTGAGGATTCTGGAGAGGAAGGTATGGCCTAAAATTTCTGTTTCAAGTGCTGAGAATACATCTTGTTAACACATTAAACTGAAAAGCAACTACAATTTTGCAAGAGCCTAGGGCCCAAGGGGAAGCCATATAAATGAGGTTAATCTTAGCCAAGAGCAGTTCTGTAATCAGGATTAAAACTTATTAGCTTATATCACTTTATTTATTCTTTACACACTTCAAAGACAACAGAGATGTCTGTTTTAAAGGAATTTGCTAGAACTCAATGGAACTTTGGCAATAAATGAATCCAAACCATTTCGTTACAGATGAAGAAACAATACTAAGACAAGTCAACAAACAAAATCTTTTTAAAATCTTCAGCAGCCCATGTTTCCTAGTTACTGGGGCTTTTGGCTAGAAAATTAGTATTGGAGCTAGATATTCCCTCTCTGAACAAATGCTAAGCTTGTCAGAGCTTCATTTTGTTCTACATTGCTCAGTTGTTTTATAACAAGAAGCTTCATCAACACATGAGAAATACCTTTTATAAATGGTGATAGAGGTAGAAATAGACCTGTCTTTCTCTGATAACTTAGTAACATGGTCCCCAACTGTGAGGGAAGGTGCTAAGATCAGTCACCAAAATGCAGGAGCATCCTGTGTCTGTAGAAGGGCTCTGGGCTGACAGAACTGTAGAAAGCAGTTGGGCCACTGTTAATAGCACTTGTGGACAAAATTATTACACCATCGTATGTGTGACATGGCTATGGTCAATTGAGAGGACAAAAATGCTTGCTATATACTAACACCAATGTTTAGTTCAAGGAAAGGAACTCTGGAACAATAGCAGCCATGTGAGCTAGAAGCACCCCCAAGAGAAGGCAAGAGATGCCATAACATGAAAGGATTTTCAGTTAGCCTCTCTACCTCACCAGTACCTGCCTGATCCTTGACAGAGCACACTGTCTCTAAGCCTGAGTCCCAATGTTCTTAAAATTAAATCACTCCCTATATATGTCTATAACACCCCTGCCCTGCCCCATCTAGTTTTTTAAAGCCACTTAGGGAGAAGAACTACATTTCGCTGTCAAAGAGTTCACTTTATTAACGTTTCTTTCCTCATGGCTAATTATGTAAAAAGGCTTAATATCAACTTACTTTCCTCTTGATGGGACTTTTTTTTTACAGTTTTCTTTTTTTAATTATTATTATTTTATTTTATTTGTGAACATACTGTACAGAGGGGTTACAATTACATGGGCAGGATAATGCGTACATTTCTTACCAAGCATTGCAGCCTCCTCCTTTTGTTTACCCTTCACATCCCTTCCCAGCCTCCCCCTCCCCCCCAATCCCAATCCTTCTGCTTCCCCCCCTTCCCACCCCCCCGCCCCCCGCACCGACGTTGTAAAGCTCGTTTTGGACATGACAACTTGTACTTCTCATTGTTGCAACAGGTCCACCTGTATCCTTAAACAACTGGTTTTTCCCCATCTCCTCCTCAAGTTATACTGACTTGATGGGACTTTTATACATTGTTGTTGCTCTTCTTGTTTTTTAACTCCTCAAGAAGAATGCTGTCTTTTACCAAATCTTGTGATTGTAATTCCAAACATAAGGCATGATTATGTAGACCTATTTAGTCCATTGAATGATTCCCTGAATTATCATAAAAGTGACTTGGTTCCTAATTTGGTCTGTTCTTTTACACATTATTTTTCTTCTCTCGCATTTCATTTGCACAGCCAAGACACTGGCAAAAACTGACCCACAAACCCTTTAATCTGTGAGGCCCTAGGGTTTCTACCCACCATATCAGAAATATAGGATTTGGGGTTATGGTATTGAAAGGAAAACAGGGTAATTTCTCAGGTTTATTAAAAATGCTATGACGATCGACACCACCAAATCCAAAGATCTCAATTTTAAAGTACAGAGTCATTATTATACAAGTGAAACAAATCAATGTTGTTCTTGCCAATTTTGGTTCCTCTTTTTTCCAATCCATTGCTCAGACTATGAATCAGAACTCCCAGAATAACCAGAATGGGGGTAAATTCAACACCTTTTAGTTTTAATTTTCTCCAATTCGAATACAACTTGCACATTGAGGTGAGTTCCTAACAATTCAAAGGAACAAACCATTAAATTAAAATTCCTAACTTGATTGTTTGAATCACACTGGGCTAAATTTACATTCTCCATAACACTGTGGGAATTCACTCTGTGGGGGATTTTTCTAGCTACATTTTTTAAAGCAAAGCTTTTCTTCTCCTTTTCTTTCTTTCTTCCTTTTTTTTTTTTTAAGAAAAAATAGTGAATTGCTTGTCCCTGTACCTTTAACGATAAGAAGAAAGAAATAAAACTAGGCTCCAGGAGAAAACAATGAAGCAATAATTTTGAAATTAAAATACAGCACATGATATATCAATATAATTGTCCTGCATATGTGAAGATAACTCTGCTTTGATGGTGTTATTTCCCGTGCACGCGAAACCTAATAAAATCTAGAGGGCTGAATTGATGAGAAATTCAGCACTAGAGATTATGAAAAACACACACTAAAATAGCCAAACAAAATTACTGGAAAACAATTTTCATGGCAAATTATTTATCTAAGTATTGTGGGAAGATTTATAGACATCTCTCAACATTAAAATAAATTAGTTACTTAAAACACTTAACTTCTCTGAGAAAGGAACATATGATTATAAAACTAGCTCTTTGACCTTCAGAAAGTTAACTGATGTTTCTATGATGCAGATTTCATGTTTTATTGTTCATCTTCACAGAAACTTCAGTTTTAAAACAGCTCTGATTTTTGTGTTAGCACTGACAGTTTATTTTTCCTTGTCTTTTATACACCTTCTTTCTTCAAAGTGAAATTGTTAATTATAATACAGAAAAAAATGTGTTTGGATGAAATCAGCTTACCAATTGCAGTAAAATCAACTACAGAAGTAGCTAGGCAACAATAAAACATCCAAAGGAGGATGGCATCATCAAATCATCAACATGCTAACAGATGCCAGACTTCCCTGCACAAATGTAATTTGGCACACATCCATTTGCTTGATATGACCTTGGGTATGTCATTTAACTTTGTTTTGCATGTGTACTGATACTGAGGATGAGCATTTACTTTATTTTGTTCAAGGCTGGCATTCTCCCACTTGAGCCATGTCTAGCTCCTGGACAATTTATTGTAGATAAGAGTCCCATGGACTTTCCTGCCCAAGCTGGCTTTAAACCCAAATCCTCAGATCTCAGCCTCCTGAGTAGCTAGAATTGAAGGCATGAGCCACCAGTGCCCAACATCATGTAACATCTTGAGTGAAGATTCTTTTCCTCAAATATAGAATAGAGATAACAACAACAACAGAAATAATCCTGCCACATTAGGTTGCTGGAAGATTAAAATGAGATCATGCATTTGTCATTTATTAGCCCCCTTTGTACACACATACACATATACAGTAAATCAATAAATATTTCTGTTATTAACATTTTAATAATTATTGCAGACAATCTCTCAACTATGATCAGTATTTAAGGAATAAATTTGAAGAAGATTAACATTCCACTTTCAACATGAGTAGTGTAATTCATCACTATGTAGAAGGAATTCTTCAATTTCCTTACAAATAATAAAGCATTCACTCAAACAAATAAGGACTAATTGTCATATAAGAAAGCATTGCATCTTGATTTCATGGTAATAATAAAGGAATTTGCAGTTTTCTATCTTTTTTTTCCTACACCTCTCTCTAGATGTTGAATTATTTTTCCAGCTAATTAATCCTTTCCACTTATAAATTCACAAATGAGACTTTACAAACCTCTGAATTTTTCAGAGCCTTTTCTGTTTCTGATAACTGCAACATCTTTGCATCTATCTAACCTCTCTTCCTCATTTATACACACACGGGGTTTTTACCAACATGCTAGGAAATATGTAGTTCTTTCTGTGTCTTTCAAATGTGGCCACATTATCCAAGAATTCCCTTAGCCTCAACCTGTAGTGATAATCCCTGACCCCAAATTATTTGAAGAGGGGGAGAAAATTTGCTAGTTTCACATGAATAATAGAGATAGTTTGTAAGGTATGAGGAGGTACAAAATAAAATAATGAATTTTTAGCAGATAATGTAAAAGACATTGGTCAAAGTAGAGGGGAGAAGACTAATAAGAAACAGGAAATGATGCCAGAAGGAAAAATGCCAGTAAAAATTCTTGGGAAATTTTTATTGGACTTGTTGAATGCTGTTTTTCTGTGCTACACATATTTATCATCAAGGAAAGGCAATATGAACTGCTTCTTACTACATGTACCTGCCACAGTTCTGTATGCAAGCTCAACTTTGGTGCAAATTTTATACACGTTTATTTTTGTATCACTCGTCTTTTAAAAAGATATTGTTATTATAAAGGTACAGACTGATTATAGTTACATATGTCAGAAAAGGCGTACATTTCCTTTTTTTGGACACTATCACCCCTTTCCTTGCTCTTTCCCAGTTTTTCCCTTCCATCTCCACCCACAAATCATATATTTCATTTTGAGCATAGTGACTAGTGAATATTACAAAGAGTGTCACTCTTTGCCCCTCCATTTGTGTCTCCTGCTTGCCCTCCCAAAGACAGATAAATGGACAAACAGGACAAGAAGAAAACAAAAACAACAAAACAAAACAAAACAAAAAACTCTTGCTTCCATTTCCTGGCGTTCATTTCCATAAATATTTTTATATGATCAGATGCACATAGGCATTGAACCTCTGTGTGCCTCTCCTAAGAGTTTCTTCCTATGGTCCCACTGTGGGCAAATGTGTAGAGACCTGTCCTAGTACATTTCACATCTAACTGCCACATATGAAAGCATGCATTGTTTGTGTCTCTGAACTTACCTCACTTAACACGACTTGTTCTAGGTCCATCCATTTCCTTCAAATGATATAATATTATTTTTTCTGATGTCTGTGAAATTCCATTGTGTATATAGGTACCACATGTTTTGGATCCACTCATGTATTGTAGGGCCTCTGGGCTGTTTCCATTGCTTGGCAATTGTGCATAGTACAACATGGATGTGCAAGTGTTTTTGTACTATTGTGGTTTGTATCACTGGTCTTTTGAAGGATGAGAGAAGAAAGAATAATCTTAATATCGATGATAAGTTTAGAAATAGACATTTTAAACCAACTTAGTTAAAGGAAACAAAGCCAGAGAAACCAAAGTCCCCCCTCCCAAGAATTTCTGGAGGAAAAAAAGAGGGAGATCCTTGAATTTGAGGCCCCCAGGCAAAGTGAGAGGTAGGATGGGTTACATATAAATATCAAAAGACAAGATTCTTGGGTACACTGCTAAGTAACTGGGTAATGAATCAGCTATTGGTTATCACATTGTTTTTTGAGTGATATTCTGGCTATTTACTTTAATATTTGCATATGATAATGTCCTCTTTAGAACTTACTGACATTTGTAAGCACCTATTTATTTTTATAGTCCAATTGACTGTCCTTGTTTAATCTAGTTGTGATTTTTCACATACTACAGCTCTTGTATTATTTCTTACATATTAACAAACTGAACTACTCATTTCTCCTTTTTACCAGGCATATAACATATCACTTCCAAAAGGGAACCCTACTGCATTGTTAGTGGGAGTGTAAATTTGTTCAACCACTCCGGAAAGCAGTATGGAGGTTACTCAAAAAAACTACACATAGATCTCACCTATGACCCAGCAATCCCACTTTTGGGGCATTTACCCAAATGATCACAAACAAGGCCACACGAAAGCTATTAGCACAACTATGTTTATTGAAACATTATTCACCATAGCTAAGATATGTAACCAACCCAGATGTCCCTTATTGGATGAATGGATCAAGAAAATTATATATATATATGTAACATATTATATATATATATATATATATACACACACACACACACAATGGACTTCTATGCCTTCATCAGAAAAAATGACATTGCTCTATTTGTTAGGAAATGGAAATGGAAAGACTTGGAAAAAATTATATTAAATGAAGTAACCCAGGCCCATGGGACCTATCCCATGGTTTCCCTTATTTGCAATAACTAGTATATGTCTAGGACAAGTAGAAAAGGTCAAAAGCTACAGACATATGACCATATAAGATGATGCTAAGCAAAATGAACTCCAACATAGGGACATAAGTAGGGTTTTATCTTTCTTGTTGTTGTTTTTAATGTACTTATAATGAACTATGTGAACTTTGTTTCTTTTGCATGTTCTTCCCCCATGATATAACCCCTGCTTTCACTGTATTTGAATCTGGTGCCATGCATCTTGTATATACATTTTTCTAAAATTTGGGGAGGGGAAGGAAAATAACAAAATGCTGAAATAAGGATACAGATTGACCCATTGTAGTAATAAGATGTACAAGAACTATGTCGAAAACAAACCTTACAACTTGGGGAGGGAGGGAGGAGTTGGGGAGGAGGGGAGAAAAGGGATGGTAGGGAAAAAACAAAGGAGTATGTAACAATGTTTGATAGAAAATGGACTCATTACCTTGCTCATGTAACTGTAACCCCTCTGTACAAAATCTTTAAAATAAAAATATGTATTTAATAAAAAACATAACACATACCTATAAGCAAATCAACTTTTGGTTTTCTTTACCTTATCATTTCTTCCTGATGATATTCTGCTCACCTCAGGTAGATTCACGAAATAACCTAGTCCTAGGGTGGAAAAAATAACACTCACAGACTTTTACCCAAAACAGAAGCTTATAGAAATGCTGATAAAATGCCATAAGACATCTTAGATGGAGAGAGAAAGATAGGAACAAAGATTCTTGAATAATCTCTTAATTATTAAGAACTCATGGGAAGTATTTTTTTTATTAATGTTATCTTTCTTTTTTTTGTTTTTGGTCGGTCGTGGGGCTTGAACTCTGGGCTTGGGCGCTGTCCCTGCGCTCTTCAGCTCAAGACGAGCGCTCTACCGCTTGAGCCACAGCGCCACTTGCAGTTTTCTAGTGGTTTGTTGGAGATAAGAGTCTCATGGAGTTTCCTGCTGGGGCTGGCTTTGAACCATGATCCTCAGATCTCAGCCTCCTGAGTAGCTAGGATTACAGGCGTGAGCCACCAGCGCCCGGTTTGATTAATGTTATCTTTCTAACAAACCCATTCCCATTTTAAGGATGGCAAGACTGATACTGAGAAAATGTAAGGCATTCTTGAGGTCCCACAGCTAGTTCAGTCTGGAATTAGAGTTCTTCTGTACCTACTACATGTTTTCCCCAACATGATTCTCCATTGTGCCTCTTTAACCAGGTGCTCACAAAAGAGATTATCTAGTATGCCCAAGCTTTTATATACTTGGTTTTCAGATAGAGCTTCTTGTTATCAAGGTCCAAAAAAAAATCTATGTTCAGAATTTAAATTTTAAAATTTAAGATTTCTGAAGCATGCAATAGTAGGAGGAAGGCATTTTTTTTTTATTTTCCTACCACAAGGGTGGAAAAAGTAAGTAAAACAGGAATTCATCAATAGAGAAGAAGTAGAGAGTAATCTGATACTATGTGGGTAGGTGAGTGAAAGGCTGCATCTGATGAGTTCCAAAGGCAAGCAGTCTTTATTGAAAATAATTTGTCCTCCTTTAAGTCTCTTAAATTCAAATCTGGAATCTGTCAAGGGTGTTCAAATGTGCTCAGTGAATCAACTCCAATAAAGACAATGAATGGGTTCCAGAACTTTCTATTACTCAACTCATTGTGAAAAATCTTAAGCTTTTGTTTCTGTATTAGATTACTTGTCAACTGAATCAAAAGTTCAAGACTAACCGTAAGGAATAAATCAGTAGAGAATGAATGCCTTTCTCCTCAAAGACTCCAATAATGTAAAATTACTAAAGCTAGCTAAGTTAGTATATACTGAATAACTGAATATATTTATACATTACAGATGGTGTGGAAAGCTGCCAGTGATACCTTAGGGATAACTTAAAGTCTAGCTTTCTGGGGGTAGAGAGAAAATAGCCAAAATATAATCGTTTCAAACCTGAATCAAAGAAATGGAATGAAAAAGTAAACTCATTTAAAAACTCTAAGGACTTATCTACCTTAATACAAACCAAGGGAATAACCCAATATCTTTGAAAAAATACTGGTTCTTATCATATCATCATAGTAAAAGCTCTTTGGAAATATGAATAGGCTCACAATACTACTCACCATACAGACTAGAATCTGAGACTGTATGTTCAAAGCCAAAGTAGAGTGGAAAAGAGATGAATTAATTTTTTTAATTCACATAAACTATTCACCATTTTAAAGAGGCTGGCAGCTCAGACTTAAACAGATTAGCAATATTGATTTAGATTACAGAGCAATTTAGAATTTCATTTTTATTAGAACCAAAAGGACACTTAAAACTCTGGTCCAACTAACTCATTGAATACTTAAGGTAAGCCAGGTTGTAGAGGGATTCATCTGGGTGTCCAAGGTCACAGTAGGAGTTTAACTGTACAGAAAGATGCTGACTTCACACTCAACAATTTTCTGCAACACTCTCAGTTTGATTAGATTCACAAGAAACCACAAAAATCCAATCAAATTTAGTACAGTGTCTAGTATATTTTCTCTGGGCAGCATGTTCATGAAGAAGGATCTAATATAACAAAAAATATAATTTTAGGGAGCTGAATTTACTTGTAAAAGTAAATGAAAAATGAACTGCTTTAAAATTAATTAAGTCATATTTTATCATTATTTCATCAAAATACCCCTGGACCTCTGAGAAGCTCACAGAATAATCTACATATTTTACTTTGATCCCATTCAGAAAAATTTGTAACTAATGTTTGTCTGATATTAATTTTAGATATCTACTTGATAACATAATTGATCCATTACTTTAGTATGGCAAAGATTCTAACACACATGTATATATATACAAATGGTTAAGCACATACATATATATTATATTTTATATGTGCATATATTCCCCTTGATGAGATCATGTTTGTCCTGCATTCTATTTCTGACCTTACTGTTATTACAGGGTTTCTGACATGTTTGGAATATAATCATTATACATGTTCAATTTCACAAAGATTATACTTTAGTAAGAAGTATATTTTATTCTTCCTTTCACTGGTAGAAAGCTTAACTATTCTTTTCGTAAGTCTGACTCCCTGTCATCAGATAATCTATTTTAAATGAATTTTCCTTCTCTTGGTTCCAAAATGCAAATTGAGGTAGGAATTCAAGAAAAATCGTTCCGTTGTTTTTAGACTGCTTCTACAAATAATAAGCAGACCTATCTTGCCACCCATAGGGGCTATTAAGATGTGTTATTCGCTTGCCCTATCAGTATAAATACAGGTACAAGTGCCTAAGTGCCAACTTGTAAAAGCTTCTCTATGGTTTGGATCAGATCCAGATTTTTGTAATTTCCAATTACTTGTAATTTCCAATTACAAGTTCTTTAAGGATAGTGCTACATATTATGGGACTCCTGACCACTTGTAGAATTGCTTTATCCAGAAGTTGGACCTAGTGTGCACAATGAATACTGACAAAAGGCAAAGAGATTATGAGTTTATGTATACTTTCAAAGTTCATTTGAAAATCCAGCCATCTTGAGATATTATAGATAGATGCTCTCTATCTTCTATGTTTAAGAGTATTAAGTTTTAAATGGGGACAGATAAAATTCCCTTCTTCCTAATGAGTGAAGAGACTATTAATAAAAGATTGTATAAATGGCCACAATCTAGAAGGAATTACAAGCTCCAGAGTTTGGCTTAATAAGTGTCATGCTTTTCCCTTTCTCAGCATTTTTTAACAAAACTGATTAGAGTCTGTCATAGACACACATAATACACAGGCAATATTTCCTCTATGTACCACCAATTAAATTCACCACTCACTCTAATATAGGACAAAGTGCATATTCCCCAAAAGCTATGAACTAAATGTTTAGTAGGAAAGGTAGGAAAAAGCAATTCTTTCCTTTTATAGACTACACAAACACAAGTTTTTATGTGTCAAAAAGAAATCTAGGGGCTTTTAAGTGTTATTTTAAAGCCTTAGTATTTCAATGAAAAATAGTACAATTTTCCTCCAGAGACAGAAAAAAGAAAAAGACAACATACATATGGATGGATAACATCAGTGAGTCTCAGACACTGTGTCTGAAAAGACAGGTTATAGCTTCCTGGAATTTTTACTTATATCAATTTCTCCTTAGCCATGACCCTCCTTCCACTTCCATAAATGTAGCTCTGATTTAGACTATAATATATGACCTAGACACACGGGATTCTGGACTATGGATCATCATTTCTAGAGTAGATCAATATCACAATGCTCCAGTTTATGGAGTCTTGGGCCCAATTCCTCTCTTCCAAATTTTATAGTATTAGTTCTACTGGTATCTCTGAGATTTCTAAGTTTCTGGACATGGAAAACTAAGGTTAGACATTTAGGGGACCCGGGATTGACAAATTCTACAGATTCCTCTTACCCAGGAAATATTTCATGACTAGAAATCCCAAAGAAAGAAGAATTTTCTTTAAGCATATCAAATGATCCCACATATGAATCAATTTTACTGTCAACGAGGCAAATCAAAGCTAATATATAGCAGCAAACATCTTGCTTAATGTTCAGATGCAAATGAATCTTATTCTTGGTCCAATTAAAGAACTATTGTTTATTTCTTGGCTGTGGCAGTATTGGAACATTTTTAAAATTCTTATAATCATTTGCAAATGATATTTGGAGGTTTATAGATAAAATAGCCTCAGATTTACTTAAAATCACCGGGTAAGTCAGGGGTAGACAATGTGGAATCTATGAGATACAATGCGAAGATTTGTATATTTGCACATTTGAGGTGTTTCAAGATTAAAAGTGCTTTAATACAATAATGAAATCATGAGAGAGTGAAAACAACACAGATGTCAGGCCAATGGATAAACAATTTTTATGTCTATGCAAAACGATGGATTTGGGCTAGGAAAAGAAATGAAGTGTTCATACTTGATACCACATAGATGAAACTTGAAAATGTGCTGAATGAAAAGAAGCCAGACACAAAGGAACACATACCGTATGTGGCAAATGGAGAAGATGTCCAAAATAAGCAAATCCCTGAAAGTATAAAGAAGATTAGGGATTGAATAATGCTGAAGATACTGTGAGTCTCTGGGGTTGATGGCTAACGTGGGGAGCTGGGCTCCTTTTAAGGCTCATGAAAATATCCTAAAACTCAGCATGGTGATGAGTGTACAACTCTTAGAGTATACTGAATGCCATTGAAATACATACCTGAAAAAGAAGACGTATGGATAACAACTTAGAAAATACGAATGCCAAATATGTGTTAGACACCATTACAGACATATTATTAATTTTGTTAAAGGGGATAATATTATGGTGGATTTATAATGATTTTTTGTTTGGATGATATCAAAGTATATGAGGATAAACATTTCTCTTGAGATTTGTTTTGAAGATATTAAAAAATAGATGAAGTAATATGACAAAATATAAATGGTGGCTATCAGTAGTAGGTACATGGGATTCAATATATTTTTCTTCTTAAGAATGTGTCAGATTTAGACAAAAAATATAAAGCAACAAGAAATCAATGGCATATAGAGAAAGGTTTTACATCAAAATGGTTTTCCAAAGTCAATATTACCACCTTCTGCAGAGTTTTGGTTTCATGTTAATACTAATAGCATTAGAGTAAAATAGGACTGAGTTAAAAATGATTATAAGACTTCTTAGGAATTTTTAGGTGAAGATACATAGCATCACATTTCCTCAATGAAATATGGTTCCTCCAATATTCAAGAAATATAATGCTGGGGCTGGGAAGGTGGCTCAGTGGTAGAGCGCTTGCCTTGCATGTGTGAGGCCCTGGGTTCGATTCCCCAGCACCACATAAACAAAAAGAAAAAAAAGCCGGAAGTGGGGCTATGGCTCAAGTGGTAGAGTGCTCGCCTTGAGCTGAAGAGCTGAGGGACAGCACCTAGGCCCAGAGTTCAGGCCCCACGACCGGACCAAAAAAAAAAAAAAAGAAATATAATGCTATTATGATTTTTCTATATTTATGCTGTTTATTAGATGGTATAAAGAGCAAGGCAACATTGCCTAGTATAAATATAACTAAATGTGTATGCAAGCAACCTGGCCTCATATTTATATAAATATTTCAATTTAGGGGCAAGAACTCATAACAGACTAGTTCAATTTCTTTCACATTTCTCAGACTGTCATATGCTTGAAAGTATATCTGGACTCTAAATCACATTGGACAGTGAGAATTTTGAACCTTCCCAATTTCTGGAGTGTTGCTTCATTATGTTTAATGAGTTTTGGGATCTTAGAAGGGTGCGTGGTTTTGGTTAGCCAAAAAAGTTGAACCAAAGATTCATGCTTCACAGCACTCAAAATCACTTAGTCCTTCTGAGCACCTTGCATTCACATGGTACAGATATGTGGATCAAGTTCAACACATACACTGCCTAGAAATTTCTCCATGACCTTCATCAGACACTATCTTCTGTATCATGAATTGAAAAACCTGAAATACAATTCTCTTCAGCTTCCTAGACAACCTTGGTATTCTGTGATGCTTCTGTCAAAAGATTACCGAAGTTGATTTGCAAATGAGTGACCACAATCCTGGTTACTACAGTTAGCTCAGGAGTAATGCAATATGGTACAGCTAAAAGATGTCAAGACTTGGATACTTAAAAATGTGCTTCAAAGCCACATGTGGATGACTCTCCAGCTTTAATCCTAGCTAGTTAGAAGACTGAGATCTGAGGATCATGGTTTAAAGCCAACCTGGACAAGAAGATATGCGAGACGCTTATCTCCAATGAACCACCAGAAAATTGGAAGTGATGCTGTGGCTGAAGTGGTAGAGCTCTAGCCTTGAGCAGAAAGAGGCTAAGGGACAGTGCCCAGGCCTTCAGTTCAAGCCCCATGATGACAAAATAATAATAATAATAACATAAAATGGCATGTGCTTCAAGGCAGTTCTAACAATGGATATAAATAATTCAACATTAATATTAATACTTAGTATCAACTAAACCTGCTTGTCCTAGGAAATAAGGCCCTCTAGGGACACCATTTGGTTACAGAGTGAAGTGTCAGGTCTGAAAGATCATGCTTCAAGTTCAGCATCATAGCATGTTAGCTATGGAATAGGGTGCTTACTTAACTTTTCAAATCCTCAATAACTTTCTGAAGAATGCACAACTGCTCTAAGTCATAAAAAATGAGTGAAGATGAAATGAAATTATATAGGTAATTTAAATAGATATTCCATATATTGTTTGTATGTCACATATCTAAATGGTAGCTCTTATTTTTCATATTTGTATATTTGTACATCTATTTTATTTTTCTCAAAATGTAGTGTCATATCAATACATTTGAAAATAAATCAATTTAAACATATATAACTTCTGATCTTCAGGGTCAAGCACTGTACTTCTTATATGGTAGTGATCATTAAAGATGATGAAATGAATAAATAAATCAAAATTCTAAGCCTACAAACGCATCTCGTCAGGGAATAAAACAGAATAGGAATAGAATAGGAACACATTTCTCCAAATAAAATCTAATATGTTCCTGAAAAGAGCATCGTGACCAAATTCTATGTTACACTGGCATCAGGGTTTCTTTGAATCTGATTATTATATTAAGTCACATTCCAGTGAGCCCAAGTGTCCTGTGGGGAAAAATAATTACTCCATTGCTAGTAGTTGGCAGTTCGCCCATTTTTTTTTAAAAAAGGATTTTAAGCTCACTTTTACATTCCTCACTTCAACACCAGTTAAATCAAAAGTGGGTTGTGATTAAAATGAAGGCATTTTTATGCACTAGCATTTATAGTATACATTTTCTAAATTATGTTCTTTTTGGTCTTGTATAATAAAAGGTTTATTTCTTCTTTGGTTTTTCCTTTCCATATGAGTTAGATTTTAAACTTGTCTTTTTCTAGTGAGAAAAAATATTGAAGTTTTACATATGCCCCTAAGCCCCTAAGTGACATATGATCTACTGATGACTTCATTGCTCTTCATTTTCAGATGTTATATTTGGAAATGTCGTAAAATGGAGAAGACGTATTGCTTAGAAACTGACCTCTTGTTTAACATGTTTTTTTTTAAGTGCAGAATAAAGAAATAAAATTTGTTTCATATTTAGAGGCACAAAAGGAATGATTTGTTTTGAAAGTTATATGCTTGCCAGGCATTGTGACATATGCCTATAATCTTACTTAATCTGGAGGCAAAGATCAAGAGGCCTGAGGTTCAAGGCCACCCCAGGCAACAAGTTATTAGTAATACTTCACCTTAACAAATAAAAAGTTGGGCACAATGGTATATCATCCCAATTACACAAGAAACTGATATATAGGAGGATAATGGTTCAGGCTGGCTCCAGGATAAGAACAGGATAAGAAAAATAAGTAAAGCAGAAAAGGCTGGTAGCATGGCTTGATTGTGAGAGTACATGGCTACCAATCTAATCCCAGTGAAAAAGCCAAAATGAAACATTTGTAATAGGCTGTCAATCTTAGGGATTCCTAAACATGCTTCTGAGTTGAGTTGAATTTAGTATACAGGAGACAAATGCAAGAATTTTTAAGGTAAACATATTTTAGTGGTCAACCATGTAGTTTTCAAATGGAGCTAAAGGAAAGGAGGGCATAGAAATTTTGCAATTTCTACAGTTGTCAAGTATTTCTTATGTTACTAACATTGGTCATAAAGTTCTTCATCTCTAACAAGAGGATTGAACTGAATAATTACTAAAATCCCTGTTAATCCTATGGTCCTATGTTAAAAACAATAGCAAAAAGAAATATATGGGCATATATAAACTATTACATAAAAAGGCATGTGAAGTGTTACTGTCTAGCATCAGAAACTTGAGATAAGAACAATTTGTAGGAGAAAATACAGAAACTGCCCATTTTAAAGAATGATTGTTATAAACCTGGGTATATTTAACACAGAGGAAATGAAGAGTTAATAAATGAAGTCAAGGAAACTGACAGAAACAGAAAAGTGAAATATTCCATTAATACAACTACTTAACTGGCCTACTTGACTCTAAAATGTTCTATCCTAACTACAAGACAGATGTGTGTCTCATGAAAGTCTAAACCATGGGCATTGTTCAGTCAACAATTCTGTTTTAAAATGTTAAATTAGATCTACAGCTTTATTTGTCAGCCTGCTATACTACACTCTTTTCAGTAAAAACATTTTTTGTAGTTATGGCTACTAAATGTTCCCAAGTTGAGAACATTTTCTCTAGTGAAGCCTAAATATTTGTTAAATTTTTCTTTTCTCTAATTTGACAATATTGAAACCTCCCTGGGGCTATTTTTATCTCTAGATCACTTCAAATTCCACAACAGTAAAATCATGTTAGGCTCATAAACAAGTCAAAACCTCAGGGCTATATGAAAACCTAGGAAGTGAGAAAAATAACTACTCCTTCTGTCACTAATTGGAAACCCAATACATATCCCTGCCATATAATAAGATGTATTAGGTGGGTGTTACCTTTTTATTAGAATTTACAAACTAACCTAGAGTTCAAAGATAAATACCTAACCAAAGTCATGCAGCTTAGCAGAGTTAGAAGCCTAGCTTAGATTCAGGACTTTATAGAATCCTTATCTACTCCACTATGCCTTACTGGGATTGGCAAATGCAAGGCATGACGTTTTACATGCATTCAAAACACGAGGGTGCACGTGCACATGGGCATCTTGCAAGTCAAGAGTTCATTACTTGCATCAGCTTCTCATAGAAGTTTAGAACCCAAAAAAGACAAAATTCCATCAGGGAATCCAGCAGATCTGCGTGAATACTTGGCTTGAGAAACCAAAAAGTAAAAAAGATAATGTGAGTAGAAAATTTCCCCTAATCGCATCCTCTATGTTCCCATCTACATGCTTTGTGGCTGTACAGTGCTTCAAGTTTTCCTGGGTCTTTAATGGTGTGCATTATAGCTCTGCTAGAACATTCTCTTTTGCACAGGAGGTATTAGAGGTTCAGAGAAAGCCAGATAGGCCTAGAGAGTACACAACATGGATGTTGGTCACAAAATTTCTCCCTACAAGCAAAGATTGAACTCCTTCCTAGCCCACATCTCAAATCTGAAACTCCTTGCCTGACACCCCGCATCTCTGAGTGTTCCATCAATAAGGCTTCTAGGCTGTTGGACTAACTTCCTTATGCTGGATCTCTCAAATTCCCTTTAGTTCTAACACTCATTCTAACATGCTGAACTGAATATGGCCGCTACTATATTCTTTAGAAAATATTGCAGAGTCAAGGGGGGGAAAAACCCAAGCCTTTCTTCTACCCAACATATAAGAAAAGAACTTGTTTCCAACATAGGGTCTTTTTTGTTTCTTCTTGATTCTGGTTTTAATGAAAGTGAACTCAATCTCATTACTCCCAGTGGGGCGCAGAGTAATTCTGAAGTTAACTGCAAGATGCTGACCCATCCCCCACCCACAAAAATGATCATTTCCTCTCCCAGACTGCTAAAAGGTTCATCAATTCAAAGAATTCTTCTTCTCTCAAGAAGTCACCCAAACTAAATTGCAGGATTAGTAAACAGCCAATTGATGAATCTATTTAACCTTGAATTTTCCTGACCATTTCCAAAGATATGTGTGTATGTATGTGTAGAGAGAGTTATAAATAAAAATGTGGCATTCTTATTTTCACATTTCCTAATGCAAATGTAAAACCAAAGTTTTTGCATTATTTTACCTTTACAAATTCTTCCTTTGATAGGAAGGGGGAACAACTCTTCCATGTCATGCTTTTGGAAAACTCAAGAATAACCACACCATAACTTCACCCAGAGGTGAAGCAGAATAACTGATATAAACATGACATAGAGGTTCTCCTCTTCTCTGTTGGAGTCATTTCTGGATGCATAGACACCATCCTAGAACAAGCAGGAGATCTCATCACTGGAGCTCCAGGCATCATTGGCATGTGGCCTTCTGTGATCAGCCCCAAGCCAGGAGCAGTCCCACAAACATCATCCCAGGAGGAGGAAGCCCCATCACTGGCATAATGGGAAGGCCTACCATGTGGCCATCTGGCATTATACTCTGGCAAGGAGGACTCGGAAGACTGGGGTAGGAGGGAGGTAGGACACATACTCCCCTGCCGGAAGAGGACCAGAGAATGGAGAAATGCAGCCTTTGTCTACCAGGCCCTGAAGCTGTTCTTCCATCCATTCTAGTCTCTCATAATCTCTTTTTGTTTCCTCCCATCACTGCAGTGTATCTTTCTCACAGATGGAGAGTCATGGCTGAAGTATGTATCACAGTCATCTCAATAACACTTGGGCCTGGTGCTCTGCATGCTGTTGGCCACCCTGTGTATCTACATATCTTGTTGCTCGAGTTCCAAAAATAGTTAATATTGTACTGTAAGTTTAGACATGCCAAATGTAAAAAAAAATCCTATCAGCTGCTAATTCAAAAAGAGGGAGTGAGAAAAAGGCAAATGAGAAGAAACGGTTGGGGAAAGGGGATATATAAATGTCTTTTGATGTCTTTAATGCCCAGATAAATTATCTAGAGTGGGCAAGGAAAGAACCAGAAAAAGAAGAGAGGGGAGGGAATGAGACTGGGGAGGGAGAGGAAAGAGAGAAAAACATATTATTCTAGAGTCTGCAGGAGATCTCAGCTATCAGGGAAGTAAAGCAGTCCCTTTCTGAGACTTTCTCCTTGGAATTTCTATCCACCTTTTCTTCCCATGGTTCTGAGTGATGGGTCTGTGCCTTGCAGCAAATGTTCAGGTTTGTGGTCTGATGCAGGCTATGACCATCTGCCTACTTTTTCTATTTGTTCTCTGGCCAATTTGAGCAATTAAATCTCTACAGCCTTGCTTAGATGATTTGGAAACCAGCGATCAAAAGATATTGCCTCTTTTCTTATTATGTTCATTCCAATAAATCAAAATCCTCCAAAAGCTGCCATTCCAGATTTCCATCTTGGAAAGAAGAAGATATTGGCTCTTGTGTGGCAAACCCATGCCAGGGGGTTCCCCTTATCTCAGGATGGTAAAAACATGATGTGAAATATCTTTTTTGGCAGAGCACCTACCAATCCCCCCTATATTTTTTCAATGGGAAGATTTTTAGCTCCTAGATTCATACATTCTTTTTCATTGATTCTGGGCTATGCCATTAACTGGAACTCTTTCAATAAATTAAAAAAGCAAAGCAAACTAATTTAAATCTTAAACGAATTCTGATAATTATCCCTTAAAAGGAAGACTCTTTCTTTAAGGGGCTGTCTCTAATCTTTTTCCTTCCAACCCTCAGTTTTAGCACCCTTTCTGCCATAAAACATTTTCCTGTAGGAACTTCCCTAGATCCAAGCTCATGTTCCTGGACTGTTTATAGAAACAGATAAAGGAAATGACTCCACACTTTGTTCTTTTACACATATGGCATAGATGTGTCTAAGAATGGAAGTCTCCAGTCTCATGGGCAGAGAACAGAGGAGGCGATCAAGTGATTTATGATGGTCAAAGTGTGGGTAGGCACAGGAAGATAAGAGAATAAAGCAATCTTTTGCGTGAGTCTTGTTCTTAAGGATGATTAAAAATAAACAGTTAATCTTTCTTTCTATTTAAGTAAAAGACTTGTACTGACATGTGGGTGTTGAGAGCGAGACCACAGCATTTTGTAAGCACTCTGGGTTGAAACTTAAACCTGTCAAAACAAAATTTTATCAAATATTCACTATATTATAAAGCTCTATTAATAATTCACTTTCTATATTTGAACTAGTTCATCTTTGACTGATTTTTGCTTCTCTTTTCTGGTCCTTCTGGAGGATCAATCCAGAACCTTGCTTAGATCATTTCTACATTTGATTCTAAGTTAAAAGAGCAGAACCTTTAACATCTTCTAATAGTCATAGAAAGTTTTTCCTATGGACATATCCATTGGATAGTTTGGGGGACACCTATTTACCAATCTATACACTATTTCCTTTTAAATTCCTTGTACCAACAAGCTGACTTAATGTGTAAGTCAAGAGCTTCATATAAACTCCATAGGACCTGTGAATGACCTTCCCAAAAGGCTTTTCTCAAGAATACAGGTATCTTCACAACTTTAAAAGTTGTGAACCTTTTAATGGTAAGACTGGATCTTGAATTTCTCTTCTTTTCTTCAACACAGGGATATAAAAGGAGTAGAAACTTAACAGATGTGCATTAAATAAACTTTATCCCTTCTTTTTCTAGATGTTATAAGAGTAATGTGTGGGAGCTTATTCTGTTCCGTTTTTAGCTGGAATATGTAAGTCACCTTCAGGCTATCGCTGCTATTATTAGGTGATTGGTCCAAATGTATAGCCCAGCTTTACAAAAGAAATGATAATCCCTATGTGGGTTAGTATGTATGTATCAAATGCAATACATCATATGGATTATTAAACTGACATGCATAATCACTGATTCAACAATTAAAGAAACTTAAAAATAACAATTTGTTATGGAGGAGGGGAAGAAAATGCTGAAGTAGTTGACAGAGGAGCTGCAAACCATGGAATGAAGGAAGCAGTCATGGGGAAAAGAGCTCACACATTAGACATAATTATTCTTCCCTGAGTCTAATATCAAACCTACACACACACACACACACACACACACACACAGTGTCATGGTAACAAGTAAGTCAATGTAGGTAAAATATTTGTAATAGCAGGTAGAATACTATTCTTATTATTATTGAGTTTGTATATTCAATATACAAGAATTCTTGGGTTGATAACAGTGAATAAGGCAGACAAGGGACCAGCATTCATGCAGCAAATCAAAGGTCAACCAAACACAAATGCAAATGACAGATTAAACTCTGACATGTTTTATGGGAAAAACAAAAACAAAAAAAATGAGAGACAAAAATGGTATGTATGTGTTTCTCTCCTCAGCATGGCCTGGGAAGTTCTCACTGGCTTGGGTACTAAGAAGATACCTTCCACCTTAATTTCTTTCATTCCTCCCTGAAGGGAAAGAACACATGCTCTTTTTCCTCTTTCATTATATTATCCAAGTTACTCATGAGCTGTACCTTCCACCACTTCCAATTACCACTGTAAGGAATTGGAATTTAAAAATAACATGGCTCATGTGGCTCATGTGGCTCATGTGGCAGAGCTTTCAGCTCAAGGACAGTGCCCAGACCCAGAGTTCAAGCCCCATGACTGGCAAAAAATATCTCATAAAAAATTAACATTCATAGTTTGCCATATTTGATCACAGTAAGCCTAAGGCCAATTGCTCCTTTTTACAATCCACATTAGTTTACTCCTAAGAAGTTCCAGAGTGTTCCAAATTGTCCGTAATAAATGAACTTTTCAAATATAATAAGAATCCTGCTTCATTGTTATCAGCTTTCCAACCCCACATACACATAGGAAGTGAATATAAAAATTAGAAGACACTAAGTATTTAAACAGCACCCCTCACATGCACTCCTGCAACAGACCCAGTATTTAGCTCTCTGAACTTATCAGGGCTCTCGGGTATTTTCTTACTCAATCTTCTCAGTTCTGTGGAGTATGACAGCTGTTATTGTCCCTATCCACAGATGGAAAAAAATCATAGAGGTTTAAAGAATTTCCAAAAAGCTATGATCAATAATATTTGCTTTCAAATTTATTTGCAACTTGTAATTTAATATTATTCGTAGGTCATTTGAGAGCATTTATACTGGAAAGGTCCCTTCATTTTTTTTTTATTTTTTTTTTTT
>NW_012267250.1:9605027-9608343 GCF_000151885.1 Dipodomys ordii
ACTTGAGCCACAGCGCCACTTCCGGCTTTTTTCTTTTTGCTTATGTGGTGCTGAGGAATTGAACCCAGGGCCTCAGGCATGCAAGGCAAGCGCTCTATCACTGAGCCACCTTCCCAGCCCCCAGGTCCCTTCATTTTGACACAATAAGTAGCAAATATTTTCAAGCAATATTCAGCTAGAATAAGCATGCAAAAAAGCAGATACTGTACAAAGCAGTATAATCCTCAAGATCACTGGTTTGCATGGATTGGATGCCTCATCTCATTAAAGCATGAAGATAAAGAAGCTTAGGTTGTAAGTGAAATCCTCTCACAGGTGAGTTACATTCTCCAAGTACAAAAACTGGTTTCATTCTAGAAAGTTCCACCCCTTGTGCCCAGTTAACTATTTCATAAATCCATGTTTCTGGTCACAGAAGAAACTAAGTATGGCAATAATAATACCTCAAAGCAAGTTTATCACCTCCACTGGAAGTTTAGTCTTAAGCCCTCTAACCTCTTGGCAGTAACAAGAAGCATCTAACTTTTCAACTGTAACAGTAGAGAGTGTAAATTTGTTGTTTAAAGAGATCTTATGTGATTGAAAAAAATGAAACTTGCAGTTCTTGTACGTCACTCTGAGGAGTGGACATACTTTACATACAAGTATATGCAAACCACAGTCTGTCTTCCCTTATTATGAATAAACTTAATTTTAACAGCCACATCCATTTTGTTTATCTTTTGCTCATAGTTTCCACACAATCATGGTACATACAGTATAATCTGTAAAATTTTAAATATTCACTATCTAGCTAATATTTGACTACTACTACACAAAACTGAGAAGACTGAGAAAACACGCCAAAAACCTTGATAATTTTGAAAAACTGAATACCAAGCCTTGTTGGGAAAGCATTGTTTAAATTCTTTAATTATATTCACTGCTTATCTGTGTGTGAGGGGGTATTTACTGTCTATTTTTAAAAACAGAGGAACCTTGAGCACTCCTGCTACGTATATAGTCCCAACATTTGAGGCAGAAAAACATCCTGGTTTAAACTACACACCCTAAAGTCAGGATTTTGTATGTAAACCCTGGTTCTGCCACCCAGTAAATGAAACCTTGATCAAATTATTCAATTTCTTGGTCTTGGTCTTGGTGTCCTCATCTGCAAAAACAGGAAGATTAACAGCATCTGTGCTAGAGAAGTGTTGTAAAGACTAATTGAGCTAATACCTACAAAGAGTTCAGAGTCTTTTCTACCACAAAACATCATAATTAGCATCACATTGGCAACAGCTGTATAAACTGAGCTCAAACAGAAAAGCTTTCACTGAACTTCAGAGGGCACTTACCCATACATGTAAGAATTTCCAAGATTCATCTCTGTATTATACAAAGGAGCTTCTGAGCTTATTCCCAGTGACAGGCAATCAGCTGACATAAATGACAGCTTAAGAACACAGTCATTTTATATCCTTCCTTCACTCTAGCCCAAACCATTGCTTTTGATTTCAATAGCTTTTGTCTACATATGTCATACATTAGTCTGTACTCAGACATTCAGACTTCAAATTATTTGATCTTCTAACTTGTCATTCTTCATGTTTTCCTTCCTTATCTCAGCTCCTTGAAAAAAAACTTGCATTTATTCCTTAATACTGATTTTACAGCACTCACAAATTTTGGAGGGTTATGTAGAGTACCTGAGAACAGAGCCCTCACACATACAAGCCAATCAATGATCTGCTAATATTAATTCACCTAAAATTACTGATGAACAAAGTTCAAGTGCAGCCAACCTCTCCTGAATCTGACTGAATCGCAGGACTGGGATAGATCTAGAAAACTGTGGTAGACAGAAACAATTATAGCTGTTTCTGACACAGCTCATACATGGAAGATCACTTTGAAAATCACTTCTGGTTTATTTCCCTTCCCTATATTAATCAAAACAGTGGCTTTCTGAGGTCAGTACATGCTTCTTTTCTGCATGAAAACAAAAACCTAGCTTATATGCATTAAGGATTGGGGAGTGGGGTTAATATTTTCATGAACTTATATTGGTCCCAAATGTGTTGCATCAATGGATTTAGTAAAAAGCAGACAGATTTTTATGTTAGCATGTAGAAACAGTATAGATTTTCTGAGATGCATAATGATGCATGCCATGTACCAGAGGGTAAAATTAAGTGTGTGAGACTGTTCGCTGCAGTTGATACTTTGGAACATAAGGGTCCTTATAGATCAATGTAAACTATCTGGTTGAACTATCTGCTTTAGTAATTACAGGATTTTTTCCCCCTCTGACTTTGCCCAATTCGATTTGTAACTCCAAGCTTGAGAAAAACCATCTCAAGTTAAAGGCTGGTTTGAAAATTATTCTGTTCACCACCCCCTTCTCAGCAATATAACAAATTGTTAGTAATAAGCTCAGGGTACATAGCTCTGCCAAGATTTACTTCCTGTTTCTGCTTGGGCTGGTTTAGTATTATTTTCCAATGTTCCAAAATTGCATGTCAGAATTTATTTGAAAACATAATAATTTGGAAATGGATATCGTGCTAATTAGAGCATCTGTCTCTAGCTACAGCTCTTTTCTTCTCTCTATAGCATCCTGATTTATAATGATCATCTCACCTTTACAGATCTTGCAGTGTTTGTACTGATCCCCTTTCTGTCTCTAGAATAAGATAAAGTCATCTAGTTTTTGTTACCATTCTGCCACGTAAGAATTATCTCTAGCTTTGTTCCCTATTGGTTTGTTTTGTTGCCAATGTGATGATTTATGCTTGCTTACTTCTAGGTTATATTAATGTGATACTTTCATATACAGACTGATTATGTTTTGCACACGAAGAACTGAATACAGTTCATTTAATCATGTGTGTCACACATAACTCTGTGTTTCTTCAGCCTTCTCATGGCTTTCTTTCCCGGAGTGGGATATAGAAGCCTCGCTACCAAATAAAAACTCTGACAAAGTCCCATTGATAACTTTAACATTGGCAAATCCTATGCT
Organism: Dipodomys ordii; assembly: GCF_000151885.1. Taxonomy (NCBI): domain Eukaryota; kingdom Metazoa; phylum Chordata; class Mammalia; order Rodentia; family Heteromyidae; genus Dipodomys; species Dipodomys ordii. Next base: position 9,608,032 of record NW_012267250.1, read on the forward strand.
TGTAAAATGAAAAGTAGTCCTAATATCTGGCATAACAAGATGTCTAATAGGATTTTAATTGGAAATTTTAACCAAAAAGATAGATAAAGCAAAACTGGCTTTGTTTCCGCTCATGTTCTCTCTGGAGATGCCATTTAGGTTTCAAGTGATGTACACAAATGTCTTATTTTTGTGGAGTTGGGCTCTATGTGATAACTATGGCATCTCAAAGATATAATGCTGCAAAAGAAGGGGGTTTCTCACATTATTTCTTCTTCTTCTTCTTCTTCTTCTTCTTCTTCTTCTTCTTCTTCTTCTTCTTCTTCTTCTTCT
>NW_012267250.1:9608493-9687013 GCF_000151885.1 Dipodomys ordii
TTCTTCTTCTTCTTCTTCTTCTTCTTCTTCTTCTTCTTCTTCTTCTTCTTCTTCTTCTTCTTCTTCTTCTTCTTCTTCTTCTTCTTCTTCTTTCTTCTTCTTCTTGGCTTGAACTCAGAGGTTGGGTGCTGTCCTCGAACTTTTGTGCTCAAGACTAGTGCTCTCCCACTTTGAGGTATGCTCCATTTCTAACTTGTTTGGTTGTTAATTGGATTATAAGAGTTTCATAAACTTTCCTGGCTGGGGTTGCTTTAAACCCTGATCCACAAATCTGCCTTCTAAGCAGCTAGTATTATAGGTTTGAACTGCTAGCACCTGGCTCACATTTCTCTTACTGTTTCTGTTCATGGATCCCTTATGCAGAAGGTGTAATAGCTATCCTGGGTCCCCATGGTCACTTTCAATGGCATGGTTCTTTACACGCAGCTGATATACTATTGAATATTTGTAATTGCTAATCTCTTTTTCCTTTCCACTAGGACCCCACTTCTACTGAATGCTAATTCCTGTCTTGCTATCGCAGATTTTTATATTTTTAAAGCTGTTGCTATGGATTGAATATTTGTTCCTCCTAATTCTTTTCATGAAATCTCTAGCTCCAAGGTGGTACGTTTTAGAGATGATGTTGGGAGGCAATTAGGTGATAATGACAGTGCCCTTATGATGAGATTAGAGCCTTTATGAGAACAGAATTAAAAGGGAATTTCCTCTGTCTCCCTCCACCTCCCTTATCCTCCTTCTCTCCCTCACATGAGGATATAACAATAAAGCAGACATAAGAGGGCCTTCACCAACAACTCGACAGGGCTAGCACCCTGATCTCTAACTTCTAGTCTCCAGAATGTGGGAAAATAATATTGATCACTTAAGCTACCAAACATATAATCCTTCTTGTTACAGCAACCAGAATAAAAGGGAATTCAGAAGAATTCCACATAGAAAATATTCGGGAAAAAATAATTTTACAATCTTTTGCTAGACTAAATGTGCCCAATCTTGGCTGCTCTGCATATCTGAAGTTTTTAAATATTTCACTTTTCAGCTTTACAGAAATCACTAATCTGTGTCCAATTAGTTTTCTGCTGCTAACCAATTGATGTTATTCTGAGAATATTACTCTACTAGTCTCTAACTTATAGAACTGAACCCTCTGACTTGAAAACTCTAGATTCAAGTAAATGCCCAGAAACTCATTGTAGGGCAAATCTTACCAGGCAAAGCACTCTAGACAACTCCATGAAAAAAATGATGTGTGTATGTGTATGTGTGTGTAACAGTGATTAATGACTCAAATTTCCTACAGGCACATCATATTATTTGAAAGGATAGAACTTTAAGTGATAAGAGTAATTATTCTGATGGAAAGAGTATTTCACAATTTTTGATTATTTGAAATTTCTAACTTGAGCTAACATTGTTACTGAAATTTTTTCTTCTTTTTTTTAATGTTTGTTATTGTAAAAAAATACTGTATAGAGGGGTTACAGTAACATGAGCAAGGTAATGAGTACATTTCCTATTGTTACCTGCTCCTTTGTTTTTCCCCTCCCACCCCTTCCCTCCCACCTCCACAACTCCACTCCCCCCCCACCCCCCCACCCCCACCCAACCCCCATCCCGCCTAAATTGTAAAGTTCATTTTCTACATAGTGTGTTGTACATCTCATTGTTACAATGGGTCAACCTGTATCCCTATTTAAGCATTTTGATTTTCCCTTCCCTTCCCCAGGTTAGAGAAGTGTATATACAAGATACAGGGCACCGGCATCAAATACAGTGGAAACCGGTTATACCGTGGGGAAGGAACATACAAAGAAACAACAAAAAATCACATGGTACATTATAAATATGTTAGGAACAATAGCAAAAAAAAAAAAAACAAAAACAAAAAAAAACACTTGTAAGCCAGGCGCTGGTGGCTCGCGCCTATAATCCTAGCTACTCAGGAGGCTGAGATCTGAGGATCGCGGTTCAAAGCCAGCCCAGGCAAGAAAGTCCGTGAGACTCTGATCTCCAATCAACCACTAGAAAACCGGAAGTGGCGATGTAACTCAAGAGCGCTCACCTGAGCTGAAGAGCGCAGGGACAGCCCCTAAGCCCAGAGTTCAAGACCCATGACCGACAAAAACAAAAAACAAAACAACAACGAAAAAAAAACTTGTGTCCCTATCTTGGGGTTCATTTCACTTAACATCATCTTATCTGGTCATATATACATAGCTTTTGAGCTTTTCTGCTTGTCTACACTAGTTATTACAAATAAGGGAAACCATAAGACCTATGTTTCTTTGGGCCTGGCTTAATTTCTTAAGGCAAGATCCATGAAGATCTTGATTAAATAGTCAATTCATAATTGAAGTATGAAAACTTTTAGGTAGTTAGACACTACACATGGACAAAGCTTGCAAACAATATTTTAAATCCTGTTTGCCCAAAACAATTATAATCTTATAACTGGGACAGAATTATGAGAATTATCTATCACAGTAATGCATAGGTAAGGATTTTGAACAAAAAACAAATCATCCTCTGGACCCTTCAGGAAAAGCACTATATTTTAAATTCTTTTTTTAAAAATTGAAATGTAGAGGACACATATACTGTGGTGTTAGCCTATGGTAACACACAACAGAAAATGCATTATTTAACTTGGAATACTTAGAAGAATCCTGGGACAAAAATGCCAAAGTAGTTGCTTGAATGGAGACATTTGGAAAATGAAGGCATTATGTATTGACCTAGGATAATTTGCTATGATGCTGGTGATTTTCTATTCATTTTCTCTAGTTCTTTTCAAAAGACTATTGTATTTAAAAACCAAAATGACTGGCCTATGCAATTTGAAAGAAAAAAAAACATCAAGTACACAAATTACTGGCGAAAAATGCTGCTTAGAGTTTCTAACCAAGTTAGATCCACAGAAAATGTCCTATCAAAATCCTACAGGGTCATCCTTTATACATTTGTGGACAAACTTATAACCTTATTATGCTGACTAGCCTCATTACCAAGCAAAAGTTCCCTGTGAAATGGAAGCTTATGTAAACATTGATGTATTGTGGTTAGCTTCCCAATGTCTCCAGATTGTTCTCTTTCGCTCTCTCAGCTTATCTCTTCACCCAGCCACAGACAAGCCAGTTAAAATCCAGTGTGTGTGAGTGTGTGTGTGTGTGTGTGTGTGAGAGAGAGAGAGAGAGAGAGAGAGAGAGAGAGAGTCCATTTCCATTGACACAATGCACAGGCTATCAATTGGTATTAATTCCAGAAGAATAAGGGCAGGGCAGAGGGCAAACAAAGAGAAATTTCAACAAAACAGTAAAAAGAATATGCACTGCTGGAACTCTCTTTGTAGAACTGTTCTGTTGTATTTCACTGATCTTTTCAGGTCTGTGTTTGTGCTACCTTCAATTCCTTGCTGAAAGCAGCACCGATTGCCTCGTCCATGTCATTGTTTGCTCGGCTCAGAAACATGAATTAAATCTGTCACTCTTTTGATCTTCATGCCAAGTCAACAGTGTACTCATTTTAAGTACTTATCAAAAAGAAATAAACTGTTCTAACATACAGAAGAGAAGCAACAACTTTTCCCTTTTGCTTAATTTTATCACTCATCTTGCAATAGTCTTTCTTTACACTGGCGTTTATTTGTCAATAGAAAATATCTGGACAAAGGCAGTTTTTAATTATAGATTTGGAAATCTTGGAAGGTGCTTATGTCTTCTCATTCAATACAAAACCAGATGAGCAACCTGGAAATGTAAAAACTAACACGTGGAAATACTGTTTTGTACTCATCCTGTGTAAAGTTCCTTTTCTGTGAACAATTTTATTTAAAAAAAATATTCTGCAAAGACAGAACATGAGCTGCTGTCATTTAGGAAGAAAATGGAAAGAACACTAAAGTCCACTTAAGCTGAAACTCAAAATGTAAAAATCAGCATTTGCTGAGAAAATGAAGTTAGTACTTTGTCATTGTACATTTTATTTAAGCACCAAAAATAAACATCTTTCTCATGTACAATTTTTCAAGAAATAAGAAGTTTTTTTGCCAAATCATATCTTAGAGCAGGTCTAAATATATGTGAAGATAAGAACTAAAAATTTTCAGAATTCTTTAAGTCATATTATAGTGCAGTTAATATTTTTTAAAGATGCAAAAAATGCATCTCAAGGTTTACAAAACTTAGCCAGGTACCGGTGGCTCACACCTGTAATCCTAGCTACTCAGGAAGCTGAGATCTGAGGATTGCGGTTTAAAGCCAACCCTGGCAGGAAAGTCTGTGAGACTCATTATGAATAAACCACGAGAGAACTGGAAGTGGCACTGTGGCCCAAGTGGTAGAACACTTTTCTTGAGCTGAAGAGCTGAGGGACAGTACCCAGGTCCAGAGTTCAAGTCCCACAAGTGACCAAAAAAAAAAAAAAGAGTTACAAAAATTAGAGATGGATGGCACTGATAGGCAAATAATTCTCAAACCTTCTTTATTAAGAATTTAATGGGTACCTAATAATACAAGATCATTCCAACCCAGCCATTTAATAGAAAAAAAGCAGATGGGGGAGGGGAGTGGGAAGATTCCAAAGTTAGATAGTGCAATGTAAAGAATCTCAATAAGAATTTGTAGCATCAAACCCTGATTAAGAGAATAGGCCTTTTAAGGCTGAAAATCATTTTGAATTAATAACTAATCCTGTTCCTACAAAACAAATAGAAGGTAACCCATCAGGTCCGAGCATGAAGGAATTGAATTATCTCTGGGAAATGGGGGTTAACACTTTAGTGGAAGTTACATTTATTTTAGGAGCCAGAGAAATCGCCACCCCAAATATGATTCACAATTAATCCAAACCAATGATGTGCTGTAAATCACTATGACCATAATTGGAAGTCACTACAAGAAATTGCTTCTTTTAGGCTGAGTTGAGAACAAAGATGCTACTGACTGTGTTGTCTTGGGTCTTTTTGTCTGGCTGACCTTCCTGTAGATGAAAAATCAGTGACAGCTGTAGCTGCAAATGACACAAAGCTCGCTCTCAGTATTCTGTATAACACACTCTCCAGCTCACATTGCTTTGTTTCCAGAGGCATTTTATTCTCAAGTTTCAAAGCTGAAAAGAAAGAAAAAGTGCCAACTGGAAGTTAAAAACAAAATAGCCAAGAGAGATATACTTTAATAGACTCATCTGCGTTGCTTTGTTAGAAATATGTGAATCAGAATTCCATTTTTTCATCAGCCCAATAATGTATATCAGAACGGCATATCATCTCTGAATAGTAAATCACCATAAGAGAGGGTGAATAGTTTGGGGTTCCAAGTTCTGGCAAATTAAACTTCACAAGAAACAATGGAAGAGTTGAAGGTTCTGTTTGGACCTGTTCTAGTGCCAGCTTGCAATGTTAGATTGTGTAAATTATCCAAGTATTCCATACCTTCAGAATGGAGTAGAAATCTCTATTTTGGAGATTTCCAAACATATTTCCAGTACTTTAAGTAGGCAAGAAACACTGCTGAATACCTTCTCTTTTCCCTCCCCTCTTTCCTCCTGTTGCCTTTCTCTTTTCGCAATAAAGAAATGTCAATCTGAAAAAAAGTTTTTTAAGATTTATCATCACTGTGTCCCATTGAATTTACTTGCTTGGTATCCCATGTTGGAACTCCCTCAGGAAAAGATAGAACTCATAAACTAGTCAGTCTGGCTGATATTTTACACAGAAAAGTTTCATAGCTAATAATGTATTAATAATTATGCTAACAGACAGTTTTTAGTGAATTAGCACCAATAGGTTAAAGGTCAACTTAAAAAAGGAAATATAGTGGTCAGCATGAAATTAGTCTAAAAGTGGAGGTTGATGCTCTTTTCCATGCCTAGCTGAGAGGTGAGAAATATAACTACCAGATCCATCCATGCAAATGGAAGAAGTTGTTTTGACTTTGGGCAGCAGCTGCCATAGCTGTGATTTTTTAAGGTCATGATCAACATCACAGCTGGTGATTTAATACCCAGTCATGATTCAGGATTCTCAGGCCATAGCATCCCATACTCAAAGACTCAGATGGATAGAGGCCCTATAGCTTCTTAGTTATAAATTGAAAATCTGGAGCCAGAGAGATCTGAGTTGATGCCACAATTTTGTCACTTACTGGCTGTGTGGCCTTGGGCAAATTACTTTACTCTCTGAGCCTGTGTACTCAACCATTAGAAGTAGAAAATAAAAGAGCTTTACAAGTTTGTACAAGAGAGCTTTTGAGTTTGCTGGAAGGATTAAGAGCGAATTCCTATAAAGCCCAACTCAAGTCAGTGGCTGTGTATTTTATTTTTATTGAATTAAAAGCTCTATTGGCTGTCAGCTGTCCCCTGGGGAATTTGGTTTATTGATTTATCACAAAGTCATTAGTCCTTCACACTGAGTGAAACTTCCAGTGATTTTTAAATGTGAAACACAAGCAAAGAGAAGCAGAAAAAAAACCCAGTAAGAAAAAAGCAGAGGAAGAGGGAAACTCTACTGATCAACGAACATGAGACTGACTTTGAATGAAGTGATAAAATGAAGATTTGACCATTGGATTCTACACTGAGAGGAAACTATGAGGTGTTCTAAACATTTCTCACCTGCCACTGCTACTGAGAAGATGAGGAGAATTTTCATTGCTTTATGAACAAAACAGCACTAATGAGAAAAGCATAGTTAGAGAACATCCCAGCTCCCTCTCTATGGATTCTGCAGAGTGTAGGATGGCACTATTCCTACTTTGGTCTACCAAGATCTTCTCTCTCTTCCAGAATCCATATTTTATACAGCAGCTTTTTAAAAAAGGTACCATAATAGAAATTAAATTTTGTCATCATTTGCTTAATTTCCTCCATCATCTTTCTTTTGCAGTGGTGAGTTACCTGCTGTTAACTATCCAACATTCACCTCTTATACACTCTTCAGCCTCTGTCCTCAGAACAGAACGTTGCTCTCAGCTTAAGTCCTTGGCACATTCTGTTGCCCTTTCTGAAACACCTGTCTGTAGATTTTTTCTCTTAGTTGTCTCCTTGACATTTTCTGGGTCTTGTTTGAAATGACACTTCCTTACAGTCTTTCTCAGGCCACTCAGAGAAACAGCCACCATCAGCGATTGTCACTGATGCCACAGCCCTTGCTGCTAGTTAACATTTCTGTGGCTATCTTTGCCTACTTGCTAACTATCTGGCTGCCCTGTCCAGAATAAAAGCCATGCAAAAGCAGAAACTTTATTGCACTTACGTCTGAGAATACTAGCATCTATCTCTGCCAAAGAGGTATGAGTTTGTTGCTTACTGTGAACATATGTGATGCTGTACTCTTTATATGAATTATCTTAGGCAATACTTCCCAAAATGTTTGATGTTGGTACAGTTAGTGTCCCTTTAAATCTAGAAGAAATATGATAATTGCGATGAGGTAAGAAACTTGCCCAACCAGAGAACAAGTAGATGATATTGCCTATAGTTTAAAAAACAAATTTAGTTAGGCGTATCAACAGTAAAATGTTCCAATTTTAAGTGTAGAGCTTAGTGGGTTTAACAAATGTATGCACATATGTAACTGCCATAATCATTAAGATAAAAAAGAATTCTATTACATCGAAGATTGTTGTGTATGTGCCCAATGCCCATTAGATGCCCTGGCATCTAATGATCTGCTTTCTGTCAGTAGAGATTACATACCATATGATCTTCCTTGGCGAATCTGTACTTTAAACTCATATATGAAACCATACTTTAATACTTTGTTCCTAAAGCCTTTCTGAAGTTACCAATTTCACTGTTATGTAAATACATTTAGAATGTTAGAACAAATCTTATGTAGTTGAAAAGTTTAATAACATGGCCAGTTATACAACAGAAATATAAACAGAAACACACCAGCAACCATTTATTGGGTAAAAATTAAATTCCCAATGCTGAGAACAACTTGATTCAAATTTGGTTTTCCTTTTCCTTCTTGTTAGGTATTGTGTCTTTGGGTTAGATTTTACCAAGTCTAAGTTTCCTCATCAACATGAAAGAATAGGGATAATTGAGACTATCTACAAAGGCAGTAAAAAAGATCCTAAGACACCATATAACTAACATAAATTACAAGAGCCTACGTATGGTAGGCTCTTGATAACCATTGTATGCCTTAATAATCATTTTTACAGAAGCTCAGTCATACTTCCTTAGAGTCTCAGAAGTGTTGGTTCTTACAAAGTATTACAATTGCCTATGGAGATTCAAGCATCTCTGTGAAGAAGGCAGAGAAATGATCACTCACTTCATTCAAATGAAGAAGCCAGAGCCAAGGGTTGTCAAAGTTACTTTGCCTAGGCTACAAAATGAATGGTTTTTAGTGTGAAGTTAAGAACTCGGGATTTTTTCCAAAGACAGTCATTTGTGTGCATCCATCATTGCCACTGTATTCCTATTAAGCTGATAAGCATTGATAAGTAGGAGATCTCAGATTTAAATATGTTAGGTGACCTACTAGAATTATTAATGCTAAATAATGACAGAACAATGAGCAAACATTTAGCCTCTGGCTTTTTCATATCCTTGATGCTGAGCTTTGCTTATCCCACAAATTTTCAAGATGGAGCTTTATAAAAATAAAATACTGCTCAACATACTCAAAGAAGAGAATAACAAGGCAGAAGGGAAATGCTCTTAAGAAATTTTACAGAATAAAGATAAATACTGAAAATGGTAGATGTTATGAATGTACCCATATGTTCTTCTGGAACCTGAAATTACCAGACAAATAGGTGGGAATCTCTGGCTTCTAGACAGAAAATACACCAAAAATATACATTTGAGGATAGAGTAATCAAAGTGTCATCAAGAAATATGTCTTTGGGATCATGCTATTCCCATGGTGACTCAGAAATATCAAAATTTCAGGTTTGTGGTTGCCTGAAATGAGTTATAAGCTTGAACTAGTAGAGAAGACAGACTTAAGGGGTGGGGGAGCTTTTAGTTGATTCCTTGAGAAAAATATGCTATGATAGTTGGTGAAAAAGCAATTTCTAAAATAAGAATAACTGTTTTGGGTGCAGAATGGTTCTTAATAATTTCATGTTTTAAGAGCAGCCAATTCCATCACTGTTTAAAAATTAACAGAATATGACATTCCAGAATTCTTGTGACCTTTTCTGAGTAGAGAGGAGGTTTAGCTGTTATTAAGTCATGAGCTATATAAGGCCGGGCTAGAACGTTCCCTGCCACTGACTCAATTCTACTTCCTACATGCTAACCTATTTTTTTTTTGCTGTTTAAGAGTGATACCTTTATCTTTTTGATGGCCATATAGAGCTTCTTTTCATGAGAACAATATTCTACATATTTCGAAGGATAGCTTATTCTCATGAGGCTTCATGAACACCACAGGTGTTCCTGGGTCAAGGGCAATTTAAGAACAGTCCTGACTAGAGGCAGAATGACAAATCTTCTGTTGGAATTCACTACAGACTTTTACTTCAGTTGCTTCCTATCTCTAACTCTTAAGTAATTAAATAGCAAGACAATATTCTGTGTCTCCTTGCTTGAAATCTGTAGATGTAACACATGTGTGTATGTGTTGTTGTGTTGTAGAGACATTGAAAGGACTCTCTCAGTGTCAAACTCCCAAGTTGAATCTTAGCAATTAGTCTAAACCAGAGCTGATCACCAGAAAAAGATAGACATTCAACAAAGGTGAAAAAAATCAACTAATCACCAAAATTGTTATGGGACCATAGCTCTCCTGCCTTAGTTGTGTGGCTAATATGTCCCTTCAACATTCTCATAGGAAACCTCAAAACCACACTCCCGTCCTCACCCCTCACAGGATATGATACTCCACCCAAGAGCCAGAATGTTCCTGAACTCATGGCAAATACTAAACCATACCTTCCCCCATCCAAGGCACAATTGCATGTACTTACAAAAGTGTTTAGTTTGACATGTATAACATCTTGTCAGCTGTGCTCCTATTTGTATTATTAAAAGCAAGAATGCTGAACTTGACACACACACACACACACACACACACACACAAAACTCAAGTACAAATGTGCTAAATGCTAAGCATGAACATAAAGCCCTGAGTTCAAGCCCCAGTACCAGCACAAAGGAGGAAGGTAAAGAATGCTCACATTATAAGTTGAGTGTTGTACTTTGTGAAAATTAGAGAGTCTGGCAATACTGAGTTTGCCATTCTTCAAAGCATCAATCCATAAGAAGTTATCATTTTTTAATTTTTTTTAAATTTTATTGTAAAGGTGAGGTACAGAGGGGTTACAGTCACGTAAGTAAGGTAATGAGGACATTTCTTGTCAAACACTGTTACTCCTCTCTTGTTTTTCTCCTACTTTCCCTCCCCCCTAACTCCTCCACACCCCAAGTTGTAAAGTTCATTTCCAATATAGTGTCTTATGAGTATTGCTGTTGCATTGGTTCACACTTTGTCCTTTGTCTCACCATATTGTTATTCCCCTTCCCTTCCCCAAATCTAATATATGTATATGCAAGACACTAGGGTACCAAAATAAAAAACAATGACCACAAGGGATAAAACAAAGGGGAGAAAAGAAAGGAAAAAACCAGTAACTGCACACAGTACCTTAAAAAAAAAACCAACAACCCAACCCCTCTTCTAGTTTCCATATCTTAGAGTTCATTTTGGTTAGCATCAAAATATTCCTAAAGCTCAAAAAATTATAACCCTCAATAACAAATCCTCAAAGAAACAGCTACCCCATTAATAAGTGGGCTAAAGAATTAAGAAGAGATTTCTCTGGAGAAGAAATAAGACTAGCTAATAGACACATGAAGAAATGTTCAACCGTTCTGGCCATAAAAGAAATGCAAATTAAAACTACTTTGAGATTCCACGTCACCCCAGTTAAAATGGCCATTATCAATAAATCTAATAAGAAAAGATGGTGGCAGGAATGTGGCCAAAAGGGAGCACTATTACACTGTTGGTGGTATTGTAAACGGGTTCAACCACACTAGAAAGCCTATGGAGGTTCCTCCAAAGACTATGCACAGAGTTTCCCTAAGATTCAACAATCCCACTCTTGAGCATTTACCCAGATGGCCACAAACAAGGCCACACTAAAGGTACCAGCATAACTATGTTCATTGCAGCATTATTTACCGTAGCTAAGATATGGAACCAACCCAGATGAATAGATGAATGAATCCATTCAGTAGCTGAATGGATCGAAACACCTAACTTCTCACAAACTGTGAAGTAAAGCATATGGGACAATGAGAAGGAAGCCTCCATCTCCAGAGGCCTGGGTAATATCCTTCTCCTCCTCTCCTTGGCTGCCTTTGGTTATTTTCCTTGCACAGAATCAGTCTATAAGTGGAGTGCAAGTGCTAGTACCTCTTTAGTACCTTCCTCCTAGTGACTTGAGAGTAGATGTTCTTAAGTTACTCTTAAGACCACTGGGACAGTCCTAGCTATGATGGACAGAAATCTAAACCTTCATACCAATTCTCTAGACTCTCAAGTATGTGAAAAAGCAAAAATTAGTGTCCTAGCTGTTCCAACAGACTTCATTTGAGGAATAACCCCAGTTCCTTCTGAATACTACAACCTGGCTTTAATTTTCTTTTCTCTCTCTCTCTTTTTTTTTGTTGTTGTTGGTCATGGGCTTGAACTCTGAGCCTGAATACTGTCCCTCGGCTCTTCAGCTCAAGGCTAGTGCTCTACCACTTGAGCTACTGCACCACTTCCAGTTTTCTGAGTGGTTTATTGGAGATAAGAGTCTTATGGACTTTCCTGCCTGGGCTGGCTTTGAACTGCAATCCTCAGATCTCAGCCTCCTAAATAGCTAGAATTACAGGTGTGAGCCACCAGCTATTAATTTTTTTCATAGCAGCTGACATACATTTTTTTCCTGTTTAAAAGACAATAAAACCTTAAATAGCCAAGTGTTTTTAGTATTTCTATTTATTCAAGTTAAATTAGGTGGATATCCAATGATAGAAAAATATTTTAAGGAAAAATCATATCCACGCCACAATTTGTCTCCTAAATATTAGTTATAGAAGAGCAATAGCCCCTTTTATCTGAAATTTCGGCTGTCTTACTTTTCTCCATAACACAAGGCCCAAGCCCTGCGTTATTGCATTAAGTTTGCAAAGCTATTGAGATGCCCTTGAGTAAGATTCATCATCTTGTCCTAAATTCTCCACACACTCCATGAAAAGCCTAGTGGCAGACTAAAGGGATTGTCAGAAAGCATAAAAGACAAAATAAAAATTTTATGCTCTTTTAGGCAAGTGAAGATTTGCCCTGTAGCAATTTCTGATATTAACTCATTAATTCTCACAGCCTATCCAGAGGATGGATTTTAGGAAGGAGCAGCCTTTGTCATCCCATTTGCCATCAAAACTTATCTCAGAGAGCTGGCCCTGCCCCTAGGCTTGGCCTAAGTATCTTCTCAAAGTCTTAGAGGAGTGAAAGACAGGAATAGATGGGATTTAGAAGCATCTCTACAGGGCAAAAAATCACCAGGCCCAGTGTGTGGTAATCTCTGCAGTTGCCATCTTGAAATTTGTGAACAGGGTTGATCAAGGAGTCTTGAAGCTTTATTTTGCCAGGTCTACCTTTCATACACCCCAGCAAGGAAGGTATTTGTTATATGCATTTGGATCAAGATATGTTTCCTTGATTTCCACACTGATACTAGAAATACAATAGTAAAGTTCACATTTTTTATCTTCTCCTCAAGACTCTGACTCTACTATACGTGTACAAAAATAAACTAGGTTATGTGTTTAGAATCTGATAAAAAAAAAACAACATGAAATTAGGTATCAGTTTCCCTTATTAACTCTGTCACATTTACTTCCAGTTTTCTTGGCGTGCTATATTTAATTTACTTTATCATGTGTTTCATTGTTGCCATATAATCCTGTACCTTCTTTAAATGTGGCATCTCAGTGATGTGCAATATCTAATAGTCAGCATGAAATCATAACTTAGAAAAACATTGCTGAGCTAATTACAGGGACTATCAAAATAAATCCAAATCTTTTCTGGGCCACAGTCCATATCTGAATCATAATAAGTGTGAAAATGTTTACAAATCATTGCAAATTTTCCGCATAGTTTTGCTCAGTGTTAGAACCAATCATGTCATTGGAGTTGACACGTTGGATCATTTCCAGTAAGAACTCTGATTTTTAGAAGAACTCAGCTTATTAATGATTATAAAAAATCAAAAGAAAGAAGTAAATTGGCCTTTAAAATGCATAATGAATGAAAGGAATAGTCTTTATGAAACTGTTGGAATTCTCTTATAAATAGATCACTTATCCTAAAAACATGCCATGGAAGTTTCAAAGCCAAGAAATGGAAAGAAATTAGCCAGGATCATTAGCTCCTTTGCACATTCTAATAATTTGTATCTTGAAAAAATCCTGAGTCAAGACAAAATGGTATATGGTGGTCAAGTAATTTATGATAATATAAAGGAAAATTATTTCATGCATCTTCCTATTATTACTTTTAAAACATTAGAATCAAACTGCTACCTATGCATAAGTCTGTTTTTTTTTAATTACTTACTACAGCTTCATTGTGCCTACTATGTGAACGGCACTGAAAGATCCCATTGCTACTCAGTTCTTACTCTTACCAATATTTTCATTCCTATTCTAGTGAACTACTATAAATACATTTTAGAAACTGAATTCACTTATTTCCAGTCCCTAAAGCTATGCTTGTAAGGTAGATATTATATTTTAAAATTCAAGGAAGAAGGGCTTCCTTTTGTATTCTGATAAAAATAAATGATGGTTTATATATACCTCTATAAATGTCTATAAAAAAAGCATTAGGAATCCATGATATCCTAAAATTATGTGCGAAATTTTGGCAAGAAAGAACATTGTTCTGATTTGAGCATTTGAATTTCTCATCTGATTTTCAAAGAATCTGTTACTAACAATGACTGAAACAGTGTGTTCTAGCCTATTCAGTTACTATCATGGGACTCTTCTGTGTACTTAAAAGCCAGGATGTCCAAAATCAGTCAATTTTTTCTTGTTCTGCGAGTTCTGTGGTATTCTACCATTACATCATGTTGTTGTGCTTTGGTCTCTTTTGGTCCTGTGATTATTTTTCTTATGAGTAAGGTGAATATTCACAGGGATTTAAGCTACTTTGAACCCATCATTTTTAGCCTGCAGAAGCTTGGATACCTCTCACATCCTCAGACATCATCCGTCACTGTGATTCATATGTGGTTAGAGGTTGTCAAAAATGATGGCAACAGAAAATAATTTCCAACTGGGAGAGTTAGGAGGGAAGAGAAATAAAGATTACATGATGATAACACTATAATTTTCTAAAAGCAGAAATTATATTTTTGGCCAAAATGGTTTAAGCCTCATTTCTGTCTTGATAAGATTTTTTTCAAAGAAAATTGAATTACAAAATAATACAAAATTGTGTCAATACTTTGTCTCTGGGTTCAAAGTTTCCATTACCACTCTCCAGATTCAGAATTCTGAAATGTGTTACAGTATTCAATATGATTCATTTGGGATCTTCTTCCTAACAATAGAAGCTCTCTTATCAGTTGCTACTTTGGGATAAGTCTGTGAAGAGTAATATATGTAACCCTTTATAAATATTTCTATGTTGATGTACTATGTTCAATGATTATTTTAATCTGCACAAAAGCAAGTAATGCAATAAAATAAAAGCTGTGGTCACATCTAATATTTGATCTCAAAATCGGAACATACCAGTAGCTTTGCAGAGATGTGGTGGATATTTTGGCCTACTCATTATTTCTTGTTTTACTCTGTTAAATGAGCATACTCAAATTTCCTCTTAAGTATCCTCCTACCCCCACCCCACCCCTACCCTGCCCCCAGCACAGCTCATTTAGCACAGAAGATGACTTTCTTTCATTACCTGTTAACGATCCTGACTGACCAATCAGTACATCTGACCTCTGGTATAATGACCAGAGCCTAGTGAGAGCCAATGAAACCCGGGACCTTTGCTGACAGTTTCTGAAGAAATATATTTCCACCATGTTGAGAGCTACAAAAAGAGATTCCTTATATTGTTAAATATAAACTAGGAAATATTTAGTTCCCCCAAACTGAGCCTTTCCTGGATGAAACAGACAGTTAGGGGACAAAGATGACAGTAGAAAGAAAACAGGATCTTTTGTAAAACAGTTCATTTGAGGTTCAAATTTTACCTGAAATCTGACTACTTCAGGCTGAGCAGTAAGTCAGTAAACGTCTATGTTTTTCTATATAACTTAAATAGTGAGAGGCTATTATAATAGATAGACTTAAGGTAGGTCATGAAGGTCTAGAAATATTTCTAACAAGAATATGTAGGACATATTCATAAAATTGACCTCTAACTGCCAGCCCTGTCAATTTACTACTACCAGTCACTTTACCACCACTATTTTTTTAAATAAGATATCTTTCAATGTAATAGCAAAGCCACAGAAATTCTTCCCACATTCAACTAACCAATGAATGTTTATATATGAACATTATACGAACATGCTATTTTTCAAGGCTTACATTAAACAACATGTCAAATATCAGCAAAAAAGTGGGAGTGTCAGAGTTTGGATCCATATGTATCAGACAGCGAAGTTCATGCTCTGAACATACCATGCATCCTAACCTCACTTGATGAAAAATACCTGATCGATATTGGAAAAGACTGATCAATAGTAGTATGCATTCACACAGAAATACATACCTCACTCACAAGTAAAAGAATTCAAAGAATTATGTAGTACCTAACACCAAAATGGTGAACTATAAACACATAAAGGACCTTCATTATCCCATACACTCATGCAAGTGGCTCAGAAAGAGTTATACTTGAGTTGCAGGAGATTGAGTATACCAGCTACTTTCTGGGTCTATGTCTCCTCACCTGGAAACTAGCCTCCTTTTTATACAATTTTTAATTTTTTAATTGACACTTAAAAATTATGTTTGCAACAAGATATTTTGAAATATTTTGAAATAGTGAGGAATGGCCCACTCAAATTCACGAACATATGTATGACCTCACATACTTATTATTGATTTGTGGTGATATCATTTTAAACCTTCTTTGTTAGAAATTTGCAATGTTATTAATAACTTCCAACTTCTTTGTTAGAAATTAATCATACATTGTTATTAGCTATGGTCACCATCTTACAGAATAGATGCTTGAAATTATGCCTCCTATGTAACTGAAATTTTATATCCTTCAGACATCACCCCAATTCCTTCATTCACCATTCTATTCTGTATTTTTATAAAACTATTCAAAGAAAACTGATTTTCTTATGGAACACTGTTTGGTCTGGCTCTGACTTTTCTGATCACTTGCTTGCTGATTCTATTACATTATGTAGATCTTTAAAATATGTTACTTCTGACACTAGGAGTTTTCTTGCCAATGACTTCATGATTTTTCTGAATTTGTAACAGCAAAATCAGGGGAGGAAAAGATGATTATTCACCATTTAATCTTATTATTTTAGTCTTGGCATGCTGTTTTCAAATGGACTCAGCAGTTGTAGGTCAAATTCAGATGTTAAAGCAAAGCTTCGTCCTGACTGATTGCTTTCAAGGATTAAAGTTGAATACACAGTAACCCAAGGTTGCTGACAGACCAGATGAAAAGGCAGAATCAAGTCCCTGAGTTAAGACCTGATTTAATGTTTTCAATCATAATAATATCCCATCTTCCTTAGAACATCCACTGGGTTGAATGCAAATCAGCAAATGCATTCTGCATACATTGTTCTCCTAACCCCACCCCTACTCTCCGCTCTAATCACTACCTCTGCCACCCCAAAACATACGAATGGCTATTCTACAAAGCCACATTAGAGAAACACAGACATTCAAAAGGGAAAATGAATCCAAAATATTTTGCCATATTACACAGAATGACCCAATTTGACAAATTGACTCTAGATATCACTAAAATGTTGCTGTGAAGCAATAAATAAGCATAGTAAGTCTGTGACTGACTGGAACTCCCATTAATAATTGCAGTTCCCCTGAGTCCTTTCCAGTGAACAGAAGAGAAAATCTTATTAAATGGACCTTTGGTCATACAAATTCTTAAAGGTGGCTTTTCAATGGTAAGTTATATTCTGAAAAACTTGGGCTAATTGAGCTCTCTTAGTCCTATTGTTATCAACTTAATGAACACTGCAGAATTTAAAAATGACTAGTTATCTGTGAGATAACTAGCTATTTGAGTATAAGCTAATTCCTCCCTAAATATGCCTTACTGAGTATCATACAACACAGATTTATTGAGATGGTAAATAGCAAAATAAAAAAATAGGCTGACAAGAATAGCATTCACATATTCATTGAAATAACATTCTGAAAGCCAGCAACATTCAGCATTGTATGAGCATCACACATTTATTATTCATATAGTAAATGACAGGTACCAGATAATTCTTCATGCAGCAAATGATAGCTCCCCTAAAGGCCTGAAAAAGTTAATGTGATTGTCTAATTTACAGTAAAGTAAAACTGGCAACGATGAGAGCCAGGCTATTTAGCATTCATTTTTTGATGGGGCAGGGACTTGTCATTATTTTTGAAAGAGCAAAAGTGTCATTATTTTTAAAAGAACTCAATTTCTAGAAATATATTTACTGAATAATGAAGTGCATACCAGCCGAGATTTTGGTGTTAACTTGTCCAATAAAAAAAAATCTTCCTGTTCAAAAAGAAATGTATTCATTACGTGACTTACGTAACTGCAACCCTTCTGTACATCACTTTTACATAAAAATTAAAAATTAAAAAATTAAGTGGAAAAAATTTCACTTAGAAAAAAAATTTACTTCCTAGACAAATAAGATTCTGACTACCAAATTTTGACATTTTCCTTGGCTATTATGCAGCAGCTCTAACCTTGACTTGTTACCTCAAAATCATTACTTTGGATCCAGACTTTAAACTCAACTCTTGATCATGTATTGAACACCACCTGGCCCAACCCAAAAGTGTCCACTTTTCTGCCTCAGGAATCAACATCTTCGTATCCTAGTAAGGTCATTTCAAATGAACTGTGGAGCTGTTTACCTGACTCTGTAACATTCTTCATTGCTTGGACAGCCCCCCTTTCATTCTCAATTATTTTTATACATTGCACAATCTTCTCTACAAGAAGTTCACATGCAGCTTGCAGCCAGAAACCACACCTACCTTCTCTTGACAACCTCCACGGCATCTAAAACAATTTCTTAGAATCTACTTTCATGATTTAAGTACTGGGAGACTGACTTAGACAGAATATTCTCTCTTTTTATTCTCCAATTAACTCTGAATTTGCAACTGATCTCCCTAGTGCTCACATGCCATGATAACTTTATATTCCTGCGGCCATATTACTCATTGCTTTCAAAGTGTAGAGGGAGCTGAAACATGGCATCAAGGAGACAGCCCCTTTAAGAAGTTAGTTATGAAAAAAATGAATAAGTTGAAGTCAATTGCTTACAGAGAAGGTTGATCAAGGAGGAGTATTCTGTTTTATGAATAAGGCTTCGAAGGAAACAGGAAAGAATTTATAGGTGATAGAGGAAAGGACAGTGGTGCAGGCAGGGCAAATATGACTTGAGTTAAGATCCTTTTTGATGGGTAAAATCTAAGACACGGTGAAGAAGGGATAGCATAAAACAGAAGAGTTTTATGTATTTGATGGATGCTCCATATTTATGTTCTGGGGAAAATGGTATAAATCTGTTTTCAAACAAGCCCATTTTAGGTGGTTCCCATTTGACACATAATACATGACGTCTGCATGGTTGGTAACACTGGGTGGCAATCACCATGTGGTCTGTGCCCACCACTGATCAGAGCCTATACCTGCACACCTAGGTATGTTACTAAATTTGATCACCACTCTAGCAACTTTGTATGCTAATGCATGACATTATTAAATACAGCATGAAAGACCAGCAAAACTGAACCAAAAGGGTTATTTGGGTTTTGAACCGAGTAGTGGTAGCAGCTGTTCCTGTTACCATCTACAGGAATTGAAGATATGGGGTTTACATAATGACTGCCTCCAGAATCCCTCTCTCCCAGTGAGTTCCCAAGAGGCAGCTACACAGACAAAGTGCTGTTCTGGAGTTGTAATAAAGCAAATGATTCAGTAAGTTCAGTCCTTCTATTGTGTGATTAACAAAGACACAGACCATTACACCAATCACCAAACTGCAGAGCACTCAGAGTGAAGCAGCAACCTGAGAGTGGAGGGGCTGGATGTACACTGCTAGGCAGAGATAAAGCCCTGCTTTAGGTTAAAATGTTTAGTTAGATCAGAGTCCAGGAACAGGTGCAACCAAACAGAATAAGTCTGTACTTTAGCACTGGCATGAAATAAGAGTGGAGAATGACTCATTATGTGCAGCAGCTAAGGACAGCATGGGAATTGTTTCCAAAACAAGGCTGTTCTCAAACAAAGGAAGTGTGGAGATTTGATTCACAGAGCCTGAATCTAGTCACACAGGAAAGTATATTTTACGAGAGGACACACCATCGAGCATGGTAAGTTCAAGGAAGGAAGATGGCAGGTATATTTTTGGCCAGACTCAGGCCAAGGTCATGTAGCCTATGTTCTAAAGGTTAAAATGACACATAGAAACATTTTGGGGTGCGTTCTCAGATGGTCAACAAGAATGCCTCTTGGCATGCTCAACTTTCAACCCAAAGCACTAAGTGACAGAAAGAAAAGGACACTGGGAAAATGGGATAATAGTGGTATTTTCCCCCGCATTGCTTAGAGCTGTCATAAGGCTGTTTTGCTTTATTTTTTCTTTATTGCTTAGGTATATACCATTTGAGGCATTCTCTCTTTTTTTTCCTGAATAAGACATAAACTTCTCAGGTAAGCAGTTATATATTTCAACAGTATTATCCAGAAATACTTTCCCCAAATGTATGAACTAACTAACTGTTTTTCATGGCTGAGCCTCAGTCAGAAGTATTTACATTTTGAAATCATAAATTGGAACTGTTTTATTAATAGCTGTGATGAATTCATACGTGGAAGTGAAAAAATGGACAAGGCTTTAAAAAACTCTATATATCAGAGTACACAGAGGGAAGCAAAAATAAATTAAAATGTAAACGACAGCCTTAAACCGAGAAGCCAGATGCATGTTGTCTCATCCAAATTTCTTTCCTCATTGCTGTCAGTGTCCACAAAAACACCTTATATTCTCCCAGTCATAAAAAACAAACCCTAAACTCCAGAGAGCAGTCTCACCTCATGCCTCAGCCTCCACCTCACCAATCTAGGCCTCGGGATCCTTGAAATGTAATCAAAACACAGAGACTGAAAGACAAAAGACAGAGAAGACAATATTAGTATCCAAAATACCCATAGCATTCCAAAATCCAAAAGAAAATAATTACATTGGGATGGAACTGACGAAAAAAAGCAAAACAATGTATGTATGTGTGTGTGTGTGTGTGTGTGTGTGTGTGTGTGTGTGTGTGTGTGATATAGATGCATGTGTTATTTTGCTTAACTCATACAGTAGAAAGATTATATTACAGCCAGGTTTTATTAGTTTACTCAGCACACATAGATTATTGAGGCACTATGTCTACCTCATATCAATAAATAACATTAAATGAAGTAGGACTGATTCATGGCTAAAATAAATTTTTTCTGTATTACTACTTTTCATGAACATTACTGCGTTAGTGTTCTCTCCCTGATATGAACACACAAACGCATGCATGCATGCACACACACACACACACACACACACACACACACACACACAGCAATCATAACCGTAAACTAAATGACTACATACTTAGAATAGATGGCTGTTAGAAAATACTCACACTAATTGATAATGACATCATGCTGGTATGCACATTACAATGTAAATGAGGCTTCCAGACTCATTTATGGCTCCTTTATTCAAAGTTTAGTACTTACTACTTTTCTTTCATGGTTTAGAAGGTTCTTCTTAAGGCTGTGGGATTACTTATTCCTGCTGATTTTGCCCCTTGGAATTGGACCAAGAGTACCAATTTTTAACTGTATTTTAAAACAGATGTGTACCAGCAATGAAACAGAATTGAAAAGGATAATGGAAACCACATTACTGAAAGAAAATAAGAAAAGACTGATTAATAGACTTATCCAGTTAGTCATTTGGCTTTATTAAAAACTGAATTATTATTTGCATCAGGATATAATATTACTGTTTTCATGCTTTTGTCTGAGTGTGTATGAAAAGAAAGCACCCAAATGAACACCTTTTATTACTGATATATTTTTGAAAGGTGACTTAACATCCATCTCAAACACATCTGTAAGCTTAAGTAATCTCACAGGGTCATGCAAAAGATCTAGGAATCAAATTCAGAACTCTTAAACTTCCTCTGAAGTGTTTGCAAAACTCAGCCAGATTTAGCAAAACCTGGAAGGAAAATGGTGCTTGATACCATGCCCAATTTTTCTTTGGTTTGTATTTGTGATGATTCACAGCAAGACCTCATGGTTTCCCTATGTCTCAACTCTCTCCTCCCTCTTCTAAGAACACATATTTCTCAAAGACTCCATTATTCCCTTCAACTCTATAAAGTGTAAAGAGAAATTAGAGAAAGGCCGAGTTGGGGTTTTGATGGAGGTGTAGAAAATGTTTTTTTCTTGTTCTTTACACATGAAATTGTAGAAGTTTATCCAGTGATACAGAACTTCGTAATAATTTTTATGCTCAGAATTTAGTAGTAAATTTGTAATCTCAATGCGGCTTACTAGATGCCAGTGACTCATGTCTGTAATCTTAGCTACTCAGGAGATGGAGATCTGAGGCTCATGGTTCAAAACCAGCCCAAGCAGACAAATCCCTGAGATTCTTTTCTCCAATTAACCAGCAAAAAGTCAGGAGTGGAGGTATGTCTCAAATGATAGAGCACCTGCCTTGAGCAAGAAAACTAAGCAAGAGTGTGAGGCTTTGGGTTCAAGTCTCAGTATTAACACACACACACACACACACACACACACAGGCTTACTTTTGCTGAGTTTAATACATAAGAACACTATATGAATAGAAGAATTGTATGTTCTATGTATAAATCGAGCATGTAACTTCTTGCCTAGAAACTGGTCACTCTGCATATGGGATAAAAGAAACTACTAGTATTCTCATTCTCGAAAAGTTTAAAGAAATATATATTAATATATGTTCTATCAAAGTAAGGGAGGAGAAGACATTTCGTTATCGAAAATAAATTGCTGAGGTATAAAATCCAGATCAGAAATGATGGAATCATTAGGAGAAGTACACTGTGATGATTTCACCAAGTGATATCACCGTAGCCATTTTTCAAGGCAGCAGTAATTTGGCAGAGGGATATGGTCTGACAGTAGCTGAGCTCTTAGCTGAGAGCTTCCCTCCTAGCATAATACATCACAGAACTGAAAGCATTCAGCTCTGTTTTGCAATTCACAATTCAGCCCAGGTGGGCCACTATTACACAATAACCATGCAGCTGTTAGTATCATTGCCTAAATTGCCCTTCCCTTTAAAAATATACAGTATAATCTACTCAACCAATAGATACTAATGTCCAAAAATCTCAGCTCATATTTACCATTTACTCTCTGTAAAGGTCTAAAATAACTAACCAATCATTCTCAAAGGAATTCCAATTATGCTGCTGTTCCCTTAAAGAGTAGAAAGAAACAAAATGTCAGCATTGTGTGTAAGAAAGAGAGTAGTCACAACACCTGCTAACAATACGTACTGTGGAAAGCACTTAGCCCCCAATGCATTTGTGGAAATCGTTTCAGAAATTTACAAATGTAATTTTTGCCCTATCTTCCCACCATTGTAAAGACCTTGCCACATACTACAGTTTCCCTCGGAATTGCCTGAGTCTCTATCCTTGATGTTAACGTGTCAGAGACATAGGTGGTGTCAAATACATAGATTTCTTTCAGCGTCAATGTTCATAAAAATTAATAGCCTCTGCTGAAACTTTCTGATCCTAGGGTAATCATTCACTTATTTAACTGATAGTGTTTGTCTTCATCTAAGAGCTGTGGAGGGCATCCAACAAGCTTTGTTCAGTATGACAAATGATAAGTCGAACATGTGTTTACTTGTGTGTTTTCAAGCCTTTGAAAGCTTTCTTTTCAAGGTTTTAAGGGCTTTCAAAATGAACAGTAAGCTAAATGAGTGAACTGAGAACAGAAAGCCAAGCCCAGGTATAATCTTTGTTTGATCAATAGACAGTAGCTACAATAATACAAAAATCATATTCTGGATAGTTTATGGGTTAGGCTGCTTCTCTACAGCAAAAAGAAGCTCTTAGCTAATATATTCCCACTTGTCTGGAAAAATTTCATGAGATTTTTCACCAGTTTTCATCAAATATCTGCAATATCATGTTCAAAAGTAGTTTAGAAAACAAGTAAATTATTTACCCTCTTACCTCTAACAGTATCTTCCCTCATCATTGACCTCCTCTTCCCTCATCAGGCTTAGCGTCTATTTTCTGATAGTTGCCTCTGATGTGGTTATTTCTACATGACAATACTGACTAACAAACATATGCATACAATCAGACATAGCTATGACTTTGAAAGAATTCCCCAATATGTTCTTTAAAAAGTTACCTGGTTCTGATTCTGCTTCTCTGAACTAGCCTTTGTTCATTATTTATTTATTTCATTTATATGAAATATATTCACTGCCCAATGACTCCTGGGCTTATGCATAAAATTTAAACTAAATCTAGCAGCTAAAATTGCTTTTAAACTATAATGAAATTACCAAGTTAATGGAGCAGTGTAATCAAACCAGAGTTAATAAATATGGTGTGGCCTTAATAGATGCCATGAGAACAAATGTCAATAGATATTGACAATTTTCCATGTGAAAGCATGGCATTTATTATGTTTACACTCGTGTTGTTGTGCATTTATTATTTTTGTGCTCCAGTTATAAAGATTACCTTGGAACCACAATATCGGAACTTATGGAAATAAAAGAAATAAACAATTTTCCACTTTCCAAAAGTAAGTTATCCAGAATTTTTTAAAAATAGCACACATTAAAATTTGCCAGAGGGTTTAGTCCATCAATATGCACCAAGTCCCACTAATGCAGTGCAAAAAAAAAGTGCTTTTAAAGCTTGGTAGAAATATAGGAACCTAGAAGAAAGGATATAAGATATAAATACACAATACATTGTTGCATCTCTCTGTCTTTTATTCTTCAGTGGAGAAATATTTAAACTCATGGGAGTCTGTTTTGCACAAAATCCTTTGACGCACATATAGCACTTAACTACTTCTAGAAGTTTGTTATAAACAGCTACTTGCATAGCAAGCCTGTCAAATTCAGAATTCAAGAGTGAGAGCTCTTCAAACTGATTGCAGGTTAAGTCCCTTTCACATAAATGTGCTTTGATAGTTCTGCCCAATATCTAAATTAGAGAAAGAGAGGAAATAAGGACCTTGTAAAGCTGAGTACATCACCTTTTGGCTTTAATTATGTGGAGCTTCTTTATGAATTCAGAGAAGTTATGACAAATGACCAGAAAACAGAGAGGTGTTTACTTCCATTTTGAAAGCATGAGAATAATTTTACTGACTTACCATGTTCATGAACAGCACTGAAATGCCTTTAATCTTTCCTTTCAAATTTTTTGATGACTAAGTCAGTATTTTTAAAAATAGTATTTAGGCTATGGAAACAAAATATTGTCCAAGAGGAGATGTAATAAATTTGTCATAAGTAATCACAATTAGTAGCTTCCATAAATCTGAACACATTTTTTGGTGTAGAATTGAACTTATTTTAATATTTCTTTTTATAAAATGCAATCCCTGTATCTAATGATACCACTTCTAAGCAATTGCCCAAAGATTACAAATCAGCATACAATAAAGGCACTTGCACAGCCATATATATTCATTGCTGCACTATTTACCATAGTCAATGTATTGAAACAGACCAGATGTGAAATACATAGATCGATCAATCGATTGATCGGTCGATCGATCGATCGATAGATAGATAGATAATGTGAAAGTTAGATCTACATTTGATCTTAGCCAAAAAGCTGAGAAGTGATTGAAAGTTAGATCTAAAATATAAACATATATAAAAAAAAAACAGAAAAATGGCGCTGTGGCTCCAGTGGTAGAACACTAGCCTTGAGCTGAAGAGCTCAGGGAGCACCCAGGCCCAGAGTTCAAGCCCCACGACTGACAAAAACAAACAATACAGTACCACATGCATAAATATGCATAAATACACAGTTGAAATGATTAAAATATGGTGTACATAGGTGCCCATGGTGTAATCTTTGAACATTAACAGAGAGTTTAGCAAAATTAATACTATTAAGATGAAATACGTTTTGTATGAGAAGGGTAGGGCTTATGATCATAAACAAGGAAATCTCTTGGGGATGTTATTTTTTAGAGGGAAAAAGGGAGTCTAATAGGAATGAAATCAATTGGGATGCAATCTAAACCTGTTGAGAAGTAACAGTGACATCTACCCTGTATAATTGATGTAAGCAATTAAAAATAAACAAATATCGGTTTAAAAATCATAAATAGCTAGGCACCAACAGCTCACACCTGTACAGCTCACACCTGTAATCCTAGCTTACTCAGGAGGCTCAGATATGAGGATCACAGTTGGAAGCTTTGAAACTAGAGCAGACAAGAAAGTCCATGAAACTCTAATCTCCAACTAATCACAGAAAATTGGAAGTAGCACTGTGACTCAAGTAGTAAAGCACAAGCCTTGAGCAAAAGGAGCTCAAGGACAGCACACAGAGTGCAAGCCCCAGGACCTGGAGACAGTCAGGGGCGGGGGGGGGGGGGTGAAATTAAGTAAATGAACACTTTTATATATTATTTCTATAAAGATGTTGCCCGTACCATTTTAACATGTACTTACTATTATTATATTTATGTAGTGATTACAACATATTTTTATAACTACTATGAATTTCCAGAATTCATATTATTTAATCATGTCAAGCTCCATCTCAATCTTATCAGTATTTTGATATGATTTCCAGTATTAAGAAATAAAAAGAAGCATAGCCCATGTAAGAAGTTGCAAATGTAAGGGTTTTTTTTTCTGTTTCATTTCAGGTATTCTTTGGTTACTCTTCGGTTGTGTAATTCAGAGCCTTACACAAAAATCAATATTTAGTCATTAATTATGTCTTAGCTATTTTCAAATATAAGTTAGGCAAAAAGAAAAGAAAATCTAGCCCACAGTACTGGATGACTCTTAATATGACATTCTATAAACCTAACAGCTAGTACTAAGATGGCTTTTAATGTGACATGGTATAAACATGTTACAGCTTTTCTTGTTAACAAGTTGTCAGTGATTCCACTCTGATGCGAACATGTAACCGGCAGACATACCTGATTCTACTCTGCGCTGTCTTACATTTTTATGAGAACAGACATGCCAAGACCTGAATTTTTTTAATCATATAAAATGCAAGCATTCCTTACCAGTGAGATATTTATACATTGTTAAGAGCATGGGGAATTGGGAAGAAGGGTATAAAATGTACCTAACGCACAGTTAAACAGGTCAAGATCTTACAATAGATTAATATGTGGATTATAATACATTTGAGTATATGTTTTTACAATTTTAAAATATGGCTAACAATAGACACTTTAAAAAATAAGTCAAGCATCAGTAGAACCTCCAAATACTGCTCTGAGACACTGTAGAGGGCTCTTAAGTAGATAATCCTGAGTTTAAATTCTATTCCCTCTACTAAATATCTCTGTAAAGCTGGGTAAATAATTAACTTCTTCGAAACTCAAGGACACATTTGTTGTAAAGTTTAGGGGTGATAATGTACCTAAAACATTTAGCTAGAACTGCTAGTTCTGATCGTGACAACAATAAGCTCTATTAAATTGTCCTATTTTCTTTTAGGACTATCCTCAAACACTGTCCCTCAGTCTATTGTATTTCATTCCACAGTCCTTACCATTCTTTACATAAACCAGCCAGTACAGTATGATTTACAATTTTTTTAAAAAATTGCATTGACTATTACATTTTTCTTAGACTTAACTTCTCTGACTCACTTAGGCAGCAAAGCTTTCCAAAATAACGATTAGTGAGTCCTTAATCTTGAAATTGATCTAGCCTTATGAACTCACAAGAATGGAATTTCTGGGAGAGGGTTTTTTTTTTGTTTCTTTGGTTGTCCAAGTGCTTAGAACTGTATCTGACAGTATATACATCGATCTATAATTGTTGGATGTATGAATCACAAATGAGAAAGTGTCTTCACACATACTGTCAACAACTTTAGATGATCTTAAATAGTGGATGGAATTTCTTTCACACACACACACCCATTTTGGTCCTCATTCTCTGCATTTTAGTATAGGGACAGATTCCTAGGCGTAGAGGGAAAGTAATATTTATTTTATCTATCCATGAGTAGCTTGATCATGCTGCTGCTTGAGATCAACAGGTAGAATTATTCAAAACACTTATGTGTCCATAAGAAAAAATTGATCCTTTCTGATCCAGTTAAGAAAGGAAGGCAAGAAGAGGTCTACCACCTACAGAGTCATTGAGTTCTATGACTCTTCTTGGGCACAGACGAGAAGACTGCCATATCAGATATGATCAACCATCAAGAATGAGCTCCCTGGGCAAGAGTAGCCCACACATCAATCAAAATCCTACATCTCAATTATAGCTCCAACACCTTATTTACCGCTTAATTAGAACCAGTTTGCATGAGTCAGCTTTGCTTCTATGGCCATCAATTATTTTAAGAAATTATAGTGAAGGAAAGGGGGAAATGTCTTTTTCTTTAAGAGTTTAGAATATATAGGTCAAGAAGTATTCATTTTCATAGGAACCCTACTACTAATTACCAGGATAATTTTGGAGCAAAGTTGGATCTGCTAGAATATCATGACCTAATCTCATGGGGAAAACTCTTTTTTTATTAATACGTTTTTCTTATTGTGAAAATACCGTACAGAGGGGTTACAATTACATGAGCAAGGTAATGAGTACCTTTCTTATCAAACATTGTTGTCTCCTCCTTTGTTTCTCCTTACCATCCCTGCCTTCCCATCTCCTCCAGCTCTACCCTACCCCCCAGGGAAAACTCTTAATGACAGGAGGGGTTTCTAATGTCATGGTGGTTTTGATCTGGTCTTTCAACTGGACTCTGTTTCTTCTCTGAAAAGCCTGAATACCACTTCTGTTCTATCATCTACCTAGTCTTCATTTCTTTTAGTTCCTTCAGTCTTCTACTTTTCAAACATTCTAAGTACATGTAGTTAGTACTTTAGCGTTAAGAATTACTTAAAGAGGGGATGAGCAAATGGAGAGGATAAAGGAGAGCAAATATGGTCAAAATGCTGTGTGTGTGTGTGTGTGTGTGTGTGTGTGTAAAAATGGAACAATAAAACTTGTTCAAATTGGTTTGCAAAGGGGTAGAGAAAGGCAGCAAAGTAATAGAGGATCTGATCGAGATACATGACAAATGTTATGCATAAAAAAGCATGAAAATATGAATCTTCCCGGTACAACTAAGAATTTTTATGGGTTTTCTAAAAATAGCTATGTATATTAAAAGGAATTAAGGATATTTTTCAATAGAAGAAGCAATCCAAAAATTCATATGGAACAATAAAATACCCTAAACAACAAAAACAATCTTTAGCAGAAAGAACACTGCTGGAGGAATAGCAATACCAAACTTCAAACTCTACTACAAAGCCATCGTAATCAAAACAGCTTGGTACTGGCACAAGAGCAGACCTGAGGACCAATAGAATAGAACTGAAGATCCAGAAATGAATCCACAGACCTATAGCCACCTAATCTTCAGTAAGAGAGCTAAAAAAAAATAGACCGGAAGAAAGACAGCCTCTTCAGTAAGTGGTGCTGGCAAAATTAGATAGCCATCTGTAGAAAACTAAAGCTAGATCCCCATATATCATATCACCCTGCACCAGAATCAACTCCAAATGGATCAAAGACCTTGAAGTCAAAGCAGACATCCCAAAAACATTACAGGAAGGAATAGGCAAAACAAGAACTCCTTGGCACAGGCAGAAATTATCTTAATAAAACCCAGAAACACAACACATCAAAGAAAGGTTGGACAAATGGGATTGCATGAAACTGTAGTACTTCTGCATGGCAAAGGACATAGCAAGCAAGATCAATTGAAAGCCCATGGATTGGGAGAAGATCTTCACTAGCCGTACAACAGACAAGGATCTCATATCTGGAATATACTTAGAACTCAAAAAGTTAACTCCCCCAACAACAAATCCTCAAAGAAACAACCACCCGATTAACAAGCAGGCTAAAGACTTAACGAGAGACTTCTCTGAAGAGGAAATAAGAATGGTCACTAGACACATGAAGAAATGCTCTACTTCTCTAGCCTTAAAAGAAATGCAAATCAAAACAATATTGAGATTCTCTCTCACCCCAGTTAGAATGGTTATAATCAAGAACTCTAATAACAACAGATGCTGGAGGGGATGTGGCCAGAAGGGAACCCTACTACAAGTGTAAACTTGTTCAGCCACTTTGGAAAGCAGTATGGATGTTTCTCAAAAGACTCCACATAGAGCTCCCCTATGACCCAGCAATCCCACTTTTAGGCATTACCCAAATGATCACAAACAAGGCCATACTAAAGCTACCAGCACAACTATGTTTACCACAGCATTATTCATCATAGCTAAGATAGGGAACCAACCCAGCTGCCCCGCAGTAGATAAATGGATCAAGAAAATGTGGTGTATGTATGCAATGGAATTCTATGCCTCCATCAGAAAAAATGACACCACCCCATTTGTTAAGAAACAGAAAGACTTGGAAAAAATTATATTAAGTGAAGTAAGCCAGACTCAAAGAAACATAGGTCCCATAGTTTCCCTTATCTGCAATAACTAGTATTTGTCTAGGACAAGCAGAAGAGGTCAAAAGCTATGTACCTATGACCATATAACCTATGCTAAGTGAAATGAACCCCAAGAGAGGGACACAAGAGATTTTATCTTTCTTGTTGTTACTTTTAATGTATTTATAATGTACTATGTGATTTTTTTGTTTCTTTGTAAGTTCTTCCCCCAGGGTACAGCCCCTATTGTCACTTTATTTTATTTTGGTGCCCTGAATCTTGTATATACATTTTTCTAATTTGGGGAGGGGAAGGGAAATAACAAAATGCTGAAATAAGGATACAGGATGACCCATTGTAACAATGAGATATACAAGAAACTATGTTGAAAATGAACTTTACAACTTTGTGGGGGGTGGGCATAGGAGAGGGAGGAGTGGCAAGTAGGGAGGTGGAGAGGAAAGGATGGTAGGGGAAAAATAAAGGAGGGGTAACAATGCTTGATAGGAAATGGACTCATTACCTTGCTCATGTAACTGTAACCCCTCTGTACAGTATCTTTACAATAAAAAATATTTTAAAAACAAAGTTATTTTTCCTAAGGCTAGTTAGCTTGCAAAAGAAAAGAAAAAGAAGAAAAAGAAAACCTCACTGTACTAATACTCAAGCAATGTCTATGTAATCCCCTGGTGGCCGTGAAATGGTACTATAATGTACACAGTAGGACTTGAATCAATATAACAAGTTGAAACCCACCATGAATAGGTTTTGATTTTGAAAAATATCATATATAGCAGCCTCAGGTCCTTTACAGACCTAGCCTCTCAGAACACAAATCAAATTAGTGACTGCTATTATCACAAAAATAAAAATGGGATTATAAATCCTAGACTAGATCTGCTCTCCCAAGAGCAGCAGGATGGTATCATGTTTCTGTTGTGTAGATGTGGTGCCCAGGTTTGAGGAATTTGAAAATGCATTTCACTTGAAAAGGCTCTATATTAACCTTTTATATAAACATATTTAGTCGATCATTTGGAATAACCAGAGCTACAAAAATATTTTCATGATTTATGTTCTTTTCCGTCATTATGTTTTACTTATGTATTGGATGTTTATCAAAGCATCGAGGAATTGTTTCTGACACCAGTGAGTGGAGTAGGGCTGTCTAAAAGGTGAGATCTAAGCAGATACTCGAAAAGCTTTCCTGTTTCCAAGATTGAAACTGCACAAGATGCCACTCCTCTATTAAAGTCTCATTCATGTCAGGTGCAAAAGAATTGCTCATCTTCCAAAGTTTCCTAGTAAAATTCAAATGCCCCCTGATAGGTAACATTTAACTCAACCTTCAGGTATTACTATGCATGTTATTCTTATGTATGTGGGTTGATAATCTGCCAAGAATAAAGTGCTAAGTTAGCAATTACTGCAAAAGGATCTGGGAAAGTGGGAAGGGAACTAGAGAAGAGTTATGGAAGAAGAGATATAAATTCCCTCTACTTTCACCCAGGCTCTGGAGTGTACCACATAGCTGAAGTGATGTGATGCAGTGGGCAGAGTTGAGTAAGCCAGAGTCAAAGGAATTCCTTCATACCTGATGTAACCATGGGTCCTTAGATGGAATCCCTCAGTTCTCTGGGACTCAGTCTCCTCATGTGCAAAATAAAACTCTTACTGTCTTCTTCTTAATGTGGTGCTGATGAGTGAGTGAGATACATTCATCTCCATGTAATCATACACATGCATGTACCCCGAAACGTTTAACAACAGCAACCCTGTAGGTTTGCCAAAGGATATGTCTCAGTCCAGCAATGAACGCTTTGGGAAATTATACTGTAATAGAATTTTTAGAGAAGAGGCTTCCTGAGAGATTATCTAAGGGTTTCCAAACTTTTTAAAGCTCAAATCCTTCTAATGAAATTTGTACAAATACCATTATGTAAAACAGGGAAAATAGGAAGTTATCGCTATGAAAGTGAGGTTGGAATAAGAGGTAGGACAGATAAGGGGAATATTCTTGCTCAACAAAGCACAGAACCCCTCAGGGGAGAGCTGCTCAAAAATACATTCAAAAAGCAAAAGGGGGTCCTGCCAGGAGTTAACTGGAACCCAGTCACTTTCAGAAAATTTTAGGAGAAAAATAGATGAAATGTACATGTGTTGATCATTCAAAGCTTACAAAATAAAATTGTAGGGTGAATTTTGATTCTCATAAAACTTTTCCTAATAGTTAAAATCATGAACTTAAAGATTCTGCTTGTTCTGTAAGAATTTGTATCATGCAATTTGTTTTTCTCTTGCTGTATCATTTTATCAGCCATTACTTGTGTTGGTTAACTTGTCTTTTTTTGTACTAGATTAGCAGTTCACAAATATGTATTGATGACTCAACAATGGTTCAACAAAGGTTTTGTGATGCTTCTAAAGAAAAGACCATAGTAATGAACAATATGAAGTCATGTGCCAGTGTTCATGCCAGTAATCCTAGCTACTTGGCAGTCTGAGATCTAGAGGACATCCTTTAAAAGAAAAATTGTAATTTTTTTTCTAACCTGATCTTTTAGAAAATTTCATTAGATCATTTAATTGACTAGAGTTTTCAAGAATCTAAATAGTTTAGATAATATATATTTATGTATATATACCATTACTCTCATTACTGACATTATTGTGCTTATTGTTGAAGAATCTGATCAATATTTAAAACAAACATCACTTTAACAGTGATGTTAAAATATAAACAGAGAAATCGTAATGTTTGTTAAAATTTCACTCCAATATAAGAAGACAGGTGAAATCACATCAACACAACTCCTGACTGTACAGTGCTGTGCTAAATCATCAGTATCTACCATAAAGTTACCTAGATCTTTCCTATATATTCCTTTGGTATTTAAAATTATGCTTTAAACGCCCATCCAATACTTGAATTGTCATAAATACGAAAATACTCCTTTACAAGAAAACCTACTTCGATTTCTAATATGTTGTACATCTCAAAAGTCTCTAAGTATATGAACTTGAGAACTTTTACGAAAATAGTGGCCAATCTAATTGATTAAATAATCATATCAACTCACACCACATTTTAATGATGTGGTAAAAGTCAGAGGTCCTTTAAAAAATAATCATAAACTACAAGAACTACATAAATTACAAGTCCTTTTCTCTTCCAATCATAAAACAATAAACTAAGATAACAAGTGCATTTTTCTTCAGACTTTGGTTAGAAGCCTTTATCTTCAAAAGAGACAGGAGAAAGAAGACTTAGCTGACCTTTCCATGTTAGAAAGCAGAGCACCTACTGAGATTTGTCTTCCTTGTTGGCATTTCTCTACAAAAGAAGTGTGAGACTAAAGTCAGCTTCAACTTGTGCAAATTAAAAATAACCTTCAGGCTAATGGGTTTTCTACACTACTCCTTATTGAGGAAAAAAAAAACTCTACCCCATAAAATTAAATTACTTTCTCAAAACTGAATCTTCTATAAATTGCAACTTTAAGTATATTAAACTGAAATGGAAATTCCTACAAAACAATTCCTGCTTCCTGAAGTAAAGCTCCTGTTACAGATTTCATATTTAGTAAAACACCCCAACTAGATCTGGGATCTAAAACCAGAAAGGAATGGAGAAAATCTAGAATTTATTTTAAAAAATGGCAAACAACTAAATTCTGGAAACAGAAATAAGATCTTTGAGTAACAAGCACTATACGTAAAAAATAAATAAATATTTTAGTATTTTAGCAAACATTAAATTTGGAACCATTTTGAGACATTCTAACTTCTCAGAAGGGACCAGCAACTCTAAATTTTGTTGGAGTAAAGATCAAAAGGAAATAATGAAAAAATAATAATAAACTCTGTAATAAGTTTGTAAGATGGTGGCTTTTGCTAAATCTGGAAATCAATCTACATTGACTATATTTTCAGTAATTGAAGAAATTATAGTATCATCCTTTTTAAATGGAATTGAAAGTCACAGATACATTGAGTCAATACTTTGTACTGAAAACTGAACTGGTTCCTTTAGGAGTAAAAATTTCAAGAAGGAAAGAAAGCATATAACCCACTTGAAGAGAGGGGAACATACGTACAGATGACAAGACTAAACTTACAAACAAGTTAAAAGTACAAATGGCTTATGTTATTTGATAGAAAGTCACACTTATGAGGCTATGTAAAGCCAACATTGCATCTTTGGTTTAAGGTCAATGTACTGATCCATTAGAGAGTTCAATGATGAAATAGTAGATAGGCAGCTGTGTACAGGATGAACTAAATAAAGTCAGGAGAAATATAATGTGAATACTAAACCTTTCAAACACAAGCTACTATTAAGTGCAGGGATTAACCCAAACATTTCCATATATAAGAACCAGTTGGAAGCCAGCCTGGGTAGAAAAGTCACCAAAAGACTCTTCCAATTAAATACTCAAAAACCAGAAGTGGCACTGTGGCTCGAAATAGTAGAACATTAGCCTTGAGCAAAAAGAACTGAGGGACAGTGCCCAGACCCTGAGTTCAAGCCTCATGATTGGCAAAAAAAAAAGGAACCTGTTAAATCTGCATTATAATGCTTTGAGCTTAATAGGCTTATAACCTAATTTTAATTTTATATATAAAGGAATTGAAACACTTAATGTCTAGTTGGAATTTGTTTGTTGTTGTTACTTTTTTAGTGCTGGTCCTGGGGCTTGAACTCAGTGTCCTTGAGTTTTAATGAGCAAGACTAGTGTCCTGCCACTTGAGCCACAGCTACACTTTTGGTTTTCTTTGTTTGTTTGGTGTTTAAATGGAGAGAAGAGACTCACAGACTTTCCTACCTGAACTGGCTTTGAACAGAGATCTTCTGATCTCAGCCTCTGAAGTAGCTACCATTACAGGCATGAAACACCAATGCCCAGCTTAATATCTGATTTTTAAAAGTAAGCATTTTTTTCATAGCAACCTCCACAAATACAAGCCAAAGCATATTCCATTTTTAAAGGAAATACTGATCATCCAAAGAAGTGAACAGTATTCTTACTCTCAAAGACGGATGTCTTCTTTTTAAATGTTTTGTTACAGAAAATTCCAGACGTGCAAAAGTTGAAATAATATACTGATCCCACCTCTGTTCACAGGGTTGAGGTACCTTTCCCACATCCTCCCTCCTTCATTACTTTGGAGTACATCTCCGATTTCACATCATTTTCTTATACTGAAAACTTGGATATATTTCTGCAAAAGATAGGACCATTTTCCCCTCCTCTACACATGACCACAATACTGTCCTAAGACTGTTCCAAAAGAAAAACAAATAAGATCAAGTTTCTATCGACGGCAGGTCCAAGTTGATCTCACGTTCTATAAAAATGAATCTGTCATACATGATCAAAAAATGCGCAGGCCTAATTAATGCCTATGAGCATTCGCATATTGCCCAGTCCGAGGCCCTATGAACATACACTGGCTCATCAAAACGGCAATGTCTGCCTCTTTTCTAATCGGATGCCAGGATCTCTCCCCAGGCTCAGAGACTCGGCCGCGCTGTTCCCCCCAGGCCCCTGGCCCGGCGGAGGCGGTGGGCCTGGGAACCCCGGGACCTGAGATGCAGGCCCCACCCCGGTTGCCTAGGCGACGAGGGCTGGCTTCACTCCCGCGGCAGCATGGCGGCCACTTCGGTGGGGACGACTCCAGCGGGGACGACCCCCACGGGCCCGACCCCCGGAGGAAGCACGCCAGAGGTACGCCGCCCCTTTCCCGGCAGGTCCCAGTCTCTCCGCCTCCCAAAGCCTGGCCACTGCCGCGAGGGCCGCCGCTCAGACCAAGGCCTGCCCCGGTGTTGGGAGCTTGGCTGGCCTGGCAGGTGCTCTGCCTGGTGGGAGGTGGGGCTCGGGGCGGGGCAGGAACGGTATAGGGGTGGACAGAGCGGGTCCTGAGCCCCGTCTATGGCTCAACCCCCGCACCCCCAAGTCAGCCCTGGCTCCTGGGGCTCCCAGCAGTGATTATAAACTGTAACTTTGGAGACATTTGCGTTGGGCTGTGGCAAACCCAAACCACCTCACAACCGGGCACTTTCCCCTCAATTATTATTTTTTAAATAAACATGAAAAGCGAACTCAGGTTTTAAAATAGCCCTGTCCCATTTGGAAATCGCTACCAACTGTTCTGTAATGATCAGGGTACTAGTTGCTCAAAAGGTGACAATGAATAATAGCTACGCCCTGCTACTAGACTGAATGCTGCTAGAAACACCAGACCTTGGTGTTTCTGTTATTTTGACATTTCTCTAAATAAATAAATACAGGGTAGGAGACAGGACACAGGACAGGGTCTGCAAAATCTGTCTTCTGGCTGTGGCTTCCTTGTTCTTCATAACTTGTCTTTGGGAAAAATCACCCCTTAACTTCCATGATCTCCAGGAGCTTCCTCCCGTAAGGTAGATACCCCCTTTCAGGAATAGACTAGTGAGAACCCACTTTACTTAAACTTAATATCCTGAGATTTTTAACAAAGAGCACATCTGTCATCCCAGATAATTTTAAGTTTAAATTTCCACACTCTGAGTCTATCATATATTTTTTTCTAGGAATTTCCTTCTTCAGTTTTTTTTTTAAGATGCTAAAGGATGAATAATAATGTGTTAATTAACATTGCTTTGCTTAGCCTCCTTATTAGTCTAAACAACATGGGCAGAAGATAAGTATATTAGCTGCAATTGTATAAATGAGAAAATGCGAAAAGCCAATAATTTCATGCCTTGCTCTCAGACATGCAAACCCTTCCCAATACAGATCTCTCCCAGTTCCATATGCAGACTGCTAAGCCAAGCCAACTCTCATATGAGCCTTTTGAATAAAATTAGCATACATTAAATGCACATTTTAATGTGATAAACTGGCTTCTAAGCCAGTTACTCCCTTGTGATCGCTAATGTAAGTAATACAATTTCAAAAGTGGCATAGGAAATTTCCCAATTAAATTGCGTTATTTAAACATACATAAAAATTTATGAGCATATACAATTGTCAGTGTACACATACAAATACTTACCTAAGTAGACAATGACCTTTCTAAGAAGATTCTGGTCATTTGAGATCTAATAAGTCTGTGCTTACATTTAGGATACATGTGTGATGATGTAAAGAAGTATGCTCTAGGAAAAATCACATTTTTTTAAAATAAGGGATGAGTTAGGTGAATGAGCTACTTATACTTTAGATAATTATTCTTTTATGACTGTCAGCTTGCCCATTTGTTAAATTCTTAGAGGAGGGGGGATTCCTCATATGGTACAATTCCCAGACAGGACAGTTGACGCATAGAGTTGTGCATTGACTTAAATAGCAAATTCTGTCTAACATGCACTGGTTCTGAATCGGGGTTTTCAGGGTTTAGATGGAAAAGATGGTATGAATTTCTGGTAGTCCATTCTTTTGATTTTTTTCTTGTGTCTCTCTTTTTTTACATTTTTACATTTTTTACATTATTATCTTTAAGTAGTTGTACAAAGAAGTTCCCATTCTATGAAACAGTATATGAGTATATGAGTACAAAGTGTCTGACAACATTGTCACCCATCTCTCTTAACCCATCCCTTCCCTCACTTTTTTTTTAAAGTGAGATTGGGTGATTACATAAATTTCACGTATTTCACAGTATTGTTGAATAGTGATACTTAGAGTCACAGACACATTTTAACTTTCACAGGCAAGTTGACATTATCATGGTCTATACAGTTTGTGAATTCTTTGAGTTTTGACAATACAAGTTATTTTTTTCCATATCAGGTGATGTTTACATTTCTTTCCTTTTGCTTAGTGTGGGCGGTTCCCACTTACTCTGTTCCTTCTCCTGGCTTCCCTCTGTTGTGTGCATATATCTACCATATATATGGTCTAGAACATGGAGTCATTTAGCAATGATATGACAAAATGGGTGGCTGTCCTTTGTTTCTTGAGTCCTCCATTCCTTTGATTTTTACTTGAATATGAAATTCTTTCCAGATCTCCCTCCACCAAGAAATAGGTTCTTATGGTGTCTTTTCTAATAAATTCCATATCTAAATTGTTGTAGTAATAGACCATCTAGTCAACTGAGTCAGGCAATAGTGCAGTATTTCTTAACCTGCCAAATCTACCAGAAATAAACGTAAGCTTCCAATCATCTGAGGTTTCCCATTTGTTGGTGATAGCCAACACCTAGAATAAAAACAATTATCCTAATCACATAGAAGGCACTCAATAAATTGTTATAGCTAATTAAAGTCATAGGTGGTCTAAAAAATGCCAAGAGAAGTAGTTATTGTAGACTAAAATCTTTTCTGTGTGATACTGTGAACATGCAAACATGAGACACAGATCCAGAGAAGTATTTTTTTCAGTGACATTGCATCATAAATTTGCTTGCCAACTTTTTGAATTTTGCATTCCAGTTTCTTTAGTAATGTTGGACAAAATGCTTCCCCTTAAAATATAAGACTAAACCTTTGGCACTTATCTCTACGAATACATAAGAACAGAGAAAATGAAAGCAAATGTTTGCTGTATATTAGCCTACAAGTGAAACGTTTCTAAATATGTATTAGAATTCAGTGATCAGTGTTCTAGTTTGTTTATAAACTTTCTTAAAAGCTATAGAAATACTATGTGGTAAGTAGAATTATTTAGGGACTCCGCTGTATGTTTCAACTAAGAAGAAAATACAAATGATTATTTCCCATTTACTTCTGAATAATGCCTCTTCAAGAGCCATCATATCCCAAATACCCATAGTTGATAGATTTTTATTGCATTTGGGTCCTTATCAGGACAAGGATGATTGACGTCACTTGTCTTAGGGGTCATCAGCGTGTCTAGAAGAAATCTGCAGAACGTTTTCTCCTCATTAAGTGTTAGAAAGTAGGCCGTTCTCTGCTACTGGTAAGTTAGAGAAGAATCTTAGGGTCAATTTGAACTGTAAAAGGGTTTGGCACTTTCATTATCATTCAAGAAGTACCTATTGAAATGATGAATACCTCATCCTTTCAAAGTATGGAAGTGTTATAGTTGCATAGTTTACATCATTCTATATAGTATTGATATAACAGAATGTTAGGATATAGTGCTGACATTTATCAGACATTACCAAGACCTCTAGCAAATACCAGCTGTAGTTATGAAGACATTGACAACCGTTAGCTTGTCTGTCACTGGTCTTTGTTACTCTTTCTAAAAATGTCCTGGTCTTATGCTTTCTGTCTTTCCCTCAAGTGGTATCAAATAATCTTCCATTTCTTTCTAATATTTAAAATTTTTCAATTAATAATTATTATAAAGGCGATGTACAGTGGTGTTACAGTTACAAGAGTAACTTTTGAACAGTGTCACCCCTCCTTCATTCTATTTCCCCTCTCTACTTTCTGCCCCCAAAAGTTGCATAGTTCATTTCCAATATAGTGTCTAGTGGCTTTCACTGCTGAATTAGTTCACCCTCTTTCCCACCATTTCTGTGATTCTTCTTCCTCTCCCTAAATCGGATAAATTTACATACAAGACAAAGGGTACTATTTTTAAAGAACCAGTATAAAGTATCAATATGGAATCTGGCACCCAAATACAAATATTGCCATCCTTTAACCAAATCCTCAAAAATTCAAGAAAATTTAGAGCATTTACATGACACTTATACAAATAACTTATTTTAAACGTGTATGCAATTGATAAAGGTCTTACCATGTCATTCTCTTTTGCTCAACTTGCAACTTCACCCTCTGTGAACCAGGTGGACACTTGTTTTTGAGCTGACTTTGTTGGGAGTTTAGGCTTGAAGCAAACTAATTTTTCCCCATTTCCCTTTGCCTTTCATCAGATATTATGTATTCAGTTGGACTGCTTCTATTGTTAGTGTATATAGTTATACCCAATTGTTTCACTGATATTTCTATCACTTTTATAATATATTATGATCAAATTCATCCTTTTAGTTCTCTTTCTTCCCCTCTTTTCTCTCAATTTTCAACAATTTCATAACATTTCATTGTTCTGATATCATGCATACAATATGAAATACATCAATCATATGCACCCATTCTTAAAGTCTGACTGGAAATAATAATGAAACTCTTTGTTATTTTAAGTTTTATTTTTGTTTAAACTAAGAGTTTGACAAGACTTAATTTTTGATAAATGTATTTTGTATATTTGAAATGAAGATCAAATTTTGTTTCCTCCTAGCAGTAAATCATAATTGTCAGGCTTATTTGATGAATAAACCATCACTTCTCTTTTCCATTGAAAATGCATTGACTGTTGCTATTACATTGTTCACATATATAAAAACAAGCACAAAGATGGCTAAACATGGATGAGAGTAAAGAATTCCGGATGTACATGTGTTTAAATACATATTACAAATGTAGAAACACATGAATGTATATAACTTATGTGTATATAATTAATTTTGGGATCCTCTATTCTTTCCCATTGCCTAGTTGATCCACTCTTGTATCAATATTATACCACATTTATGTTAGCTTTAATATCTAACGTGGAAAGGCCCATATGTTTATTTTTCTTTTTTCCAAATGTATTTATCCTCCCATAAGGACTTAAAAGCTTTCTTGTATAGTTTTAGAACAATCTTATTGAGATTTGAGATTGTCAAATTGTATTGTATTTATAATACAATTGTATTGTCATTCTATTATATTTACAATATGGTAGAGTATTTCATTTTTAAATGTGAAAGTTTCTAATAAATTTATCAATTCTTGAAATTTGGATAAAGTTTTATGATTTTATATAGGTTTTAAGCTTTCCTTATATTTAAAACCGAATGTAATTTAATCAAATTTTTACTACTATTTTTTAATTGGTTTGTTAGAGAGAGAGAAAAGCAATGGGCATTTATACACTTGTGTTATATGTAACTATTTTAATAAATGCATTATTAATTCAAATCATTTAACACAATATTAGCTTTCATAAGTATATAATCATATATTAATCTTCAGAAAAGCTTTTTCTTATTGCCTTATTTCTAATATTTAAGCCACAGACTTAATTTTCTTAATCATAGTCTTATTTTAGTTCTTAGTTTTTATAAGAATGACTATTGCTTCATGTAATGTGATATTTGCTGTTGATTCTGGCAAATGGTCTCTTTTAAATTTAACTCATTTTTCTATTTATATTTTCCAAGAATTTGCTGCATAGTTTACACAGCGCTGTCTCAGCATTTATTTATGTAATCAAAAATTTGTATGATTTAAATTGACATAAAATTATGTTAAGGCTCTTAATGATGAGCCATCCTTTATTTCTAGATTAATCTTATTTCTGTGAATTAGTCCTATTTTGGCATAATGATAATGAATTATTCTTTAATATACTACTATATCTAACTTTCCAAAATACATTTTAATTATACTTTTTGCATCTAATTCACTAGTGCTTTGAGTTTATAGTATCTTCTTGTTCAGAGTTTCATTTGTTAGCTCTTCTGGGTTCTTAGTGATGAACTTTCCACAAAATATGACACTAATAGAGAACTTGTGTGCTTTTAGTTCCACAGTACTTCAAATATAATACCATCTGGACTAGTGATGTTAAAAAAGCAAACTCCCATTTAGTTCATGTTTAGTCAGGTCATTTGGTAACTTACTAAGAAGTCTTGCATTTCAGTGAAATTTTAAAAAGTATTGACAGTGTGACATATATATATATATATATATATATATATATATATATTTGCTTGCATTTTCTTTAATCACATTTGTCAAAGACCTGATTGTTTCATTTATATATATTGAGTATTACTGATTCTTCTCTTACCTCAGGTGCCAATATGGCATATTCAGGCATTGTGCTGTAGTTTATTTGTTTTTAGACTAGAAAACAAAAGCCACTCAAAACTTGGCATTTGTACACAAGCCTATGTTCCCGGGGCTAGGAGACCCTTCTTTACTATCAAATGAAATCCATTTTCATTCTTTTCTGATAAGCATTTATTAAGATTTTTTTCTGTCCTAAAACATGAAAAGTGGTAGATGCAAACATACTCCCTGAAGCTTATATATTAGGAAGAAAACGGACACAGAAACGTGGAATGTTTAGATATTGGAGGGAAGAGAAATCAGAGAAAAGATTATCAGGTAAGTAATACCAGGCTTAAAATTTTATTGCTCTTGGAATAGCTGCTCCAGTCCACCTGGTGGTGGATTAAGATGAAATGGTGATGTCATTTAGCTTACATAGTTATCTATTGGAGATACAATTTCACAGAGAAAGCATCAATTACACATCCGAGGTTATTCTAGCTTCTTTGTGAATTTTCTATGTATCTTTAGTTTTTACAAAGCAAAATGTGTGCGATGAAAGATCAGAGAGGTTTTTAGCTACCTAACATTCTTTCTAATGTGAAGCACAGTAGAAACACACTAAAAAAAAAAAGCATGATTTTAAAATAGATCCAGGAATATAATTGAAAACAAAAACCCAGAGGAAAACTCTACTAAAAGATGATTATCTTAATCCTGCAAGTTTTAGTAAAAAAAAAAAGTAGAACTAATATTAGACAACTTAGCTAGAATTATTATTGTCCAAAAAGTTAAGATTCTTATGTTCTCTTTTATATAGTTCCTGTGTGACCTACTTTCTTTCTATCTAGAGAGTTTTCAAATCAAATCAATTGTGCCAAATGTCTGTATAATTCACTTTTCAGGTGTATATTTATTTATTATTAGTAATGACAATTTTATTTGCACTAACGCATATAAAATGATTTTTATATGACTCCAAACCTCCAAATCACTTGGCATACATTATAAAATTAATTAGTAGTCAGTCTATCGTGAGATTCTGGGTTCCTCTAAGTCCTGAGGTTTTCCTCAGACCCTTCCAGGTAATAGTGTCATCCGTTGATGAAGATGAGTCTAGGCAGTCACTTAACAATGGATGTTGACATGCCAGGATCTGCAGAACTCTAAAAAGAAGTGAAAGACAGTCTGCCTCAGGAATTTATAATCTAATGGGATTGACAGCATAGCAATAATTACTTTTCATTGTTAATAAAAAATGTGTGTTATCAAAACACATTTAAACAAACACATTGCCATATATTAGGAAACAAAATACGGTCACATAAAAACTGAGTGATATAGATAAGTATTCATTTTTTGTTTTTATTTTCCTTTCATGCAATTGTTTCTATCGTATTTATAAGATGATTTCTATGTTGCTTTGTATGTCCCTCCCCCACAGTATAACCCATACTTTCACTGTTTTTGATGTTGGTATAATTTGTGCAGGGGAAGGGAAAAAACAAATCGTTTAACTAGGGATGCAGGTGGACCTATTGCAACAATGAAATGTACAAGTCATTATGTTGAAAAACAAACTTAACAACTTTGGAGGGGATTGTGGGGAGGATCAGGTGGTGGGGGAGGAGAGGAGTATGGGAAGGGTTGGGAAGGGGACACAAAGAGGAGGCAACAATGCTTGATAAGAAATGTACTCGTTATCTTGCTCATGTAATTGTAACTCCTCTGTACAGTATTCTCACAATTAAAAGAGAGAGAGAGAGAAAGAAAAGAGAAAAAAACTGAGGGATATGATTCAATTTATATCGGAGTGCCCAGCTGGTGCAAAGTACTACAATAAGAAATAAAATATTTTCCCTAAGGAGTTAATCTAACCCTATGACCTTGTTTAGTTTAATTTGTCCATCATAGATCACAAAAAGGATGTTTTATAATAAGATAGCATATTTTATTTTTACACTAAGACTTTTTAAATAAAAAATGCAATAACTGAATACTAACTTGCAAAGATTACAATTCCTATCCTCTCTATGCTACTAACCATTACTAATAAATGTTAGCTTTGAGATTTTTTTTCTACTGAAATTAGAAAAGTTTAGTGTATTATCTGGCAAATGGTAACAAAGCATATTTTTACTGCTCTCATTTATTGGAGTCCATTTACTGGACTCCAATAATTATTATTATTTGATGAATTAAAATATTTCCCCCTTTTGCACTCCAGATCTTGCTCTCCTTGATTTTTGTGCAGCTGCTATTGTCGCTTGCTTATTTCATAGCCTCCCCTTCTGCCTCCTATTCACATCTCTTCTCTTCCTGCTCTGGCTTTGGGCAATATCACCCTTTCCCACACTTACATTTGACTCCTAAGCCAAGATGTTTCAAACTGACTTGACTCCAGCATTT
Organism: Dipodomys ordii; assembly: GCF_000151885.1. NCBI lineage: Eukaryota > Metazoa > Chordata > Mammalia > Rodentia > Heteromyidae > Dipodomys > Dipodomys ordii. The sequence goes on from NW_012267250.1 coordinate 9,652,628, forward strand.
CTAATTAACTTCTAAATATTTCATGCTTACTGTGCATGTTCCAACCTAAAATCTAATATTGAAATTGAACTCAACATTTTGCCTTTGTAAAGCCATCATCCTCTCCTAACTTCATTTCTACTGATGGAAGAAGGGTGCCATGTAGAATTGTGGAGGATGCGCTCTGAAGAGGAGCGCTGGGCTGCAGAGTTAGTAGGAGCTGAAATTAGTTGTTTCGGCCAAGGGAGAAGCCTTTTTACTACTTCCTTCAACCTGAACAGCTTCTGTCTAACCCTCAGAGGTGGAATAGGTGTCATGAGTGAGAAACACCAATATTTCTTCAAGTTACCTACATCAAAAACCCAGAATCTGCATTCATCCCTCTTTTAATCCCTCTCTGATATCAAATGCTATAAATACCTCCTTTCTTCCCATCCAAACAGCCAGGAGGACAGTGCCATCGAGTGTTTCATCTCTTGCTATTATAATTAACTCTCCTCATTTTAACTCATTTAACTCTTCCTGTTTTTTTTTCCTCTGCTCCTACTTTTCTTTACCCTGCAATATATTACCTTTCCCTAAAGCATATTTTCATTTTATCATTTCACTGCTCTGAAACTTCATGGGTTCCTTATTACTTGTTTTATTAAGAAAAAAATCCCTAGCTTGTCATTCTTCAACTAGTCAAAGCTTAAAAATATTTATGGTCCCTTGCACAATATCTTACAGTTTTTAAGCACCCAATACATATTTTTGGCTCATTAAATTTAAGATCTCCCAGAATGTTCCTGGTCCTCATTGCCTACCAAGTACAACTGATCCCAAACCCCTGTCCTCAGCACCTCTCTGAACTGTTTGATATTTCTTCAAACAATCTTTTACTGTTTTGTCCATTGATTCATTCACTTAGGCCATTATCCACAACCACTGCTGAAAAAAAAAATCATCCATGGACCTCCTCTCTATAAACTTTACCTGGCCTGCCCTGTCCTTGTCTCTTTTGGACTGAATACTCCATTAACCATGAGTCATTTATTGTTTTTTTTTTAACTTTGGTCACCCTTATTATGTTCCTCTCACTAAAGTGTTTGAGGTCAGTATGTTTTTCTTATTTGTCTTTTCTTCCTCTTGGGCCACGGCGTTCAAAGAGGAATGTTGAATAATAAACATATGTTGAATTATAAGACATCACCCAGTTTTATATTTGGTCAAAGGACAGACTGGTTATCTGATTTTTTCCAGTGGAGATGTACCAATAAATAATACTGGAAAAACAAAATGTCTAAAGAACCGTATACATAAAATATACTTAGAATTCAAGAAATTAAACTTCCCCAAAACAAAAAACCTCAAAGAAACAACAACCCAATAAATAAATGGCTAAACACTTAAAGAGAGACTTCTCAGAAGAAATAAGAATGGGCAATAGACACAAGAAAAGATGTTCAAAATCTCTGGCCATAAAATAAATGCAAATCAAAACAGCACTGAGATTCTACTTCACCCTAGTTAGAATGGCCATTATCATGAAAACTAACAGTAACCGATGCTGATGGGGATGTGGCCAAAAGGGAATGCTACTACACTCTTGGTGGGAACATAAACTTGAAAAGCAATATGGAGATTCCTCAAAAGACTACACATAGAGCTTCCCTATGACCCAGCAATCCCACTCCTGGACATTTATTCAAATGACTACAAACCAGGCCACACTCAAGCCACCAGCTCAACCATTTTCATTGCCATATTGTTTACCATAGCCAAGATATGGAATCAACTCAAATGCCCCTCAGTGGATGAATGGATTAAGAAAATGTGGTATATATACACAATGGAATTTTATGCTTCCATCAGAAAGACTGTCATAGCCCATTTATAAGGACATGGAAAGACCTGGAGAAAAATTATACTAAGTGAAGTAAGCCAGTCCCAAAGATACATAGGCTCCATGGTTTCCTTCATTTTTAATAATTAAAATGTGCCTATAAATCTACAAGTAAACCTAATGGATAGTAAAAGACAAATAATTACACTTCGACTTGATTAATTAAACAACACTCTAAATATTCACATAGTGAGAACAGAGGATATTCTTAGGAGAGGATCACAAGAGCTCAATAGCTGTATGCATATAATCATATAAAATGATGATTATCAAAATGAACTGCAAGAAATGGAATCAAGAGGTTTCTATTGTACTGTTGGTATTTCCTTGTTTTCCTTTTTTCTTTGGTATATTCCATTCTGTTTCTGGTTTTTTTTTTTATTTCTGTACCCTTTCTGTATAGTTTATCTGATTTGAGGAAGAAAAGTGAATGGCGGGACAAAGGGTGAACTAATTCAGGAGTGAAACTCACTAGGCATTATGTTGGAAATGAACCATTCAACTTGGAGAATGGTGGTGGTGGGGAGTTAGGAGGAGAAAAACTGGGAGAGAATGAGAGAGGGGGTGAGACTGTTCAAAAGAAAATATACTTATGGGCTGGGAAGGTAGCTCAGCAGTAAAGTGCTTGCCTTGCATACATGAGGCCCTGGGTTCAATTCCTCAGCACCACATAAGGCAGAAAATGCCGGAAGTGGCATAGTGGCTCAAGTGGTAGAGTGGTAGCCTTGAGCTGAGGAACTGAGGGACAGCGCCCAGGCCCAATGTTCAGGCCCCACAATTGGCCAAAAATAAATAAATAAATAATTTCTTTTAAAAAGAAAAAGAAAATATACTTATTGCCTGACTTGTGAAACTGTAACCCCTCTGTATATCACCTTAAGTCTTGAAATGAATTCCAAAAAGTGGGGAAAAACTATCTAATTATTTGTTTTAAAATATTTTTCTGACAGCAACTAACCCATAGAAAGATGCATTTTTATATAATCAGGTTTCATATGTAAAACATATGATTGAATAACTCATTCTATTTTTTTTATAGAAAGATGCTTCATCTGAGGAGGAAGGAGAATTTTTGTCTTCAGATTTTCTTTCAATTGAGCAGATCACAAATTTGCTAGCTGAGGACATTGGAGCAGATGGAATTCATGAGTAAGCACTTTATTAGCTCAGACACACATAGATCAGTTCTAGATTTTTATCTATAAAGGACCACAGTGGATAATTTTACCTATTAAAGCTTTTTTTCAAAAAATGTATTATTATATTGTGCACTGAAATATATTCAGATTCTGGAATACCAAAATTAAAATATACTTGATTTTTTTTTTTACTGCTTGGCAGTTTTCTTTATGAAAGAAATACATGACAAATCAACCTGTTACTATTAACCAAGAATAAGGTTTATTGTTAAAATCAGGCATTAGCATATTCTGCTTCTTTGTTTTTACTTTTTTCTTTCCTTCATGAGAAATTCAATATTTGCAACCATCAAGGGCTATCTTCAATATTGCTAGTCAATGCATTTTATGATTTGGTGAATCCCAAATGTTAGCTAGCTACCTGTTATTTTTTTCAGAAATGATACTCTAAATATTCTGGTTGCATATATGTTGCTTAAAATGTAAATATGACCACATATATAGGCAATGATTCTAACATATATACCCTCACTCTTTAGACCAATTATTTTTCCAGCAAGTCACTTATATATAAAATATTAGCCAAATATAATTAAACAAGACAATTTTTAAAAGATATCTTAAGTTATTGCCTATTGTTAAAATTATCACCCTTGAAAATGGAAGCTGATTGGCCATACTCTGTGGAAAGGGAGGTTGTTGCAATGTGCTAAACCACAGTGCCTGTGTCTACTCTCTCGGCTACTGCTCAAGACACAGGAAGATGTCTTGTCCCATAATGGACTAATAGAAAATGACTCTGTCAGTGGTTATCACTGCAAATCTTACAAATTTCATGGAATACAGGTGATTTATTATCGAGAAGGAACTATGACAGATTTCTTGGTAGAAGAAAAAAAATCTAAGAAAAGACTTATCAAGAGCAGATAAATAACCCTGACAGCCCTTCTTCTAAGATGCTCTTTACTTCCACTGCTCTCAGACTCTGCTAAGAATTAAAGATCTGTAATTTGGCCATCCTGCCTATTGTCTGCATCTTTACAAGCCTTAGTTGCCAAATTAAAATTTCCCCAGATGTCAAACAAATAGCTTGTGATAAATTTACCATTTATTTAGGAATGAATGTTTATTGGGAATTCTGAATCTTAATGTAAGAGCTGATTTTTAAAAATGAGTTAATTGTGCTGGTATCATTGGTTATTTTTTTTATTTTTCCATTTGTAGACAATCTCAAATGTCACTGATCATTGCAATGGGAAAGAGTAATAATAATTTTGCAAGGCAAAATAATTTTAACCTAATACTAGGCAAATACAATGCAAATTACAGATATTGATAGTTTATAATAATTATTTGTATTGGATATTAAATACAAAATATTATATTAAACGCAATTAGTATTAAATGAAGGAGGTTGCCTTCAAGAATCATGCGTGTACTGCTGCATATCCCACTTTAGGTAACTTTTTTAAAAATTCTTTTCTTTCTTTCTTCTTCTTCCTGTATTTTTTGGTTTGGGGATTGTTTTGTTTTTGTTCTTTTTAGGCTTGGGTTGTTTTTGTTTTTGTTCTTTTTTGGTCATTGGCTCTGTGTTGTTAAATATCTAAATTCTGGAAATCTTTATGGGGGAGGCCTTGTACAAATAAATACTACATAAGGAAATGCAGCAGTGAGTAATATAAAAATAGTTGGGTTTAATAGCAGGCTGACTTTTTCAACTGTCTTGATGTATAATCACCTAAAGCAATTTGGAATTATAGGATATCCTTGAATAAGTTGCATCACTAAAAATGATGAGTATTATGAGCCACTTCTTTGTGATTTTTTTGTGTTTTTTATGATTTTTGTAATAGCAACCCTGAAATATTTTCAATCAGTTACTTCCAAATTAACATAGCAATATTGTAGATAGGAATTATGTAATTTTCAAAATGACAAATACCAATTATTCTGTCATCAAGTGATAGAAGTACACCAAAGCTGTTCTATATACAAAGCATAATCTTATCTAAATAAATCATCAGAAATCAGCTCATTACCTCTTAAAACTAAGAATTATTCTCCCTGAAAGGAGCCAATCAAATGAATCATTAAAGTATCATCTAGCACATTTTTGGAATACACTTTAAACAAAGTTAGATGTTTAAGTATACTTCTTATGATCTCTTAGCTGCTTGCTATCAATCATAATTTCTTCAATTAGAATTTTTCCAGATCTTTAAAAAATATGGGGAATAAATTAAAAATAAACTAAATTAAAAACAAAAACTAACCCAGAATCATCTTTTAACAATCTTTCTATGGCTGAGAGCCTCTATTCCCTTTGTAGCATTTAAAAGGCTTATTTCTGCCAGTCATCAGACTCAGGAAGTCAAGTGTACTCCAACTTCAGAAACACAATGTGAATGTTTTATGTAAAATCTTGAAGGGAAAGGTAGCTAGGCCGATCCCCTGTCTCAATCACTGTCTGTCCCAGTTCAGCCTTAGACATTCTCCTTGCCATCCCTCAGAATGCAGCTTTGGCCATCTCTCTCCCTCTCCCTTGTCCCATTTCTCTTATGTCTGGAAAAAAAAAGTTTTCACATTTTTCTGGTAATTGCAAAGAAACTTTGCTTTCAAGTTATAGCAGTATCTTGCTCCAAATGACTCCCTGCCTAATATCCTTTGTAGCAAGCAAAATGACTGGGCAAAGGCTGGAGATATTGTTAAATTCTGTGGTTCAGATTAAAGGGGAAAATTCAAATGGTACTAGGGAAAATGGTGGAGAGGGTGCCAAGGGACCAGAAGTAGTGGAAGGTCAAAAAGATTCATTTAAGCATCATTAAACACAAATATCAAAAGTAAAGAGCAAAGAACATACACAAATAGTCAGGTCAGATATTTAATTAGCAAAATGTAGCATGCAGAGAGCAGATGAAGAGAAACTTAAAAGGAAAACTAACTGCTAGAAACAGGAGAAAATGTTACACAAAGACTGGTAAAGAAGGCTCTGATACCACAAAACATATCAAGATGATAAAATATGTAAATAAGAAACTTTTAGAAAGAAACAGGCTACTAACAATAAAGAATAAAACTAATGAAATTCTTATCTTGGTGAAAATTGAGTCAGTAACAAGAGACATACAATTAAGCGAAATTAGAAGTTGTTAGAATATACATTTGATGTAATTATTCAGATAAAATTAAATTTCCAAAAATAAGAGCTGTTTTAGTCCAACAAAACTTCAGATATCTTCTTATAGCTAGAAGAAACTCACCCAAAAAGGAACATCCTAAGAAAGACTTCCATCTTTTTTTCCTTAGCAATGTTAGACAGCAGAAATAAAAGGAATGAAAAGTCGTCAAAATTTAGGGAGACAAAAATAAGATGATTCCATGCTGATTGCCAGCGGCTTATGTTGAAAGCCAGCCCAAGAAGAAATGTCTGCAAGACTCTATGTCAGAGCAAAAACAAAACAAACCAAACAATAATGCCAAAAGCAGGACTTGAGGTGTGTTTCAAATGATAAAATACCATCAGAGCAACCGAACACACACACACACACACACACACACACACACACACACACACACACACACAGAGCAGATCATTTGGTAATTCCAGAATAAAATAACAATGTGAGCCGGGTGTCGGTGGCTCATGCCCAGGCAGGAAAGTCTGTGAGACTCTTATCTCCAATAAACCACTAGAAAACCAGAAGTAGTGCTGTGGCTCAAGCAATAGAGCATTAGTCTTGAGCTGAAGAGCTGAGGGACAGTGCCCAAGCCCAGAGTTCAAGCCACACAACTGACCAAAATAATAATAATAATAATGTGGATTTTTTATTATGGTGACAAGAAGCCATATTATAAGTAATAGCTCAGAAAAGACAGCTTTCATCTGGTTTATCTTACTGAAAAATCTACCTATTAATCCAGCTGAAAGACTAATGAATTCATGGGTGAATTATGAATAATAATAATGGTAAAACTGCCAATACAAAACTGTGATATAAAAGTCTTGCCATGAAACTCATTTTAAGTTAAAATGAAGTCTAGTATGATCATGACAACTTGAAACAACTATTCTAGAACTGTTCTGTTAAAGTGGGTGTGCACATGAGGAAAAAATTAATTTACTCCTCTCACCAAAATAAAACTGAATTTCAAAATGCTTTTTAAAAATTGTACCGCAAACATAAAAGGGTTGGCCTGGCACCAGTTAACTTATGCCTTTAATCCGAGCTCTTCAGGAGGCTGAGACCCTGGGGAACACAGCTTCAAGCCAGCCTGGGCAGGAAAGATTCTTATCTTCAATTAACCACACCAGAAAGCTAGAAGTAGAACTGTGGTTCAAGTGATAGAACACCAGCCACAAGCAAAAACGCTAAGGGACTGTGCTGAGGCCTTGATTTTAAGCCCTAGTTCCAGCACATTTAATTAATTAACTAATTTATTAATTAACTTTAATGTAAAGCGATATTATTCCCAATTATATAGAAGCTCTAAGAAGTTATTTTAAATTCATTTGTGGGACAGTGCTGAGGTTTGAACTTAAGGACTTGTTCTCTCACTTAGTTTTCTTGTTTAGGGCAGGTACTCAACCATTTTAGCCTTCATTCTAGCAAAATGCTAGAATGATACTGTCTCTCAGATGTTTCTTTCCAGGTTGGATTTGAACTGTCATCCTCCATATCTTGGCCTTCTGAATAGTTCAGGTTGTGTAAGTGCCTGGCTAGAAATTTATCTTTAAAAGTAAGAAAACACACAAAAAAGTCCATTGTAATGAATATGCCAAAATTGCATAAGATCGTTATTTTTACAGTAAATTAATAAATATTAAAATTATGGACAAAATCCAAACTATACTGGAATGTGAAAAAATGGAGCTTTTGTGTGATATTAAAAGGACATTTATTTGGCACCACCTTTCTGGAGGGAACTTTAGAAATACATTTTATATGCCAAATATAACCTAGCAATCCCAATTTTAAAAATTTATTGCAGAAGATCACTGGAGTTTTGGAAAGATCTTAATCATTTTTTCCTTACTCTAGCTTCTTAACCAATGGAGAATATTGAAGCTCATTTGGGAATATGTAGTCCTAAAATATATTTAGCATTATTTAGAGCTCTCTTTCTAACTGGAAAGACTAGCAAGTATGTGAGGGTTTTCAATTTCTACCTCCCTCCTACAATTTGAATACTTTTCTCCTTTATATTTATGGCAAACTTCTTTCTAGTTTTGTTTTCTCAATTTATTCTTTTGTATGTTTTTTATTGTAAAAAATACTGTACAGAGGGGTTACAGTTACATGAGCAAGATAATGAGTACATTTCCTATCGAGCATTGTCGCCTCCTCCTTTGTAATGTTGTTGTTGGTCATGCTGCAGTTTGTATTTTATGGTCTGTTTAATAGATTAATTTATTGGTCTTTTTCTTTTTGATTTGAATTTAGGGGAATGTACTTAAGAAATTGTGTCCAAATGTGACAAATATATGTTTCTATTTTTTTAATCATACTATTGAATATTAGTCGTTCAGTCTTAGTCCAGTTGGATTTTATTTCAGTGTATTGGATAGATAGAAATTTTTCCCATATAGATAAAGAGTCCTCACAGCACTGTTGATTTCACATTCCCCTTACTGATGTGAAATACTATCTATCTTGTATAGCAAGCTCTCATGAATATTGAGCCAGTTTCCTACCTGTTCCATGGCCCACTTATTTATTCCATAACAAGGCCGCACTTTTTTACTTTCTTTTAAGATTAAATAATATAGTACATGAAATACTAAAAAATGATGCTTAAAGTTAACCTTTGAAAAAAAACACTTTTGCTAAATAATGTCCAATGTAAATTAAAGATGCTGGGCTGGTAGAGTAAACAGAGTAGAGTAAACTCTACCACTAATAGACTAAACCTACCACTGTGACTATAAGGGACTGAATCTATCAATTTTGTTGTCTATTTGACAAAATATATTAAAAGGTATAGTTACAGATAACAGTAAAAAAATTGTATTAATTTAAAAAACAAATTCTGCACACAACCATGAACACATGCACAAACACACACACACACACACACACACACATACACACACACACACACTGATACTGATGATGATACTATCCAAGCCTCTTTAACTCAAACAACTTTGATATCAGCTTAGTTCTGAATTTCCTAATATGTGACATATAATTTCTCTAACTGATACATAAGTGTTATAAGATGGCTTCTTATTTAGTTTGTCTTATTTTTGTTCACCAAAAGGAAGTAAGCCACATATTTAGTTGTAAATTAATTTTAAAATCTAGAAATGGGCCTATCACTGAAAAATAATTCTTACAGATAATACTTGCATACTGAGTGGTACCATTGGGTATTATTGTAAAGGGCTTAGATTATAGAGATTGCACAGGAAAACCACATCTCAGTTTTGACTTTGAAATTGACTCTGTTATCAGTGATAGGGATATTGGAAAGTTGACTAACCACATACCAATTTAAGCTTTATTTGTTCCCAAACATGTTTGATTCTCCTGGACATAGCGTTTTGATCCTGTAACTTGGTTTAATTTTATGACTAATGAGGACTATCTTTAGGGAGATAATGATATGTGTAGTCACACACATCTTCCTCCCTTCCTTTCCCTCAGAAGGGACAAGGAAATACCAATTGTACATTTGTCAAAACAGTGAGAATGCTGAAAACCAAAACCAGGAAGTTTGAAAATGATTTCCACACTCATAGACCATGCAGAAGTGTAGGAGGAAATATAAAAAAGATATATACACTTGCAGATCTTTGAATGAGCTAAAATTATACTTGTTCTCCTAGGAAGAAACCTCTAAAATGCCAGACTAAGTACCTGTAGTAGCATTTGCAAGACCAAAGTATATAGACTGGTAGCAGATACATTTTGTACCTCAGGAAGTAGACAGTTTATGTAATAGCAAAACAGAACCCACCTATAATTTTCTTCATTTTTCCCAAGTAATAAAATAATAATAATAAATGCTATAATAATGGACAGAAAAGTTCTGCAAACAGAAAATGACTACTAGTTTGTAACATAAGCAGGTCTTCACCTCCAAAGGATTACTTGAAAGTAGCTGCCTAAGAACAAACATGATTTTTTTCAAAGATGCGTAAAATGCAAAGAATATGCATAAAAAACCCAATGTAAGCTGAGCACTAGTGGCACATTCCTGTAATCCTAGTTACTCAGGAAGCTGATATTTGAGAACCATAGTTCAAACAGGAAGGAGACTCCACTAAACTATTCAGAAAAAAACTGCAAGTGGTGCTGTGGTTTAAGTTGTAGAGGGCTGGCATTGCTCAGGAACAGCACCCAGGCTCCAAGTTCAAGCCCCAGCACTAGCTAAAAGAAAAAAAATCAGTGCAAGGATATAAAACATGAGAGGATGAATGGGAAAGAGAAATAGCAAATCAAGAAATTCATCAGAAAGAACCATGAGCTGACAAAAACCATTACAAAATACTTTATACTGAATTTTAAAACCTTATGAAGCAATCATAAGAACATAAAACAAATATAAAAGCTCAAGAAGAAATAACAGAGAAATAAAAAGTTATAAAACATTAAATTGACAGATCTTTCATATGGAATTTGAGGTGAAATACATATCAACCCAAGGGAGGGATAGCTAGCTGTGCTAAGGGACAGAAAGGATTATTACAAAAATACACAAAATGGAAGTAAATTATTTTAAGATATGTAATAATGATTTTTTAAATAGTGACATTAAAATTAATATAACATACATACCTGGAATGCTTAAAGAAAAAAACTGCAATTAGATACATAATAATCTAGTTTCAGAAAACTTTCAAAATTAAAAGGACTATATAAACAGAAAAAAATATTGAACTTCAGAGGCAACAAAACACTGTTCTGAAAACAGAAGAAGGCAGAAGAGAAGAATAGAATAGAATTTATAATGTTACTCTCTTTGTCTCATCAGTTTGAGCTTATGGCTTCTGATATAAATGAATATTTTTAGATTCTGGGTATTACATAGTTTTCATTCAAATTTTTTTTCAAAAGATAGAAATTATTCTGATTTAGTATATAGGAATTAATCTAGGTTTTTCTTTTTGTTACAGAAAACTGCGAACATTCTTGAATTTCAAAAATATTCATACTCACTTAAAGGATGCCATTCTACTAGATTATTATGTGTCTGGATTCTTGTGGGCTAAAGAAATGGACTTCTCTATTCTTCAAAATTCAAAATTTATGAATTTACTAAATATGGTGCTTCATAATCTCAGTAGTGAGTACACTAGTTTTCTCTTTTTTCAAGAAAAAAAATTATACTAGTTTTCTTTTTTTAAGAGAAGGAAATTATATTCTATAGTTCTAATTAATGTTCTTAAGCAAAAGATCGTGGATTAATTATAATTCCTTCAATGAAAATTATGGTTTTTATCTCATTATATCAGGGATATAACTCATATCTTCAGTGAGTTGTAAATACTCAAATAATACTTAGCAAGATTAATGGTCTCTTAAAAATCAATTTGTCAAAGATATGCTAATTTCATTAAAAAGTTTTATCAGTGCTACTCACCTTCCAAATATGTGAAGACTGTGATATTTTTGGCAACTTTTCTGTGTATCTAAATTCCTCTGAAATCAGAAGTTTTTCAGTTGGTATTTATGCTATCCTAAAATGGAATACTATACAGCTCAATAAGTAAAAGAAGGAGGAAGTTTTCTAAGTATTATGTAGAAAATTATGTGCTGTTATTATTAAGTTGAGCAAATAGAAGAATTCTGTGATTTATAAAAGAGACAAAAATGTGAATTTTTGTTATATATATATATATATATATATATATATATCACAAGAGGAAAGCTGGAAGATTAGAGAAAGAAACTAATAATCAAAACTTCCTTTGGAGAATGATAGTGAGAACTGGACACATGGACAAGAGAGTTCATGGAGTATTTCCTGAAATATCTGTATTTGTATTTTTTAGAAGCTTAAAACTATCACCAACACAAAAATTTAAATTAAAAATATTATATGGAAGTCCTAAGATGTGTAACTTCTTCTATTTTTAAACTAGAAAGAGACTAAAGAAAAACAAATTTTATGAACCTCACATTCCAATTCTGAGAAAATATTTCCATTTTCAACTTTCCCTATCTTAAAAATGGACTCAAGAATATACCTTTTAGGTAATTCTTTATATTATTGGTATTAGTTCCAAAGTGAAACTTGAGCAAATGAAAATACACATGTAAAAAAAATGCCTTTCTTTCTTTTCTTGTTTCTGGTAGGAAAAAGAAATTTCCAGCCTTTAAACTTAATAAGATTATTAACACCATCAGTAAAGAATACATTTGGGGTTCTCACCCCCCACCCCCAGTTAAGCACAGTGTAAGCTTAATGGTGCCACTAAGTACGTCTAGTATTTCTTCCATTGCCCTAGATTTCATTCAGGTAACCTGAGTAGTTAAGTGATGTAATCTTTTTATATTTTAATCATGTCAGTGAGTGCAGTTTTTAAAAAAGGAGAAATTTCAGTTGGATAAGTGAGGTGATAACTTTCCTAATTTTTAAAGCGATTAGCAATTGAAAGGCATTAGGCAGAGAGAAACCGTTTTCAAGAGTCAGTTATTTTTCAACATAAGGAGTCTTATAAATGAAATTTGGATTTGAGAAGTAAAATTTCACCTAGAATTAAAATCAATTGTCTAAGAATTCCTTTTTCTCTCTATCTTCAATTAATACAAGTCTGTTTATAAAACAACACAGATTTTCCATTCATTTAAGAATTTCATTTACTCAACAAATTTTTTTCATCTCTAAAGTTACTTGCAACTATCAAAAATAAAGTTTATTGAGGGAGATGCACAATTAAATTCCATATGGGGTGATGTAGAAAAGCACAGTTATTGTGCAACATTCCAATGCCATACATACAAATTCTGTGCAGGGAAAATATAAGTAGAAGGAAATCTCAGCTGAACAAACTACAAATTGTAGTTTGTGTTCATTGTATCTTTCTGAACATTTTACTTACTATCATTTAATGAGTCTTTGGCATTCAGGACAAGGAATGTACATCCTAGAGAAAAAGAGTAGAATGCAGAAGTGGCTAGGTCAAACAAGGTATAGTCTCATAGCTTATTTTCTTTCTATTTCTCTATTCCCATTCAACCTGTTCCCTTACAGGAAGTTGAAAGTTTACTAATGGTTTCCTAATAGGATTGACACAGAGCATAAAGTTCCTCAGAGCCCTTACCCAGTTCCCCAGCGGGTAGTCACCTCTCTAAACAACCAGTCTAGTCTTGGTTTTTGTTATAAAAGGACCCTCTGGACACCCCATTTACTTGAATTCATTTTCAGAGAGTGTAAGTGTGGATTACAAATAATATTTTTTCCTGCCACTAGTGAAAACAAGTGTAATATAACAAAATAAAAAGACAATATAAGTTAATACTTTTATGATTGGCAATATATTTTTATCTATTTCTTTTCTAGCAGGACTGTTGCCACAGAAGGTAGTTTGGAATGTTTGGTGGTGTTTGCTTGGAGCTGTCAGGGAATAGATTACAGAGCTGTTGGTTTTGCATCATGATGGTGAAGCTACCTTCTCATACACTCAGCTCTTGCATGCCTGAGTAGGCACACACTTTTTGTTTTTACAATTTGCAATTGAACATGTTGCATTTTTCACGTGTCTGTTTATGTGTACAGTACATCTTGTTCTGAGTCACCTCTTCCATCATTCCCCTCCCTCTTTCCTACCTGTCCTCCCACCAGTCATATCAAGTTTCCCATTTCCTTCTTTACATATATACTTTGAGTATTGTGATTATAGTTAACCATTGTTCCCTTTTCCATGCATCATCCCTCCTTCCAGTAACTCCACCTAGTCAAAACATATTTCAGTTACTTGATACTCATTTTGTTAAACTGTCTGGCTAATTGTTCAGAGCTTTACAGCATGGAGTTTCACTCATATACTATACTTTAGTCAACTTGATCATGTATGTATGCAGATACCCTGTGTGTTTTTCTGAAAGCTGTATTTTGGGTCTGTGATCCAGGTCTGAGAGAGAACATGGGCCTGGCTTAATTCAATTAATGTGATTTGTTTTCCTAGATCCATCCATTTCTACACAAATAATATAGTTCTCCTCCTCCTCCTCCTCCTCCTCTTCTTCTTCTTCTTCTCCTTCATCTTCTCCTTCTCCTCCTCCTCCTCCTTCTTCTTTGTTGTTAGTTGTGGGGCCTGAACTGTGGGCCTGGGCACTGTCCCTCTGCTCTTCAGCTCAAGACAAGCACTCTACCACTTGAGCCACAGCACCACTTCCAGCTTTTTCTGCTTATGTAGTGTTGAGGAATCGAACCCAGGGCCTCATGCTTGCAGGCAAGCACTCTACCTCACTGAGCCACCTTCCCAGCCCAGTTTTCTTCTTTTTGATGGCTGAATAAAATTCCACTCTGTGTGTGTGTGTGTGTGTGACATCTTCTGTATTCATTTGGCCATTGTATGGCATGACATCTGGGCTGTTTCCATAACTTGACTCCTGTAAATAGTGATATAAAGAAGATAGGTGTGTGGGTGACATTATTACATCCTGTCTGGCAATTTTTGGATAATAAAAAAAGAGTAATATTGATGGATCATAGTGTAGTTCTATTTTTTTTATAAATCTCACACTGATTGCACTAATACCCACAAATAGACTATTAGAGTCCTTTCCCTGAGTCCTCACCAGCATTTCTTATTGTTTGTATTCTGATGATGGCCATTCTGACTGAAGTTAGATATATTTTTATATATCTTCATTGTAAAGGTGATGAACTGGGGGGTTACAGTTACATAAATAAGTTAATAAGTACATTTCTTTTAAAACACTGTTACCCCATCCCTCATATTCTCCCACTTATGCCCCCATTCCCTTCTTCCCCAAGTTTTATACTTCATTTCCAATATAGTATCAAGTGACACCATGTTACTTCATCATTTGTCCTGCTATTTCTGTGATTTCCCTTCCATGAATCAGATAAACTTATATACAAGACAAAGGGTACAGAAAACTAACACAGAAAAAAATAGAAATAACTGTATATAGGACATAATAAGAACCTCTTATTTCCAATTCTTGGAGTTCATGTTGATACACTTCATTATATACAGTTCTATACACTTAGCAACTGATCTCCTGTTAAGACTATCAAAGACATTCTGTTTATAACAAATGAGGGAACCCATGCACCCTATTTTTCTTTGGGCCTGGCTTACTTCGCTTAATATATTTTTTCCAGGTCTTTCCTTTTTCTTATGAATGAGGTGATGTCATTCTTTCTGCTGGAAGCGTAGAATTCCATTGTGTATATATACCACATCTTCTTGATCCATTCATCTACTGAGGACCATCTGGGTTAGTTGCATATCTTAGCTGTGGTAAATAATGCTGCAATGAACCTGATTGTGCTGGTAGCTTTTGTATGGCCTTGTTTGTGATCATTTGGGTAAATGCCCAGGAATGGGATTGCTGGAGAATAAGGAAGCTCTATTTTTAGTCTTTTGAGGAACCTTCATACTGCTTTCAGAATCAATTCCACATAGATCAAAGACCTTGAGGTAAAAGCAGATACCCTGAAGGTATTACAAAAAGGAATAGGGCAAACACTAGGGCTTGTTGGCTCAGGTTGAAACTTTCTTAATAAAGCCCCAGAAACACAACAAATCAAAGAAAGGTTGCATAAATGGGATTGCATTAAACTGCAGAGCTTCTGCATGGCAAAGGACATAGCTAGCAAGATAAATAGAAAGCCCACTAGCTTTCTTCAGATCTTCACTAACCATACAACAGACAAGGGCCTCATACCTAAAATATACTTAGAGCTCAAAAAATTAAATCCCCCAAAACAAATCAGTAAAGAAACAACCACCCCATGAGCAAGTGGCCTAAAAACTTAGAGAGACTTCTCTGAAGTGGAAAGAAGAATGGCCAATAGATACATATAAAAATGCTCAACATCTTTGGCCATAAAAATGCAAATCAAAACAACATTGAGATTCCACCTCACCCCAGTTAGAATGGCCATTATCAAGAACCGTAATAACAGAAGCTGGTGAGGATGTGGCCAAAAGGGAACACTACTACACTGTTGGTGCTAGTGTAAATTTGTTCAGCCACTCTTGAGTGAGGTATATTATTTTGATTTACATTTCCTGTATAGCCATGGATGTTGTGCATATTTTCATGTAGTAGCTGACCATTTGAATTTCTTCTGTGAAATCTATTTAACTTATTTACTCATTTATTGACTGGGTTATTGATTCTTTGGAGTTAGTCTTTAAGCTCCTTTTGTATATTCTAGTTATTAGACACTTGACAGATGTTCTTCTGACAGAGATCTTCTCTCATCTGGTCAGCTGTCCTTTTCGCTTAGTGACAATATCTTTCATTGTGCAGAAACTCTATAATTAAAGGACCTCTGTATTTAAAACTTTAAAACCTTGAATAAAAAAAAATCAAAGAAGACATGAGAATATGGAAAATCCTCCATGATCTTGCACGGGTAGAATCAATATCATGAAAATGTCAATACTGCCGAAAGCAGTCTACAAATTTAATGTGATACTCATCAAAACTCCAATATCATCCCTCACAAAGTTAAAAAAGACAATCTTAAAATTCATATGGAGGGTGGGAAGGGGAAACAATGAGGAGGCAACAATGCTTGATAAGAAATGTATTCGTTATCTTGCCCATGTAATTGTAACTCCTCTGTATGGTATTCTCACAATAAAAAAAAATTCATATGGAAACACAAAAAGACTCAAATAGTCAAAGAAATACTGAAGGGGAATTAACGCTGGTGGTTTTATAACACTATACCCCAATTTATATTATAAAGCCATAATAACAGAAACAGCTTGGAAAGGGTCCTGGGGGGATAAAAAAAAACAGAAAACAAAAACCCTTAAGACCAATAGGACAACTAGAAGACCTAGAAATAAACCTGGCTTTTGCCAAAGGAGCCCCAAATGTACATTGGAAAAAGGATAGCCTCTTCAATAAATGGTGCTGGAGAAACAGACCTCCACACTCACAAAATGAAACTGGACTCCTGTTTCTAGCCCTGTACCAGTATCAATGCAAAGTGAATCAAAGACATTAATGTAAAACCTGAAACCTTGAAACTACAAGAAGAGTAAGTGAAACAAATACTAACACTCGCTGGCATAGGCAGAAATTTCCTGAATAGAATTCTAGAGGCTCAGCAAATAGAGTTGACAAACAGTATTTCATTAGGCACACATCTAAGAAACATCATGAATTCTAAGTCTGTAGTTGTGAAAAGGAAAAGATACCTTGATGCTTTACATAGAAAGCCATATTTCTGTTGAAAAATCTGATGGTCCAAATTCCCACATTAATGAGAAGCCACAACCAGTTGTTAGTGACAGAACCACTTTCTATATATTCTCTTTCTAGGATCATTTTTTAAAATCTTTAGTTTTAGCATCATCTTATATGGTCAAATGCGCATAGCTTTTGACCTGTTCTGCTTTTCCTAGACATATACTAGTTATTGCAAATAAGGGAAACCATGGGACCTGTGTTTCTTTGGGCCTGGCTTAGTTCACTTAATATAAGTGAAATTTAATGTAAGTGAACCCCAAGATAGGGACACAAGAAATTTGGTCTTTCTTGCTGGTTTTTTAAAATGTACTTATAATGTACTATGTGATTTTTTTGTCTCTTTTGTATGTTCTTCGCCCATGGTATAACCCCTATTTTCATTGTACTTCATTTTGGTTCCCTGCATCTTGTGCATACATTTTTTCTAATTTGGGGAGAGGAAGGGAAATAACAGAATGCTGAAATATAGGTTGACCCATTGTAACAATGAGATGTACAATGCACTATGTTGAAAATGAATTTTTTACAACTTCGATGGTGGGGGGAGAGGGTGGGAGGAGTTGGGGAGGTAGGGAGAGAAGGGATGGTAGGGGAAAAACAAAGGAGGGGGTAACACTGGTCAATAGGAAATGTACCTTACTCATGTAACTGTAACGCCTCTGTACAGTATCTTTACAATAAAAAGTATATATTAAAAAATCTTTCAATTTTAAAGTTAGCTCTAGATAAATTTTGTGTTACTTTTTGCCTCTTAAAATAGAAACATATATTCTTCACACGGTCAAATAGCATTATAATAATTTCCAGTTGTTGGGTGGGTGTGTCTGATGGTACTGTATACTTTTATACAGAATATAATTATTAATTTATTATCAAGATAAACAAGATTTGTTTACCATCTGTCTTCAAAAAATGCTAACTAAACAAAATAAATTTTGTCACATTTAGTATGTCTTGGATTATTTTACTCCCAAAACATTGATTGAAATAATACTTAGGTTTTTCCTGTGTTTGTATTTTAGCACAACGTATGTCCTTAAAGGAAAACATAAAGTGGCTTGGGGAAGTTATGGCTGAACTTGGACCACACCCTGCTGTTTCAGAAAATGAGCAGTGGAATACTTTTGATGTGAAACAAGCCAATGCTATTATTGATTATTTCAAAACCAGGTATGGACTTTTTTCAGTAGCCTTCCTTTCATGTCTTCTAGAAAATGCATATAATATGAAAATAATTTTTTCTTATCAAAGTCAGATTTTAAAAAGTTTATGTGGTCATTAATCCAAATATAAAGGTCATATTCAAATCTTCCATTGTTTTGGATAATGTATTCTTAGAAATTTTTTTGTGCTTCCTTAACTAGCCACTAAAATGACACCTTAAACTTTATACAACCAAATTTAGTTATCTTCTATTTGTTTCTACCTTTCTAGTCAATTAATACCTATTCATGGATCTACCTCTTCCAGTGTTTCTGTGCATAAGATACACATAAATAGAACCAGGTATATTTGTGTCTGTCTCATCAAAGTCAGGAATTGGAAACTTGCTGACTGAAATGAAAACTGCTATAGCTATAGTCAATGGCTATATTTTTACTATTTACCACTATTATTTATTTTAAAATTCTGAATATTGAAAACTAATTATTTTCTTATATTGACAGAAGTGATGTTCAAAAATGTATGATTATATACTTAAAATTCTATTTTACAATGTACATTTGAATTATTGAGACAAAACATAGGATTGTTCCCCCCTTTCTTACCCTCAAGTTATATAGTTCAACCTTTATATAATGTACAGTGACCACATTTGCTAAGAGAGTCATGATGAAAATGTTTTATCAATACTCATTAGTTAATATGAATGGTCAGTCTCATGTTCATTAAGCATTAACAGTTATAACTTTTAATTTAGTAATAAAATACTGTCTTCCAAAAAATTAAGTAAAGTAAAAATGTCTTATTTTGATGAACATAATTTCATCTAAAATTGTAATAAACTCCTATACTTTCTGTTTTATCTATAATTAATGATACCTCATTAATAAAATTACTCTTTCTGATTAAGCTGATGTAATTAGGTTTGGTCTTTCCAACGACCAAACTTCACATCTTGAAGGGCAGCATTCATTTCCACTTAAACGTTTTATTTAAGTGCTTTGTATCAGAAATTGAAGAGATTTATATATTTTCTCAAGTTTTATTGCCTAGCTTAAAATATTTTGTACTTTTGACCGTTAAATCCATTACAAGTCCCTCTTTCTACTTAGAAAATGATGGTGGAGAGAGGGAAAGTTTTATTACAGTGATTCTTCATTGAACTAAGGAATTTGTCTTTCTATATAGTCTGTCACCAAGTCCTCATTAGAGTCACGTCTCTCTACAACAGGACATTTTTTACAGTTTTCAAAAATAGGTAAAAAATCTTTTGCCTAACTAAAAATTTCTGCACAGTATTTTCTTTCTTCTTTCACCGTATATTTCAGTTTTTTTCCAATGTTACAAATTAACATTCTAAACTAAACACTGTCAAATAATCTCTTAGACATTCCCTTGATTTGTTTGGCAATGATCCCATTTTCAATCTGGAAAGCTTTCTAAATATTAGTGTGTGAAATATGATAAAGCTTTTATGCTAGTTTCAGGCATGAATTAATAATGGTGTGTGATTATGTTGTATATTGGCATTTGACATAATGTGATTTCTTAATTTAAAAACATAGTCCTAATGAATGACTCACTAAAAGTCACAGGAGTTTTTATATCAATTAGAGCGAAGCAGGGTCTTTGAAGGTGGAGGGGGGAAATGGAGAACTGAGTGAGGACCTTTGACCTTCAAGTTTTTCTGCCCTTTGGAGTTTGAGACTCACTGGACAAGAGAGTTCTGTGCCCTATTCATTTGTATTACCATCCTTCTTTGCCTTGTCCCTCTGTTTAAACACACAAGCTTGCTATTGTGGAACACATTTTTATAGCGGACCTAGTAGTAAACCACAGCAGCAAAATCCACATCAGCACCATAGTGACCACATCCTGACTAAAGGATGGCCTAGCCTTCCTCTGTCCGCTATCCTCTCTCTCTAGGCAAAGATTCATCAATGTATTTCTTCACAGTTTGTCTCAAAACCTGGTTAAGTGAAGAGGAGAGTCAGTCTTAGTGACATTTAAATCCTAGCTAGGGTATCCTCATACACCAACAAGCTATAATCCTGCATAATTCCCCCCAAAAGAAATATTTAAGAGATTAGCCTAAAACATAAACCACAGCCAATTCAACATTGCTAAGTCTTCATTTTGTGATTTCAAAGCAATTATGCATACTGCTAATACAAAAAGAAAAACTCAGTGAGGTGACAGGAAATGAACTTTTCTACATATCTCTTCAGGGTCTCTCATAGGTCCACAAAAGTAAGCTTAGTAAATTATATAATACATTCATTTTGAAGAGTATACAGTGGCAGTTGTTTTCTGTTATGGTTTTTGGACTTTTTTGGGGGGGTGCTGGTGCTAGAGTGTGAACTCATGAACTTGGGGCCCTGGACTTGCACTAAAATAAATTATGCTTAAAGCTAGTGTTCTTTCATTTGAGCCTTGTCTCCAGTTCTAGCATTTTGTGGTTAATTGGAAAAAAAAAGAATCACTTGAATTTCTCTTCCTTTCTGGCTCCAAACCTGGAGTCTCAGATCTCAGCTTCCTTGAGTAGCTAGGATTAAAAGCATGAATTACCAGTGCCTGGCTATACAGCAGTTTTATAGAAATGAATGGACCTTGGATATAAAAAATATGCTTCCCTTTAACCTGATATTATCTTCTGCCAGCCACTGAAAGCCTTATTGAATTTAAAGAAAGTATTTTCTAGAATATGTTACCATAGCACATGAAATATAACAATAAAATTACAAGGGATGCTTTTAATAGTCTAAATTGTATGTTCTAGGATTTTTCTGTGATTTGAAAAACTAATGTCACAACTATCGTCCTTGTATTACTATAAGTATTGCTATAGATGATTTGAGCAATATATACATTTGTACATACTCTACAATGCATTCAATTGTAAAGACCAGATGTTACAACTAGACATTATGTTGTTTTGTAATATAAACACATCACATATGCACATTGGTCCGTGCACTTTCATTGTGTACTATTCTGTGGCCTGGCAATCAGGCATGTGCCCAATATGAAGAAATCAACCCTGCCCCTCTGCATATATATATATATATGTATATGTATATGTATATATATGTATACATATAAGTATATATGTATACATATATATGTATATACTTCATGAAGTCAGATTTTGTCATCTGTTTCTGTTACATCTCCTTCAGTTTACAACTAGTATTACTTACTTGACAAAATAATCTAGAAGCATGAGTCAGCCAGAAGGCTACAGAGAGTTTAAGTGTACTTGCACAGATGAAATGTTACTTTGTTTTCATGTAAGACTACCCAACACCTCCTTAGGAAAAGTGGAGGGTGAAACAGGAAAAGGGAAGCTGTTTGACCTGCCTTTGGGAAAGTGCCACCTCAAGTTCCTCCCCTGGTACACCCACCCAGTCCTGCCTACTCTAACCACCATATTCAAGTCCTGGATGTTATTTTTTATTGTGTAATATCACCCTAGTACAAGAGATCCTAACTCCTATATGCAATGAGGGAAATAAGGTTGAAAGATTATGACACTCCATTAAAAAATGTACAAATTAAGCTCTGTGTGTCTCAGCATGGCGAAAGGGAAATATTCTTGTTTTTGAAAATGACAAGCCATTTTCAAAATATAGTCATTAATTTATTTTTCTTTTTTGACGGTGCTGAGATTTTAACTCAGGGACTCACACTTGCTAGGGAGGTGATCTACACTGGACCATTCCCCCAGCCATTTTCTGCTTTAGTTATGTTTTGGATTAGGTCTTACCTTTCTGCCTAGGGCTAGCTCCAAGACAGTGCTCCCTCCGTTTAGCTGGGATTATAGATGTGCACCACTAAGTCCAGTTTATTGAGACAGGGGTTTTCTTTTTTTTAATATGTTTTTATTGTAAAAATGCTGTACAGAGGGGTTACAGTTAGATGAGCAAAGTAATAAGGACATTTCCTATCAAGCATTGTTACCTCCTCCTTTGTTTTTCTCCTACCATCCCTTTCCTTTTGCCCAGGTTGGACTTAAACCCTGCTCTTCCCAATATTTGCCTCCTAAATCACTGGGTTTACAGGTATGAGCCACCATACCTAGCCCTAGTCTATAATTTTTCTACTGAAAATTGGTTATTGCTAGTGTAATATCATGACAGTGTAATGTCATGACGTCTGAATTAGTTTTGCTTCAATGAAGTATCAACTTCATTAATTTTAATGTATCTTTCTATCCATCAAATCAAAGTGATAAAAAAGCTGTTACTTTCATGAATGTTAATAATTCAAGTGTATAGGGTTAAAGAAAAACATGACTGAGTCCACACACCCTTCACTTTTAATGGGTTGTGTTAGTAGTGAGATCAACTGCTAATATAACTCAAAGGGACACAGCTGCCTGAGGATTTTTTCATTGATTTCAAATGAATTGAAACTTTGATCCATTACAGCATTCAGGAGAAGCCATTATTATACATGCTCTGTAGCTACATTTTGCAAATGTTAATTTCTCAGTTATATTAAAATCAATTTTCTTAAATAGCAAAAGGCACCAGAGTGAAAGAGAAACCACTAAGACAATTTTTTTTGTTCTTGGGTGTTTTGCTATATTATGAGTCTATTAATTTTCCCAACCAGCAGGAAGAGAATTAGAAAAATTCAAATATTATCACAAACAGGATATTAGCAATCAGCCCTTCAGTGAAATTTTAACTTTCAGTGATACATTGCTGAGCTTTTAAACTTACTGGAAGTATTTATTTTCAGGAATTCCTATCCTTTGGCTCTCAGTAGTTTGTATTCATTGGCCACCTGATTTTCAGGAAGTCAGGAAAGGAGCCATCTTAAATCTATTCCACTCCGTGTGTGACAGAATATTCTCCAGGATAATCGGACATCTTCTAAATGAGTTCCAGGTCATATTGCATCATTTTTGTTATTTGAAATTAACTTAATCCTAAAACAATTTGGATACTTAAGGAGAAGTAATTGATGCAGAATCAGATTATAGAATTCAATGCCATTCATACCAGAAGAAACTATTCCAGTTTGGAGGGGGAAAATCTAGCAAATAATGTGAAATTTTATGCCATAGGGATGATGCATTATAGGTCTTAGGCCAGAAAATTTTAAGTTGTTATCTACTTGCTTCTTTATTTCAGAACTGTCTGAGCATCACAAATGGGTGATTATTCCAGATACCAGGTTATATATTATCAATGTCTCCTAAGTTCTGAATTAATTATTGGAGGAATAAAGAAGTTGGTTAATTATGTATTCCTATTTATAATGTCTATAGCTTGGTCAGTATGAACTTTAATAAATGCCTTTATGCCTTTTCTTTTTTTCCTGAAATAAATGCATGATGATTTGCATGTTTATTTTGTATTTCAGTTTATTTCAACACTACAAGCTCTATGAGTTTTTGTTTTTCTCTCCAAGAGAAGAAATCGTGATTGGAACCGAGGTAAGTAATTTATCTAGACGAAACCAATTAAGCCGAATCACTTAATGCACGCCGATCAGCATCTGGGTATTTTAACTGCTCAAAGCAACTTCTTGTGGAGATTACTCAAGTGTTAATGTAACCAACTAGTCGTTTGCAAAAGAATGATTATATAAAGTGAGCTTTGGATTAAGAAAATAAGCTGTCTTTTGGCATTAGAAGCATTGTTAATCACGTGTACTTTAAGAATTTATGGATTATTTAACAAAGCGCAATAGAATGGGGTTTGTATGTCTTCATATAAATAAAATCAGGGAAAATGAGATAAATTAATTCAGTTAAATATCTTCTCATTTCCCATTTATTTTCAGCCTACTCATTTTTAAGAGCTAATCAAATCCCGCTTCTTCACAGAAGCAAATCTACCTTAATTGCAACCGTATCTCAAACAAAAGGGTGGAACAAACCCTGAAATCACAGCCTATGATTTTATTTCAGTTAGTTTCTTCTTGCTGAAACGTGGCTACTGTAAAGGTGCCAGCAAAGACGTTATACAATATGCACTGTTATATAATTTTCTAATTGCTTCCCATGGCCCAATTGAGTCCGTGCAACAGTAATTTTCCTGAAGACAGGGATCAGCTGTTGTCCTTCTTTGATGTGTGACAGCCTAACGCATCAAACAGGACACAATAAACCCCTCATACTAAATAACATATTAATTGGCAGTTCACAGAACAGAAGTCCTGCAATAAATGGGCTACCTCTAGAGATACTTTTAAACACTTCCCGGATAATCACGTATTTGTAATTACTGGGGATGAATCCTGAGTAGAACAACACATTAAGGAGACTTAAAAGGTCCTGTGGGTTCTCAGTCACTGTGAGAGGCATCATTGCCTCTTCAAAGTGTCAGGACAGCAACCATCACCATCAGAAACGATGGAGTGGGAGGTTACTCACATTGACTTCAGATCTTTCTTGGTATTAAGCAGGAGTGGCATGTTACATGGAATGTGACAGCTATTCTATCTTCCTAAATGTGCTGTTATTCTGGAACATATAAATTGCTTACTTTAAGAAAAACAACCCTGATGGGGCTGGGAAGGTGGCTCAGTGGTAGAGCGCTTGCCTTGCATGCCTGAGGCCCTGGGTTCGATTCCTCAGCACCCCATAAGAAAGAAGAAAAAAGCTGGAAGTGGCGCTGTGGCTCAAGTGGTAGAGCACTAGCCTGGAGCTGAAGAGTTGAGGGACAGCGCCCAGGCCCAGAGTTCAGGCCCCAGGACCAGACCCCCCCCAAAAAAAAAAAACAACCCTGAGTTCTCTTATCCTACCTTCCAATCCCAAGTACTTGCAAAAATTCAGACATCTTACACTTGAGTTCCAGGAAAATGTTTAACCTTTCTGCTTTTGACTTTGTTCAGTTTTTTTTATAATCCCCTCATGACATGGTTAAATTAGACATCGCTTGAGAAAGTTTCACCACAAAAAATTTTTATTTCAGAATTACATTACAGTAATGTATGGAAATAATTATTAGTTTGGAATATAAGTTCATCTCATGTGTTCATTGTAACTCTGGGGAAGTATAGTGGCTTGAACAGAAGCATAAGTGTTGTAGTCATGGAGAAAAATTTCTACACTATTGCTTTGTTAATGAAACAAGCATGGCTTTCTTCTATATTATAAGGGCATTGGGTGACATTTATGCTTGTGAGAAGATAAATTTATGAACTAAACAGATTGGCTTCTCTATTTTTTGTTGCTTCCTGTGTCTTCCCTAAGTTGACCAGAGTTATAAAAAAAATTGAAGGAAAGGATACTGGGTCTACAAGAGTTAGATCTCTTATAGAATTTTAATGGATTATAACCACATTTATTGTATAACAGTATTTTTATGGCATTTTGGATCTGTCTGAAATATTTTCCTAGTGCAAAAATCTGTTTTGTAAGTTAACAGTCTATCATAGAGAAAGGCTGAGCTCAACCCTCTAATGTGTGATGATTCGTGCTGATCTCAGTGTCTGGGTCCAAATAAGGGCCACATGGCAACCATATGAATACTTCTGAATTGAGAATCATTCAGACAAGCATTCGATTTAGATAACTTCAATGAGATTTAGTATCTTTCTTAATTGTAGAGGGATCATTGGAACAAAAGAAATAAGGTAAGCCCTCTATAGGAGCATCAGTTCATAAATCAAAACAGAATGATGACGTGGAAGGTCACTGTTTGTCAACCCTTAATAAACCAGTGGAACTAACAGAACTCAACATTGGTGTTCAATGTCTGAGGAATACAAGAAGACAGAAACAAAGCAGTATTTGCATCTTAATACAATTATACAAAACCATTTATTGCCCTTGCTCAACATTTGGACTGGTGAATCTCCTGAAAATATGGAAGACAAGAAAATGTTAATGATACCACAGAAGTGTAATTAGCAACCGAGGAATCATAATAGATGTGGAATCTTAGCCGGGGCCGGTGGCTCTCGCCTGTAATCCTAGCTACTCAGGAGACTGAGATCTGAGTATCATGGTTCAAAGCCAGCCTGGGCAGGAAAGTCCGTGAGACTCTTATCCCTAATAAACCACTAGAAAACAGGAAGTGCACTGTGGCTCTAGCGGTAAAGTGCTCGCCTTGAGCTGAAGAGCTGAGGGACAGTGCTCAGGTCCAGAGTTCACACCCCATGACTGTCCAAAAAAAAAAAAAAAGATGTGGAATCTTCAACAAATAAATTGCAAGGAAATCTTAAAAAAATGTAAGAGAGGAACTTATAGATTAAAATATATTGAATCCAGTTTTAACAAAGGTATCATTTTTGGAACATAGTTTGGATAGGGACTGGGTACATATCCCAAAGTTTCATGATCTCCAGTATTATGATGTGGGAGCTTAGGGGATCCTTTAAAAGGTGGGTTAGGGCATTAGAAAGGTTTGTAGAAAGCTAGTCTCTCTCTGGCTTCCGGTTTCTGGATATGACCTCATTCTTTCATATATACTCCAGCCATTAGAATGCAATCCACAATCTCATCATTGCAGGCACCTTGCCCTGAAATCTACAAAACCATGTGCTATATACAGGTCTTATAAAGTCAGCCTGCTTTAGAATTTTTTTGTAGTAAAGAAAAGCAGACAAATATGCCATTCTTCAGATAGCCAAATAAAGCACCCTACAAACACAAAAGAGACATGTTATGGCCAGGCACATATGAATACTACCTGTAGATTTGACTGTGAACCTATATCAATTCTAGAAACTTGTGAATATGTTATCTTACATGCCAAAATGACCTGTGAAGATTTGATTGGCAAGGAATCTTGCCAACAAATCTCCTGAATGTTCCAGGACTTTTCCAGTATTTGATTCTTAGTGTTGATTCTTCTTAAAGATGAAGTTTAGAATTAAATTAAATGCTCATGTGGTTTTTGTAATCCATGGCATACACAATTCCACAAATCAGTTGAGACAGTTGGCTTACTATCTAACAAGTTAGATATCTACCTTATACCAAATTTTATTATGATCCATTTGCTCTAATAGTGGACATAGCCCATAATGGGCTATGTTTGGTCCAACCTTTAAAAGAAGAACACTTTTTAGGGTATTAAAAATCTTCAGTACTTGAGAATTTAGCTGACAAGGCTCAAAAAATTATGAATCCAAGAGGTAGGTCCAACATTTAGAAATGCATTCTTAGATTCATTCATAGCAGCTTAATAAAAGTGACAGATTCGGAAGCTAAAAAGTAAAGATTTGGTAGACATGTGGAGAAACTGAAAAGGGAGAAGATGTAGTTTATCCCAAAAGTTGAGTACTACCCTATAAGGAACCCTATTTTATAAATTCAGCCCTTATATAGACTAGATTTCAACTTCAAATTGTCTGGGTTCCTGCTTTATTTACATTAGCTGTGTGTAGTCTTAACCTCCATTAAAGTAAAACAAAATTGTTCTGCACTCCAGATTGTATCTATATTTTTTCATAACCAGTTCTTGTCACACAAAAAAATCACCATGCACACTCCCAAGCACGGTGATGGCTAGAGTTGGTAAGAACAACATTATCTAGATTTTTAAGAAGACAAAGACTGAACAGATTAAAAAGAAAAAAAGGTGAACTCTCAGTACATGAAGTTACTTTCCAAATATATTGCTGCCACATTTAAATTTTAACTGTAAGTGAGGTTTAGCTGAAAGTCATTTATGAAGTAAAAGTCTGATGTTGTGTGGTAACATCTCAAATTTTCCCTAGGAAAATAAAATTGATATCATGAATTATGCATCTAGATATCACATTTTAAAATATTGACTGAGTTTAATTTCACTAAAGTGACATCAAATCTTAGATCATGTACACTTTCAAAGGTTATATTATTATTAGCCGGGTGCCGGTGGCTCACGCCTGTAATCCTTGCTACTCAGGAGGCTGAGATATGAGGATCACGGTTCAAAGACAGCCCAGGCAGAAAAGTCCATGAGGCTCTTATCTCCAATAAACCACTAGAAAACTGGAAGTTGTGCTGTGGCTCAAGCGGTAGAGTGCTTGCTTGCCTTGAGCTGAAAAGCACAGGGACAGTGCCCAAGCCCAGAGTTCAAGCCTCACGACCAACAAAAAAAAAAAAAAAGGTTATATTATTATACAAATGTATCTAAGCACAGGCACACACACACACTTGTATATTTGCATTCAGAAATTTGATATCTCATAAAACAGTCTATTTTAATACAGTAATTTCTTTTCACTACAAAATGTTATAGATAGGTGTAGTTTTATTTCGAATCACTCCAGCCAGTATGCTGAATGTGCTGCAGAGCTTCATTCAATAGATGAACTCCCTTGCACACCTCCAGGAGGCAGCCTTCATGGTGTTGTCTGTATCACTATGGCGCTAGTCATTGTGTAGACTGAGAAGATTTGGGTGAAAGATCTGTACAGTACCAGGGTCTAATTATTATTAACATGACAGACTTAGAAAGATATTTAAAGAGAATCATAAATATACCTAAGTGGTTACTTTGCCTAGAGTCATACTTTTGGCAACCTTTCATAACCCAAAATAATACCACTTAAAGTCAGCAAATACAGGAAATTCAGACGTCTCTAAAAACCAGTGGATGTCAACTGTGTAACATTTCACATTCTGAAAACACACAAAATAAAGAAAACCATTTTTCCCCTTTCATTTCAAAACCCACACGGATCATGGGCGTTAATGACTCCACACTTAAAAAATTATAAGGTCTCAAAGGAAAAATAACCAGATAGAAACATCACTTTTTTTTCTTTAAATGATAAAGTTATGGCTTTCTGACTAAACAAAATGTGAATGTTATACAAACAAGCCTTTTAAAGAAAAACAGACAGGGGGAAAAAAGGCACAGCATGTCTGATCAAATTTTGGAAAGTAAGAAGTAACTGAAGTACAGCTGCATAGATGCCCTTTTCCTCTTCACGTCACCCTTGAGATGTTCTTATCAAAATAAGCTAAAGTTATCCAGATAATGCTTTTAATCTTGCAAAAGGCTTTCGTCTTGTTGGATGATCCTATTAGCAAACTGCTGGAAGGGGAAAATCCTAGAGCACATAATTTGTAGTTTGACCTGCTCACATTGGGTGTTGCTAAAGGAAATCAATCAGAAGTTGTTGTGTTAAAATAACTCTATCATCTCTACCTGGCATGTGTGACTAACTGATGTTAGAATCTATCATTTGAAGAAAATGGTTGAAGCTTCAGTATACAATTTATCAAACTTCACTCTAGTCCTTTCTCTCCAAAGCAGAAAAAAATAATCATGTTTTCCTAAATATAAATCTTTTAAGAGAAATCCAAGGGATCTGTCTCCAGCAAAACAATTGACAAATGGTAGGAGCATGATTTAAAGATAGCTTCCACCACTGATCACATGACACCTCAGCCCACCCTGTCAGTCAAGTGTTTCTGTCTGTGTTCACTAGTTTCAATCTCAACTCCTCAGTGACCCATTCCTTGCTGAACTAAGTTGTTCTTTTTACAAGTATAGCTTTCCTACTGACTTTTGCCTGGAAGTAAAAATTCTTTCCTACTTCCTCAAATGCTCCCTTTGCCAATCCCAAGCCAATATTTTTTTCAAAGCTCAGTCAGACCCTTCTTGAAGAGGAAAATAAAAGGGAGAGATGAATACAGGGGGTGAAATTCCACTTAGGTTACTTTTCATGCTTTCAGCATAAAATACCCTTCTCAAGAGTATTGTCATCATGTCCTCTCTTAGAAATTGCTTTCCAGTTACAGATCTACATTTCATGAAACTAATTATACTGATCCACGATATCAGATTAGCTACTGTTTCTCTTGTTTTTCTCAACATGGGAACTATTTACACTCAATTAGTGTTCAATAATTTTCTACTAGATTAAGTAATATAAGGGAAGGAAAGTTTTATGTTAGTTCTAATTGTAGAACATTGTGTTTGCAAAATATTATTGGGATCTAGATTGAAATCCTAAGTCAGTCTTTCAAGTTCTCAATTATTAAGTCTATTACCAAGAAATTAAAAGCTGCCACTAGATGAAAATGTGTTTATTCTACTTGTTTTTAATTATGAAAAATTTGTTTTATGTACCTTGGGAAATGTCTAAATATAATTCATTATAACTGAAGGCTCTAATATTAATTAATATTTACTATGTATTTCAAAATCATACTCTAAAAATCAGTATAATTGTCAGAGAAATAATATGTCCTAATAATCTATATAATATTATCTTAAAAATTAATATGATAGCGGGCACCAATGGCTCATGTGTAAAATCCTAGCTACACACACAGGATGCTGAGATCCGAGGATTGTGGTTCGAAGCCAGCCCAGGCAGAAAAGTCCCCATGAGACTCTTTTCTCCAATTAACCACTCAAAAACATGGAAAGTGGCACTGTGTCTCACAGTGTTATAGCCTTGAGCCCAAAGAGGCTCAGGGGCAGCACCCAGGCCCTGAGCTCAAGCCCCACAACCAACAGAAAAAAGTCAATATGCTATAGGTTATTACGCTAAAGGAAAAACTAATAAAGCATATTTATAAGTGAACATATGTAAACAGCCAATAAACACATGCAAAGTGTTTATTGAATGAAAATTAAATTGAGATGACCAAATTCTCTAGAGCTTATATGATAGAATACTATCTTGTGAGG
This sequence comes from Dipodomys ordii, assembly GCF_000151885.1. Lineage (NCBI taxonomy): Eukaryota > Metazoa > Chordata > Mammalia > Rodentia > Heteromyidae > Dipodomys > Dipodomys ordii. The sequence goes on from NW_012267250.1 coordinate 9,683,808, forward strand.
CTCTTTTCTGGGAGCATATAAATTGTTAATGTTTCCAGAAAACAAATTTTTCAAAATACATAGAATTTTAGAATGTGTTTATCATTGGAAATATGTATTAAGATACTAGGCAGAGATGTGAGTGAATATGTTTGCTTATAATAGCAAAAGAACACGGGATAGTGCCTAAACATCTGTCATTAGAAAGAAGTTTAAAATTTGTGGCACCGTTTTATAATTGTCATCAATAAAAAATAAAATTACCCAAACCCAGTGGCAGTGGCTCACACTTGGAACCAGAGCTGCTGAGTGTCTGACAATGGGAAGATCAAGGTCAACGGCTAACCCAGAGGAGTTTGGGAGACTTCTGCTCAGCCAATAGCTGGGTATGGCATGCATCTGTCATCCCAAACTATGCAGGAAGCTGAGATTCGTTCACCTGTGACTCCAGGAAAACCTGGGCAGTAAAGTACACGAGACTCCATTTCAATGGAGGAAAGCTGGGGGTGATAGCTTGTGCCTGTCACCACACCAACTCTCAGCACAAGTCCCTGAAGCAGGAAGTCTAAGATAGAGGGATCATGGTCTAGGCACACTCATGGGAAGGAAGTGAAATCCTATCTTAAACATGACCAACAAAAAACAGCCGGAAGCATGGCTCAACACTAGAGTGATTACCTAGCAAGCGCAAGGCACTGAGTTCAAAACCCCAGTAGAGTCAAAAAGAAACACTTGTGTAGTGCTGTATTTAAAGTGGGATATGGACTGTTATTCATAACATAATGATTATGTGAATTACAACAAGCTAATAAATGTCCAATTGTGACTGAAGTATGTAGTTCTGTATTACACTTAGGCACATATACATAGAGAGTCAATCCTGAAGGACAGATATTGAAGTGTCAGTAGTAGTTATGGATGTTGATATTTGATCAGAGAAGCTTTGATTTTTTTCTTTGCAATTGTCTATATGTCCTTAAATTATTTTAAACAGTCATCATGTAGCTGTTTATTAAGAGTACATGCTTAAACTATCAAAATCTTCCCTTTCCTTTCATTATTCACCATTATTTTTAAATAAGTTTTTTATTGTGAAAATACTGTACAGAGGGGTTACAGTTACATGAGCAAGGTAATGAGTACATCACCATTATTTATTTTTCTTTTTTCCTATTTAACTTTACAAGATTGCATAACATTATGAATGTCTGCTTTATTTTGAAGACATGCAGTTCATGTTTATGTGATTAGGCACATGGTTTTTCCTTACAACTAAAGAGGTTCTATTGCAAATGAAGATTTAATAGGTACTTGAGGATAAACATCTTATTGTCTGTAAGTCATATAAATCACTAAACATTGTCCAGGTGACAATAATTACACCTAGAAAACAAAGTCCTCAGCCATAGGGACTCACAGTCAATACATGGCAGGATGTAGAGGTTATGCACGTGCTTTTTCAAAAGCCAACATGTCTCCATTCTATGAATAAACACCCACAAAAACCCATTAATAATCCAAGCTCAAGTTTAAAGAGAAAGCAATCTTCTTAGCCTTTTGTAGGATGTCCAGACATGCCTAAGGTAGAATGTGTCATGCTTACCAGCCCACATTTTAAAAGAGACAGTTAAATGTTTAGAGAAAAGTGAACTGAATTCTCCAGGACCAGATGCCTTTAAAGAAGAAAAGATTCAGAGTCAATATAATAACTGTCTTCTAATCTAAAGAACTGGCAAGACAAAAAAGAGATTTGTCTTATCTGAAAAACTCCCACATGGCAGACCAGACACAAGTGGATCATGTACTAGAGGATCTTGACTAAATAAATGCAGTCACTTTCTAAATAATGATGTAGTACACAGACATAGAGGGGTACAATAAACGACATATGAAGCAGAAGGTCAAGCTTCTCTCTTTCTCCCTTCCCTACCACCACCTCTCAGCACAGGTCTTGACGAACAGAAATTACTTAAATGAAGTAGTGGTAATATATTCTATTTCCATTAAATAAATGAAGTAGTGGTAATATATTCTATTTCCATTAAATATGGAACTATTTAATATGATTCTTGTTGAAAAATATTTTATTTTACCATTGAAAACACTGAATGGAAATCTGGTTAGATGATCTATAAATATGTGACCATCAATCCCACATTTTCTTAGGATTTTTCTTGGATTTTCAAAACCTCCAGTTTAAACAATCTTGTCTTCATCTCATGAGTTCACATCCAAATGTCCTTCATATTAGTAAAATCCAAATTTCTTGAGGAGCCAGTATTCCTCTGGATGGCAGAACTAATAGAAAAAAAAAGTGATTCCTTCCTACCAGCTGGAAATCATGTTGGACTGCTAGAGTTGGAAGGTCAAGAGAAAAGCACATTTATAACTAGGAAGCCATCTACCATGAATATGTAGCTGGATCTAACTCTTGGTGAATGCATGTTAACAAATATAATCAAATGTAATTTGACCAAGACTCTAGGGTGGCATATTTCTATTGATTACTTTCTTTAGAGAGACTGCTGTCACCGTTGTGTTTTGTTGGACTCATGTACCAGTTTCCATAGTGTTCAAGTTTGATTAGTAAGCCACCCTTAAGGCTGGGTGAGTGTTTGACAGATGGGCTGAGAATTCTCAAATAAGTATGCATTGTGCAGAAAGCATGCAAGTGAAGAGTCAATCAAGAGAGAATAAACATGCTTAGAAAGAGGCCACCTTATTGGTATTCTGAGTACAGATTTGGGTAACTTTCTATGCAAATTATGCAGCTGTGTGGACACTATTGACTGTATAGGAGTGAAGCAGGGCCCGGGGGTGGGGGGACCAACAAAGTTCTCTGTAGCAAAATATCTGTGTGCTCCATCAAGACAAATACAACAAAGTTCTCTGTAGCAAGATATCTGTGTGCTCCATCAAGACAAATAAAAGTGTAGCTGAAATACAGAGGCTTCGGGGGTTTTGGGTCCGTGTCTTTGACAGTTCATTCTGTTTGCCTTGAAGTGCTAAGGACCACAGCAGAAATGGCAAGTTTAAACTAACAATTTAATGACACATCTAAACCTCCTTGAAAAAGTCAGCAAGATAAACCCCAATCCAGTAGACAGAAAGAAATAATCAAAATTAAATCAGAATTAAATGAATTAGAATCCAAAAAAAACTATAGAAAGAATCAACAAAACAAAGAGTTGGTTCTTCGAAAAACTTAACAAAATTGACAGACCCTT
>NW_012267250.1:9690754-9706778 GCF_000151885.1 Dipodomys ordii
TATTAGGGAAATGAACCCTAATATATGTATTCTAATTTTTTTCTTTCATGCGATTGTTTCTAACACATTTATAAGATTATTTCTTTGTTGCTTTGTGTGTCCCTCCCCCATGATATAACCCCTGCTTTCACTGTATTTGATGTTGTTATAATTTGTGGAGGGGAAGGGAAAAAACAAATCATTTAAATAGGGATGCAGGTGGACCCATTGCAACAATGAGACATACAAGTCGTTATGTCGAAAATGAACTTTACAACTTTGGTAAGGGGCGGGGGAGGAGGGTTGAGTAAGAGGGCAGGGGGAGGATGGGAAGGGATGGGAAGGGGAAACAAAGGAGGAGGCAACAATGCTTGATAAGAAATGTACTCATTATCTTGCCTATGTAATTGTTACCCCTCTGTACAGTATTTTCACAATAAAAAAAATTAGGGACTTTCAACTAAGAGATCAAATGAGTGCAGATATTTTGCTTCATTTAAAGAGTGAAGATCTGAGATGAATTACCTTTTCCTCAACATAAGTCAAAATATCCTAAATAAATATCATGCATGGGTATTTATAATCGGGAGAGACTCCTGTGTTCTTGGAAGTCTTTCTGACTCTTGTAGAACATGCTGATAGAAACAATGCCCCTTCCTAAAAAACCACTGTTCTAACTTAACTAAAGGTCTTATGCTTCACAATGTTAGTTTATGTGTAATTTGACATTAGCTAAATTGCCTTGAGGTTCACCTTGGCTTTTACACACACACTCACACAGAGTTGGTTGAGGGAATCGAAATTCCTTACTTTGTGTTAGACTTATTATTATTATTAGCTTATTATTAGACTTTGGTGTCACACAGAGCTCTGTATATTCCCTTATTTGACTTTACTCAGTTGTTTTTTAATGTATGTTTTCAAATTGTGCCATACTTCTCTCCTCCAAAGGGAGCATTCCTCTTGAAAATGGCTTGCCTTGCTTCTAGTGGGTAGAGTGTGGCAGAGATCTGTCTTCTAGATACACTGGAAGAAACCTCTCTCAAGATTAGGATATACAAAAGCAACCTGTCTGTTGCTCTCTTGTTTGTGACATTTGCACTGAGGGACACCAGCAGTGTTGTGAGCATGCACAAGAGCCTCTGAAGTGGTCGACATGGCCAAGGGCCAAAGTTAGCACACAATGCTGCACACACCGGTTTGCAAGAAGATGACCCCAGCTGAGCCATGGGAGAGCTACAGGCCTGCTAGATCACTGGGACAATAAACTTAGGACCCTGAAGCAGCAACACCCATCAGACCTATACCACTGTAGAATTCTAAACGTCTGTTGATTTAAACTGCCCAGGTTTAGGTGATTTGTCACTTTAATGACTAATACATCTTATTTATATAACAGTAACAAAACTTTCTCCTATAGTCTTGTATTTCAAGCAAACCCTTCCCCTTCCCTGCCACCCCCCCACCCCCACCCTCGCTTTTTGTACTCTCATTTTCTGCTCCGCTATGGCTGGCCATCTCCTGTACAGACCACTGGCTGTTCTGCTGATTTTCATTCACAGAGAAGCCTAGGGATTTTAGTTTAAAGAAATCCAATTCTCCACCACAAGTGGTTCCTATCTCAAGCCATTGCACATAATAGGTGCTCAGTAAATACCCGTGCATAGCATGAGCAAATATCAATTTCCTTTGACTTGTGCAAAGGAAAATCATTCACTTGAAAAATATTTCTTAACAACTCAGTCTAAAGTTATAGGGAAAAATGCTTAAGTGTTTGAAGCTAATCCTTGTATAAGCAAGACTGGCTCCTACTAACTCTAACGCTTCCCCGGTCCCTGAGGCTGGCCGATACCACAACCCAAGTGCCGCTTTGCTTCTGGAGTAGGTACAGCCATACATTTCAATACTACATGGCAAAACTGCAGTGCAGTTAGAGCTCAACAAATATGCACCCTGAGGATCAATACCAGGTTCAAGAAGATCACTGTTGTCTAAGTGCATGTCTGTGTATATGTTGCTTGTAAGTGTTAGGTGAGTGTTCATTGGCAGCTGAGTTTCAAGACATTTATCAAGCAAATAGGGTTATGCCAACCAGCCATTTGAGTGCTCTGGGGACATAATGCCAGTCAGCGAGTATGTTCATGCACAAATGTTATTTGTGTGTTCATGTGTGCACGTGTGTGTGTGTGTGTGTGTGTGTGTGTGCATGCGTGCATGCACCCCACACCAGTATTGGAATTTGAACTCAGGATCTGAAGAACTCCCTCAGCTATTTTGCTCAACCTGATGCTCTATATTTGAGCCACATCTCCAGTTTTGGCTTTTATCTGATTAATTGGAGTCATTTCATAGATTTGTCTTCCTGAGCTGGCTTCAAATCCTGTTACTCACATCCCATCCTCCTGAATAGCTAGGATTATAAGAGTGAGCCATGGATCAAATATTACTTTTAACTATCATGTGACTAATGGCCCCACAAGAGAAACAGACATCAGTTTAGTAAACTCACAGGCAAATATTTACAAATCAAGTACTATAAAAAGAAAAGTACCAGATACTCATGATACTAGAAGGAAATATATTAGAGAGCTTTCTTTAAACTGGGGAGCAGTAGATCTCAGGTAGGCTCTTCTGAGCCAGTTACCTTCTGATAGAGATGAAAGGATAACATATTAGCAAAAGTATAAGGCAAAGGAAATTAAGTTAGTTGACTACTAATTAAATGCTAGTTATTGTCTAAGCCCTTCAAGCATCAATGCGTAACCCTCACAAGAATAGGAGGTAGGTAGCGCGTGGCCATGTGTTTAAGATATCTAATACAGGACTGATTAACTACGTGCCTAACTACTGAACCAAATTTCTCTGCAAAAGCTTTGATTTAATCCTAAAGGGAACCAAAGACAGCCTTGAGTGAAAGATCGTGTTTAGAACCCTTTTAAGTAGAACAGCATGTCCTTACATTGATTGCCCTCCGAAAATTTCAAGTTAAAATGCAAGCTAGTTTAACTTTATTATCTCCCCAAACATGCAGTCTACAAATAAATAAATAAATAAAGTACATGTTAAGTAATACTGTAGCAAAATTATCTTAAATATTCACCACTTTTACAGCCCTTTCAATTTCTTCATACTTTTTCTTTTCTATATTAAATATTGCTAACCTAATATGTATGTTTCAATTTATATATAACATATAAAAATGGACACTTATACATATATTAACTTATAAAGCTAAAATTGAAAAAAGGAGAAGGGTAAGTTGTTCATTATTCCTTGTTAAATAATGCATGTATTTGAAATAATGTGATCATTAAATGCAAATGAGCATAACTCAGATATAAATGTAAATTTTTTCAAAACTTGAAATGTTCCTTAAGATTAACTCTTTGGATGAAGTACTGAATATTTACTTGTTCTGTTTGCACAAAAATAAAAGCAATCCCTACCCAATATAATTCATTTCATAGGTAAAAGCTATAATTGAAGCACAAATGTTTCCAGGTGCATGTTAAATAACAAAAATAACCCTACATTAAATATTTGGCCTCTGGGCTACAACAGTGGCTTGTATTTACTCCTCCAGACTCATTTCTATCCTCTCTTTCCTATTTCTGCTTTAGAAGGTCAAGGGTGGGAAAGCCATCCAAAAATGGCTCCTTTGCCCAGTAGTCTTCAGCTGGGCCACTGGGGCTGTAAATGGAAAGTGTATTATTGTTCTCCCAGCTTCCTTCCTTCCTTCACCTCACTGCATGTTGAAGGTCTCCTACAGAAAGTTAGAATTCTTGTCTTGTCTACATTTTCTTCTCTATGTAGTCTCCTACTTCCTCAGAAGGGAGCAAAGATGGAGCGTTACATTGTCTCCGTTACTTTCCTCCAAAACCAGTCTACATCTTAACAAATGCTTCCTTTACTCAACCCTTCTTAACTACTGTTTTCAGAATGTCTTCACTTAAAACTTTGACAAAGAGTCATTTATATCAGGAATGGCCTTGGGGAACTGGCCTTCACAATGAGACCCTGAACTGAGTTGTGCTATCCAGATAACTTACAAGGAAGGACGGAAAACAGGTAAATGACTTGGGTAGGCAGAATGCATTTGCGTGGATTCATTCACTCAGGATTCAGTACTTGAGAATGTGGCTTAAGCACCCAGGAGTGAAATAATTATTAATTAACTGAAGTCCATACTCCGCAGTATCCTACAGCCAATTAGGCTGATGTGCCGGGATTTCCCTAGCATCATATAGAGAATTCTGGTGAAAAGATGAAATAATGTATAGTCTGTTCAATCCTTTCCTATTACTCTAGGGAAAGGGGGGACATGTGTCTAAAGGACATATTCTCCTCGTCAGGACATTGAGATGTGTTGATGGGAGGATTGCTACCATTGCTGGTGAATGAGCTCCAGGCTGACTTCTGAGCAGGGCCTGGGATGGCTGGAGCCATGTCTGCATTGGAAACCATGTGGGAGGTAACAATCCATACTCACCTTCCACTGACTGTTCTACCCTTCCTTCAGCACTAGGTAACGTTACGATATTATGAGTCAGGGGAAAAAAGAAACTAGAATGAGGTTTTTTTTTTTTTTTCAGAAGAAATGTCCACTAAAATCTGACTGCTCACTTTAAGAAATGAACTCTGTACACCCAAGTGCAAACAGAATCAGGAGTGTTCCTTTGCATCTGGCACAAGGTAAACACAGAAGCTGACACAGAAGCTGAGCCTGGTTGAAAGGAACGGGCTCCTCGCTGAGTCATTGGATTATGGTTGACAGTTTCTTAATCTCTGTGAAGCCCTACATCTTCATCAACAAAATGAAAGGAATAATATCTGCCTCCTACTCCTGCAAATATAAACACAAAAGGGCCTGATGTGAGACAGCGGTTCGATTAACAAGGCGAACTGAGTTTGTTGTGGCCATTCCTTACTCAGATCCTGTGACCTAGTACTGCATGCTCTATTGCAGCCTTGAGGGAGCACTCACCGCTACTCTGTGCATCTCCAGAGCCTCACACAGACAGGCACATACTGGATGCTAATTGAGTGAATGGTTATAATGAGGATGAAATGGAAGTGGTCACTCTATGATTTGTTTTCTTTCCTTTTTCTCTATCTGTGTTTAAATTCCACCTCTGCATGTACTGCCTTTATAAAGGACAAATTAACTCAACCTCACTAAACTCGAGGCTCCTCCTCTTTAAAACTAAGATACTCCTGTCTCAGTCCATTTGTACTGTAAGGATAAGAACTGTTACAGATGTGAGTACTCACACCTCTGACTCTAGTTACCCTAGCTACTTAAAAGGCAGAGAGTGGGAGACTCACAATCCAGCCAAGCATTTGTGAAATCCTCTCTCCTGCAATTTAAGCTCTATGGGCCGTGCCTATCTGACAAGCTAAAGTGGGAAACATAAAAAGGATTGCCATCCTGTTTGTGACCCCCACAATGAGACCCTATCTCAAAAATAACTAGAGAAAAATGAACTGGAGGTATGATTCAAGTGGTAGAATGTCTGGTATTACACTACGTTTAAACCCCAGTACCACTAAAGAGAGAGAGAGGAAAAAAAAACTATTGTAAACTGGGTATATTATTAAGTATCCAAAACTTATTTCCTGTAGTTATAAAGTCTGGGAAGCCCAAGGTCAAGTCATCAGTAGACAAAGCATCTAATAAGGGCTCTCTCTGATCTTCATCGTAGATGGTGTGTTTGCTACGTTCTCACATGGTAAATGCTGCAGACTCCCTTAGGCTTCTTTTATAAATGCACTGATTTCACTCAGAAGAGCTCTGCCTGCAGAACTTACACCTCCCAAATGCACTATTTCACAACCACACATCAGGACATATAACCTTCAACAAACAAATTTGGGGAGAAATACAAATATTTGAAGTTATACAGCATCATTCTCTCCTCATAAGAGATTGTAAGAAATAAGCCAGATAAAATTCAAGCATTTAGAAAACAGGGAGTATACTATAATTTTCTTTTTTTTTCCTCTTGTCCCATTTGTATTTCAAAATAATCAACAGATTATAGGAACTGAAATAAATGTTGCTCCTGATGGACCATGCATGAAGTTCTAATTTTGAAAGCTCATACTTTATTCATTTCTATATTCTTACAAATATATAAAACGCTTAAATATCATATTACTGCCCTGGGGATTGCAAAATATTTTTATGCCTTTTATGGTAAAAATGCTCTCAGAATTTGGAAGAGATCCCACCTCTGAAAGTTACTGCAATAAATCCAAAATGAAAAGATGTGGAAAATAGTTAACATTCAACAGTGAAATTTTGAATAGGAGAGATATATAGTTAATTTTATCCTTTTATTTCTACAAATCATAAGAGACAGTTTAGATTGCTTACCCAAAAGAGGCTCCCTAATTATTTCTAATGGGATACATCAACTCGAGTGGCACCCAAAGATTATTCTGAACAAATGCACATATTGTTTGACTTTACTTGGGATAAACAAAAGGCTTAAAATTAGATTATTGCTTAGACACAGAACCATTAAATTAAAATAAGGCCAGACATTTTGAATTAAGTCAGTTTAAGATAGTCACCTTTCATTAAATCATGGCTACAATATTTGGATTGTTTTTTTTCCCAGTTTTATGCAGCAACCATAAAACACAGTAAAATTTTCACAGGAACTGTACAGTGCTTTTGTACAATGTCACAAGATCAATGGCTTCAAATGAATTTCTTTTCATACAAAGAGAAACTCCAGTAACCACTAAATCACAAAGAACAGTACAAAAATATTTTTAAAGTCGTTGAAATCATTATTTCTCTGGTTTTCCCTTTTCCCTTCAAATAGAAAAAGTTGTGTGTGTGCATGTGTATGTGTGTGTGTGTGTACAACTTTGTGCAGTTTCCTCTCATTCCTTTTATTTTCTAAGGGCTCCAACACATCATCGCTATTTAAAACGTAACAAATTTAAACTTATGTGAGAAAAAAAACTAAGAAGTTTTATTTATAGCCTTATTTGTATTGAGCAGCTTTTGCAAAAACACGTTTTTTGGATTAAAGGAAATGTTTGTGGTAACATAAGCTCTATTTGCCGTTTCAAAATTTATAAATTAAGAAGGGAAAGGACATGAATTAAAGCATGAGTGACTTCATAAAAAATGTTTTACAGAATTTATGAATTTAAATTTGTGTTACCCCACAAGTAGACAAAATTATTTAAGGACATAAAGTATTCATTGGACAAAATAAAAAAAGAAATTTTCCTAGCTATTATGTTTCCACTGAACTTTTTGTAAATATATCCAATGGAAACTTTAGTTGTTTACCACAGGATTCGAATTCCAATATGATTTTGTGATTGGAAACAAGATGTTGAATTTGTGTGTGTGTGTGTGTGTGTGTGTGTGTGTGCAGAGAGAGAGAGAGGAAACAGGAGAGAGAGAGAGAGAGAGCACCAGGGAGAGAAGAGAGACACTGGAGACACTGATAGAGAAATAGTGACTTCATAATAGGAGCAGCTTGAAGGGGCTTAGAGTGTCAGTTGAACAGTTTGGATTCTAAAGCAGTTGTGAGGCTATTTATACTCCCTAAATGTACAGTAAACACACAACATTTCACTTTTCAAAACAGTGGAAATATGTTAACAATAAAGCATAAAATTTACAAATAATTTCATATTTTTCAAATGTGAAGAATGCTTCATTCAAAAAATAATCATTCTGGCCCATCTGTTTCCAGTTCTCATGGCATATCTCATAACAGAGCATGCTCTAATCAAGAAAAAAAAAAGAGAAAACTGACAGCTATTTTAAAAATCCATGTAAAAGTTTTGTAGGTTGCCTGAGGCTTCTTGGACTTTAGAGCCTGCCATCTCAGAAATGTGAAAACTTTGTTGTTGTTGTTGTTGTTTAATTTTATTGTCAACATGATGTACAGAGGGTTTATAGTTGGGTACATCGGTATTGAGTACATTTCTTGTCAAACTTGTTACCCCTTCCCTCATTTTTCTCCCACTTTCCCTCCACCTAGCTCCCCAAGTTATACAGTTCATTCCCAACATATTATCCTGTATGTATCACTGTTGCATCGGTTTGCCCTTTGTGCTTTGTCTGAAAACTTTGGAGGAAACATACTATTGGTGTGTTGTTTTACCTATTGGGAGCATTTGTTTGTTGAGTTTGAGAACCACAAACGTTTACCCCTTTCACAGCAGAGAAGCCAGGAGAACTTCTGGTAATTTACTGAGACTACAAAATTAGAATATTGATATGCCAAAGCAGCCAAGACCCAGAGAAAGATATCAGGGAATGGTCTGTACATAGAAGTAAGCCCAGCACTCACAATTTCCCTTCCAGGCATTGGACTCCCAAGAGAGAAAAGGAGTGTGTGGGGGGGGGAATAAAAGTACATGGAGAAATGGTAAACAAGTCTCATCCAGGTCTATGAAAATTATTAACTCACAGATCCAAGAGACCTATTCCCAAATTTGACGCCCAAATAAAATGAAACCATCATACAGCCTTGTCAAGTTGCCACAAGCCAGTCATAAAGACATACCTTAAAAGAAATCAGGATCTAAAAGCATAGTATCTGTACTCCACACAAATGAACAAAGATGAGATGAGAGATGTGTTCTTGTTGTAAGCCGGCACACTGGGGAACAATGAAAGGAAGTAAACAGCAACCTACAATTCTATATGCATTGAAGATTTCTTTTGAAATTCAGGTGACAAGAATACTTTTCTAGATGCACAAAGTTTAAAAGTTTGTCAGCAGCAGACCCACACTGTAAGACATGTTAAAAGGAACAAATCAAGTAGAGAAAAATGATACCAGATAGAAGTTTGTTTCTACACTAAGGAATGAGAACACCTGAAACTTGTAAGGCAATATAAAATAAATGTTAAATAATAACATAATTATAGAGATAAAGCCAATGTACTGTTGAATTTATAATCTGAATAAAAAACTAAAATATAAAACAATTCAGTACAAATACCCAAAGGAAGAGCAAGGATTATCCTAAGTATCTGTTCATGAAGTAGTATAGCATCATGTAGACATGAGTGAGTTAAGATTGAATCACCAAAACCTTACAGCTAATAAGCAAGTAAAAAGATGAAATAACAATATACTTAATAGAAGACAGGAAAGAAAACCAAGGATACACGGTACAAAATAACAAAGAGCAAGACTATAAATTTAAACCCAACCACCTAAATTATCACATTAAATAGAAATGTAAGCCTAACCATACCAATTACCCGATCAGGCAAAACAACCAACATAAAAGGCAAAGGTCATTAGATTGTCAGCTGTATGATTAAACTAAATGATGCTCACAAGAAACATAATTTAATTAAAAGGACACAAATACAAACTAAACATATGGGAAAATATATGTGTTAATGGCAATCAAAGTGGTAGTGCTTTTATATATATTAGACAAATATTGCAGTGCTAAGAATATAACCACTGAGAGAAAAGTTCATTTCATAATAACAAAAGGTCATCTGAGATTTATTATATATTTTGTACTAAATATGAAACAATCTGGGCTTGGAAATTTTCTTGTGGAAAATATTTCAAAATATTAAGTTAATTTTAAATTTTAATTTTTACTTTCCTGTCACTTGTTTTTAGTATATATTAATTGCACCAAAGTTTCATCACACGATTTCAGACATGAATATATAATATTTTTTATTGTCAAGGTGATGTACAGAGGGGTTTCAGTTAGGTAAGGTATTGAGTACATTTCTTGTGAACCTTGCTACCCTTTCCCTCAATTTTCTACTTTCCCTCCCCCAACCTCCCCTCAAATTGTACAGATCGTTTCCAACATATTGTCTTGTATATATCACTGTTGCATTGGTTCCCCTCTTGTCCTTTGTCTTGCCAATGAATATATAATATTTTGATCAGAATAACTCCATTGTTTTCTCCCCTACCCTTTGATCAACAGTTTTCACTGAGGTTTTTCATGTTATCTTCACACATAGTGACAATCTATTTCAAAATTATTGATGGCCCATCTTTCTTTGCTCTCTCCTCTACCTCTCATTCTCCTAAACAGTTATTTAGCTAGGCTCATGTTCTCATACTCCTCAAAATTATGTGTATATAATTTATTTCATATATATATGAAAAATACAAAATAAATTTTATTTCACCTTCACAATAGAGAAAATGATCAACATATCTGTAATGGCAAAGCCTGAGAAGGATATAAGTGTGATATTAACAGCTCAAATCCAATAGTATTTAAATAGTTAACACACTATGAACAAATTTAAGTTTATTTCAAGGCAAGCCTTGCTTAATATTTGAGAGTCAATCAATGCAACTTACCACACTACTAGAATAATGATGAGAAATCATATAATTTTCTCATTAGAAGCAGAACAATCATTTCATAAATCTAACACCCAGTCATTAAAAAATCCATTAGTAAATCTGGAATCGAAAGAAAATTCCTTAATATGATTAAAAATTAATAGTATCTACAAACACCTACATCAAACATTAAGTCACTGGTCAAATATTGGAGTCTTTCCTCTGCAGAATTCCCAGAATGAGGATGTCTGCTGCTGGTATTTCTATTTAATAGACACCGGCCAGACTTACCCAAGTCTATTAAAGTGACACAAAACATACTGGGAGTATAAAAAGGGAAAAGTAAGACTTACAACTCTCACTTTTCACATTTGACATGAATGTATATGTAGAATGGAAAGGATGTGCGGAAACATTATTAATACTTAGAAAAGAATTTTGCAAGATCATTGCACAAGTAGGTAATAGGCAAAATGATTGGTTTGCATACTAGCAAGAAGCCATTAGAAAGTAAAACAAAAGGGCAACATTTACAATGGCATCAAAAACATAAAATGTCCATTTGCAAATGTATAAGATATGTGTGTATATGTGTGTGTGTGTGTGTGTGTGTGTGTGTGAAAGGCTGTAAAACAGTATTGAACAAAATTAAACATTCTTGTCAACCAAATTTTTAAATGTATAAAGAATTTGCATAAAATAAAGTATAGCTAATCTTGAAAAGTAAAATTAGAGGGTTTATATTATGATGCTTCAAGACTTCTGTGATTAATTACAGTGCAATAAACACTAGGTCACTGGAAGAGACTAGAAGTGAGCAGAAACATATTCATACTTACATAGATACCCAGCTCATGGTAAATATGACAATGTATCTCAAAAAGAAAAAGTGATCTTTCTTAGTGATTAACAGTGAACAGACTATTCCATAATGAAAATAATTAATCCAGACACTCAACTCACATACAAGCAACGATGAATCCTAGAGGAGTCATAGATCTGAACATGAAGGTAAACTAAGATTGTAGAAAATAATTCTTAAAAAAAAAAGTCAGGTACCAGGCTCAATCCTAGCTACTGAGAAGTCTGAGATCTGAGAATCTCAGTTTGAAGCCAGCTCAGGAAAACAAACCCTAGAGAGGTTTTTGGGGTTTTTTTCCAATTAACCAGCAAAAAGCCAGAAGTGGAGCTATAGATGGCTCAATTGGTAGAGTATTAGTTGTAAGTGAGAAAGTCAAGCAAGTACATGATGAGAAGGAAAAGAGAGAGAAAGAAAGAGAGAGGGAGGGAGGGATGGAGGGAAAGAAGGAAGGAAGAAGGGAAGGAAGGAAGGAAGGAAAGAGAGGGAGGGAGGGAGGGAGGGAGGGAGGGAGGGAGGGAGGGAAAGAAAAAGGGGATGGGAAAGAAAGGGGCTCTTCCCAAGAGAGAATTTCTCATTATTTTCCTAAACAGAGCTGTTTCTATCATTTTTAGTTGATAGTTCATTTTAAATTCAAAATGATTCTTAACTTTTTATGAAGAATTCTTGAGATTAATGCACACATGAAAAATGAAATAAATAAAACTATATGTAAAATTAGAAACTACTCTGGCCTTTACAGTTCACATTATGCTTGGTTTTGTTTTTTCTTCTCTCAAACTATATGTATCACTCAAACTATATCTCTTATCTCTTCTATATTTTAAATAACATTAACTTAGAGTCACTGAAATAAGGAATCCATATTATAGAAATTAGCAGAATTCATTTTTGTGCCCACTCTCTCCACAGATGATTAGTAAACATTTATTCAGTAAAGCTTGGAATAAAATCCAAACTTTCTAAGCAGGTCAAAATGAGATTTCTTTTTCCTAGGGTTATTTGGCATTCTACTTCTTTCCTTATACTCAACCAGAATTTTATATACAGATAGCCCAAATAATATAGGATATTTTCAAGCTCGTATTGTAGGGAAAAGGTCATTATTCTTTAAAAAAAAATAAATAAAGAGCACAATGGGTAATAGTTACCGAGCTCTTAACTATGACCTGACAACAGCTTTTAACACTTCATTTTCCTTATTAACCCCCTACAAAATTTCAAGAAAAAGAAAAAAAACAGAAATAAAAGCCAATAAGAACACAAAAGCCAGAAAATATTTTTTCTGCCCTACAGACCCCACAACAAGACATTTTAGATTCTAACATCGTGTCTATATGGGGAGAGAAGCCCGACCCTTAAGTCCATGCACAAAATGGAACACCTTGCCTCTGAACTAGATACAATTTCATATTTTTACATTCATATAGATCACTAATTCTTAATGGTTGAAACAAATACATCATTTCTCTTTCTATTGGAATGTCAATGCTTTGAAACTACTTTAGTGGGTTTTTTTTTGTTTTTGGCTTTTGGTTTTGGTTTTTGTCAGTTGTGGGACTTGAACTCAGAGCCTGGGTTCTATCTCTGAGTTCTTTTTGCTCAAGGCAAGTTCTCTACCACTTTGAGCCACAGCACCACTTCCGTTTTTCTGGTGGTTAATTGGCAATAAGGGTCTCAAAGACTTTCCTACTGGAGTTGGCTTCAAACTGTGATCCTCAGATTTCAGCCTCCAAAGTAGCTACGATTACAAGTGAGAATCACCAGCACCCAGCTTACTTTAATTTTTAATATAATTTGAATATTTAATGGCCTATACAAGAAAATAAAGATCAGCAATGATTTAACTTTACAAATCAAGTTTTATTAGAGGTAGTAATATAGTGTCATAATTAGAGAAAATTAAGCAAAATTTTGGTACTTTTGCTTAGCAACCTAAAATTATTAGCTGTGCAGTATTATGCTTCATAACTGTTGAGAAGCATGAGAGGAGTATAATGTGTTACCTAATACCAACGTATTTGAAAAGATAAAATTAAATACTCAGGGAATCAGTAACGAAGCTTAAGCTAAAAAGAAAACATGAGGAATCACTGTGGAATATAAAAGCAAGAAGTAAAATTGGTTCTCAGAGCTGAGGATTGAGGCGAATCTTTAAAACTATTTGGAGCCAGGTACTAGTGTCTCATACCTGAAATCCTAGCTATTCAGAAGACTGACATTTTAGGATTATGGTTCAAAACCAGCCCCAGAAGGAAAGTTTGTGAGACTCTGATCTCCAAGTAACCATCAAAAAGCCAAAAGTAAAGCTGTGACTCAAGTGGTAGAGTGCCAGGCTTGAGTGAGAAAACCAAGAGACAGTGGCCAGACTTTGAGTTCAAGCCCCAGTGCTAGAAAAAGTGGAACAAACAAGCGAAAACATGGAATTTAGACGAGTTACCACCACATATCTAGATTCAGACTGAGACAGTGGTGAGGACCTAAAGGTAGACATGATTCTAGCATCAGAACCTAATATACCAGGGAAGAGGCTAATTATTTTGAGCAAAACTACACATTGGGGATCATAAGAGAATACAGTGTCATGAGTAACGCAGGCTGAACTGTGGTGAGCCAGGAGGAGATTCCAGTCAGTGTGGTTCGACATGGTACTATAAACAACCAAAGCCATTTTCATAACTTGCCTATGAGACTATCCAATGCACTAAAGGGAATTTTACTTAGTTTGAGCATAGGAAAGTTCTTCCTAAAGTGGAATTGGAATGAAATCTGTCTACTTGTTTGCAATAAAAATCGTCATGACTTTCCATAAGAGATTATTATTTTTGACATGAAGCAAAGGTCAGAATTTGGGTGTGTATTTGTGTCTCTGAATATGATGATTTGTGTAGGTGTTTTAATTTCCAAAGTCAGGGTCAGGAGGCAGGTTAGGGCTACACAGAGTTATGGCAACCAATCAAGCTCTCTTTTTTTTTCCGTCCCCAAAGTAGTCAATTCAGTGGAAAACCATCAATCAGCTAAGTTTAAATTAGAAGAGTTCTAAATTAGCTGTGAAAAGCAACCACCATTCATTTTTAAAAAGTATAAAAGTAAAACCATTTTTTGTTAAAGATATTGTTCTTTAAACATGAAACAAAGGTCAGGATTTGGGTGTGTATGTATCCACATATGTATATACACATTTCCGTGTGTTATAATTGCCAAAGGGGTCAGAAAGCAGGCTACCACTATATCAAGTCAAGCTGACCAATCAAACTGTCAAAATGTCCACAAAGTAGACACTTAGCTGAAAAAGTTTCAAACAACTAAGTTTAAAATAAATTTGGTTTTATGCATTCAATGTGAAAAGTCACAGAAAGTTTACCTAATGAAAAGTATTAATGCATGTATTTGCTTTACAATTTCTAACAACTTATCACTGTTTTGTAGAAACAAATTTGATTAAACTTTTCGGACACACACAAAAAAAGCTCATTTCTACCCTAGGCCTTTTTTTTTCCTAAGTGCTTGGAAATTGATTTCCAATTCATAATAAAAAGTTCAGCAAAATTGCCAAATGAAAAACTCATCAATTACTTTTCATTTTATAAATAGACTTTTAAAAACACTTTGCTAATTTTACAGAAAGTCATTAGGTTAAATAAATCACCTTTTGGTTACACTTACTAATGGAGAAAAATAATTCTAATATATAATTTATTTCTAAATGCCTCAATGTTTTAGGAAGTATTAATAAGGTCCTGATTTCCTGTATCTTAAGCCAACCATTAAGTTTGATCATTGCTTTCCCAAGTCTTAGGAAAACGAATTACGAAACATATAATGGCCTTCTTGGAAAGGTAGTGACATATGGGCTTGTTTACAAAACTACTTTCTTTGACTTCCAAGTTAAATTAAGGAAGGTTGGGCCTATGCTGTAAACTCCAAAGAGCAACCATTGCACATAAATCCATTTTGATTGAAAGAGTATGTGGAGAACCAAGCTCACCATCTAATGTCAAGTAGCAGGTTATACATGAGAGAAAAAAATCTAAAGATTTTTCCCTCCTGGTTTTGGTCAGCTTTGGGGAATAGAAAAGCCAGAAGATACTTGGCATAGGACTGGCTCTCTCACCGCTGATACAAGACCAATAAATTGATGAGAAACGGCTTCTCCAAATGGCACCTGTTATTTCTGACCTGTTCTTTTCCAGTAGGGCAGGAGCCATCTGGGAACAAAGATTAAACTGCAGGGTTTGAGAGACTTCCATCTGTATTTGTCACAAAACCTTTTCTTAAAAAATAAGTTTTTTTATTGTGAAAATACTGTACAGAGGGGTTACAATCACACGAGCAAGGTAATGAGTCCATTTCTTATCAAGCATTGTTGCCTCCTCCTTTGTTTTTCCCCTACCATCCCTTCCCTCCCATCTCCACAACTACATCCCACCCCCACCGCCACCCCCGCCTAAATTGTAAAGTTGGTTTTTAGACATAGCGTCTTGTACATCTCATTGTTGCAATGGGTCCACCTGTATCTCTATTTAAACAATTTATTTTTCCCCTTCCGCTCCCCAAATTATACAAACATCAAATACAGTGAAAACAGGGGTTATACTGTGGAGGAAGGACATACAGAGCAACCAGGAAAATCATGTGGGACCTTATAAATAGGCTAGAAATAATAGCAAGAAAGAAAAAAAACACTGTGTCCCTATCTTGGGGTTCAAATCGCTTAACATCATCTTTTCTGGACATATGTACATAGCTTTTGACCTTTTCTACTTATTGCAAATAAGGGAAACCATGGGACCTATGTTTCTTTGGGCCTGGCTTACTTCACTTAATATAATTTTTTCCAAGTGTTTCCATTTCCTAACAAATG
>NW_012267250.1:9706833-9724706 GCF_000151885.1 Dipodomys ordii
GGGTTGGTTCCATATCTTAGCTATGGTAAATAATGCTGCAATAAACATAGTTGTGCTGGTAGCTTTACTATGGTCTTGTTTGTGATCATTCAGGTAAATGCCCAAAAGTGGGATTGCTGGGTCCTAGGGAGCTCTATGTGGAGTCTTTTGAGGAACCTCCATACTACTTTGTTGCAAAATCTTTTAAAACTTCTGAGTGAGAAGATGCTTCCTGTCTTGTGGCCTATACCAAAACTAGAAAAAACAAAACTAAAAATAAGAAAAATAAACAGAGAGGAATACAGAAGAACAATGAGAGAAAAGAAAGAACAAGGAAGGAGTCATTAAGAGAGGGGGTGTCAAAGGAGAGGAAGGGAAGGGAAAAAAAGAAAGGAAAGGAAGGGGAAAAGGAAAAAGGAAGGGAAGGGCAAAAGGAATGGGAAGGGAAGGAAAAGGGAAGCAGGAGGGAAGCATTCAGGAAGGGAGGAAGGAAGACTAAAATAACTAGATTCACTAAAAACAAATATTTAAAGAAAAAAATTTAAAATATATATGCTTTGAACATGCAAGGAAATTAAAGAGGACACTCTGACATATAAACATAAAAAATAGAATAAAATGAAAATAGAACTGATTTTCTAAAGAAAAATGATGACCCTGAAGGACTGTAAAACAGTAAAGAGCGGAAATGACACTGCAGGAAAAATCAAGCAGTGCCACGAAGAAACAAGAAGTGTAATGAAAAAGACGGAGAGATTATCCCAAATGCACGATTGGATGGAAAGATTTTGACCCATAATGCAAACAATTATCTATGTAGCCTTTCTTGTAAAGCCAGTCCAATGAGCATTGCTGGAGTAGCAGTTACCTATCAGAGCATTGCCTCAAATGGCCAGTCATGTGTCAATCACATCATGTGAGTTCTGAGAGAGTTGAGAGCAGTAGCTAGTTTTTGTCAACTCTCTCACTCACACATACACACACACACACACACACACACACACACACACACACACACAGATTTTCATTCATGCTCACATAGAGCATCTTTCCAATCAAGAAAACTAGAAATGTCTATCTGTATCTACAACTCTCATCAGATAGCATAAGTCATGATTTTTGCATGCATGTAGTAGAAAAGAAGAGTAAAAATGTTTGCTATCATGTTCATCCTAGTTCTTTATTCTTTTCACAAGAACATGCATGTAAATTAATTGAAAACATTTTATAATTTTTCAAAGGACCAACATGACTTAACAAAAATAATAACAATTTTGAACACCTACTTGGAAACATTGAATATTCTTTGGACTTAAACAATTAGATGTTTGAATCCCTTACTCTGAATGCTAATGTATGATTACTTTTCTCCTGTTCCACATTCATCTCTATATATAAACTAGTTAAGTCACAGTATAATTATGGAATATGCTAGTAGAAGGAAGACAAAATGTTTTATCAATGCATGTAAGCATCATTTACATTAGCATCTGTTACAAAATTGGTTTACAATTTTATTTCTAAAGGCTTACAAACTGTGGGTCACAAGCATTAGTATTTTTAGACCCTAATTTTATGGGACTAAGTCCATTTTTAATCTTAGTTTTTTTTCAGCATACATTTGAATGCATCTTAAAGATATGCAAAATATGTCTTCCTATTGAAAAAAATCTTTCTGATCTCTTTAGATCCCTTTTGCAAACTGAGCTGGAAGACAGACAGGTGATAGATAGATAGATAGATAGATAGATAGATAGATAGATAGATAGATAGATAGATAGATAGATAGATGTAATGGAGTACTTTGTCTTCTGAGAAGGCAGTTATATATCAGAACCATGAGCTCTACTTTGGAAGTCCTAATTGATCACGTACAGCACTGGACCACAGCCTATTTCAGTCAATTACTGGTAATTGTGATGCTTTTGTAGCAATAGAAGTCTAATCCAAGCTATTTCTCTAAAGATGCCATACAAATAAGTACATAAAAAAGTGCTCAAGCTCACTAATTATTAGGAAATGCAAATCAAATCCATGAGGAAAATTATATAGAAGTAGCTGAAAAATTAAAAATGCATCTACTGGGGTTGGGGGTTTAGCCCAGCAGAAGGGCGCCCGCCCAGCATGCGCAAGGCCCTGGGTTCGGTCCTCAGCCCTGGGGAAAAAAAAAAGCTACAAAAATGCATCTACTATCTATCCAAGTTCTGGATATCCAGCCTAAATAATTTAAATCAGAAATGCAAAGATGCATAAGCACACCTATGTTTATTGTAGCATAATTCACAACAGTCAAGATGTGGAAATAACAGATGAATGGGTAAGAAGTAGGTGGTGCATACACATAGTGGAAGAGTATTTGTCCAGTAAAAAGAAAGAAGTTCTTGGGATGCATATGGTGTCGCATGCCTATAATCTCAGCTATTTTTAGCAGAGATTGGGAGAATCTGGGTTCAAAGCCAGGTGCAAAAAGTAAGCAAAACTCCACCTCAACAAACAAGCTAGACATGGAGGTAGACACCTCTAATTTCAGGTACAGACATAGATTGGAATCAATTGAAGAATTATAGTCTGAGACCAACCAAAGAAAGAATGCAAGAGCCTATTTATAAAATAACTAAATTAAAAAAATAAAAGAATGACTCAAGAGGCAGAATGTTTGCCTGAGTTCAAACCTTAGCATCACCAAATAATTACAAAAACAACAAAAACAATATTATTAAAATTAATAGGAGAAAGTTTTATATTCTGCACAACATGAGGATGTTGTGTTAAGGGGAATGTGCTAATTATATAAGACAAATCCTGCATGAACTTGCATTTGTGAGAGATCTAAAATAATAACATTCATGGAATCACAGAGGAGAAAGGCTGAATCAGAGGATAATATCAACTTGACATAAGGTGGACCCTAAAGTTTCAGTCCAGCAAGATATATAAGCTGTTGTGATCTTCTGTGTAGCACATACAGAAAAACTATGCACACTTAAACATTTGTCGAGAGCAGATCTAATATTAACTGCTCTTGCCAGAATAAAGTAAAATAAAATAATAAGTGTCATCCAATGTAATGAATATACTTACCACCTCGCTCTTGTTTTAAAAAATTCCATTCTGGAAGTGGCGCTGTAGCTCAAGTGGTAGAGCGCTCACCTTGAGCTGAAGAGCTGAGGGACAGCGCCCAGGCCCAGAGTTCAAGCCCCACTACCAACCAAAAAAAAACAAAAAACAAAAAAAAATTCCATTGTACAATACAAGAAACTATGGCTCCTTAAGATATGAATAACTTTGGGTTTGGAGAAGGAAACTAATTAGATGGGTGTGGAATATGTTGTGTCAGAAAGTAGAGTAATGCAAAGAATGATCAAGTCTTGTCCAAAAGGTACCGGATCCAACTTGAAAGTTCTCTTATTTGCAAATTTGAATATCAAAATACATCATAACAGTAAAAGATTGTAACATTTAAGTAATATATGTGCATGTGGAACTACTCATAAATACATGAGCTAAAAAATATAAACATATGGAGGGGAAGGAGGATACATCAGTAGAATTACAATTAACAGAATCACAGTAATAAACTTCAAATATTATGATTTAGTTATTATCACAATAATTGATTTAAGAAGGGAAGAACAAAGAATGTTAAACTTGTATCTTTGGTAAGGATCTGAGTATTTACATAGTCATAGCATGTATTCCCATAAAATTATTAACAGCTTATTAATAAATGGAGAAATTTGCAGATATCCTCTTATCCAAGGAATAAACATTAATAGTACAAGTAATTGTGCAAATGATCATTGGCTCTTCCTAATACACTGCAATAAGAAGAACACAGCATTGTTACTGTGGTATATGTGTCAAAAATGCATAAATCATGAAAAACATCAGAAAAACTCAAAGATGAATATTCTACAAAATAACTTCCAGGTTAGGGTCCATAAAAACAAGACTGCATAACTCTATTTTTAATTTTGCTTTTATTTAAGAAGTTGTCCAAAAGGGTTTCAGTTCCACACATTAGTTTATGAATACAGTACATTTTGATCCATGTCACCTTCTCCATTGATTTACCCATCTCTTCCAAACCTACCCAGGCCCTCAAGTTACCTGCTTCCATTTTCTCAGATACACATTGAGTATTCTGACTGCATTCAACTATCCTTCCTCTCTCCATTCTTCTGCTCCCCACCGACCTCCTGACAACATGAGATGATCTTGTAAACTGAAAGGCACTGAAGGAAAACTCAAATATAACACATGCCTCTGAATTGTATCCTAGACTTATAAATGACCTTGTTGGACTAAACAGTGAAATGTCTTATAGGCCAGTGATCATATATTAGTTTAAGTTTGTTGCCAAAATAATACCTAGTGCTTCTAAACATTACTGATAATAAGTTGAGCATAAGCATTGTGAACAAATTTTAGGTGAATGCCACATTCTTTGTCATTCTTACATGTGCATTTTTAAATACAATGAAATTCTCCACTATGATCTCCGAATCTCTATGAAAAATAACGAAAGTGTAATATTAATAGATGTTCCAGAGTTCCCTACAGCCCAGGCTGGCTTTGACGTTTGATCTTCCAGTTCTTAACCTCCTGAGTAACTAGGAGTAAAGGCATGAGCCAGAAGAATATGACAAAATTGACCCATTGTTAACACAGATGTCTGAAGTTTTGCTTTTTAAATGGATAGCAAATCACTTGATTATAACTGTTCTAAAAATTTTAAACAATCTCATAATTTAAAAGTTTTAGTTGGATAGATTTGCACAAAGAACTGGAGTCTATTGGTCTATTTAGAGCATGTACATAGCACATGCAAGGCTTTGGGTCCAATCCCCATATCACAAAAGAAAAGAAAAGAAAATAGATACTAGATGTAAACGCAGAAGAAAATATTGATATAGTATGATTGTATTGTTTCTGTGTCTGGTTGTTTAAAATTAGTCAATTTTGCATGACAATATTTAATTTTGTAATGTTGAAGCAAGTTACACAATTTTTTATTTTTTATTTTTAAATCTAGTTTCTAAATTACTGACACACAATTTGTAAATATGAGCTCAAAACATATTCAAATTAAAACAGCCAGTCTTGATTCTCCCAGGAGAGTAATGAATTGGCATTTTAATTACTAACAAGTTTAATGATTCTATCCAGGTGTAAACCATCAGAAAATTTAGCACATTTCTCTAAGCCACTGCTTTGCATTTGTATGAAATTTTGATGTTATTGATTTTCTAATGTAAAATACAGGTTGAGAAAATGTCAGATTTGTACTCTAGTTACATTATTTTGTTTCAACTATAAATTACTAAACTATTAAAACTACCGATATTGGATGAAACAATAGTATGTACCATCCGGAGAGGTTTGACCTAAATGACATTGTTGGCAAAACTATAATGAGCTGAAGAGTTGCTTTATGGGAAATAGATTTGTTATATAAACAGTCACTGGAATCGTATATTCTATATCTATAAGTACTATTCCTGTTATTTTTCAATTTTAATGAAACTGTCTATTCAGTGTAGCTCTCTTGGATTTTCAAGCTCTGTTAGTTTTCAAAATAACAAGGCAAGTCTCACAAAGACACATAGCAACTGCCAAGACTGTAATTACTTTTATATTGATTTAAATCTACTAAAATATTAAAATATTTTATCTCCAAAAATGACCTGAAAATATACTAGTGAGATTGAAATTTAAGACAAGGGATTTAAAAAAAATTAAATTGGTGCCAAATCTCTTTCTTTGTCTTTAGAGTATCCCTTTGGAAAGCACTTTTTTTAAAAAAAAGTTTTATGAAGATAAGGAAAATGAGTTTTAAACTGCTGTACAATTTAAATTTTGGTTCTATTTCTATATTTAATAAGATTTATTTCTTTATCTACTGTCTAGTTAGCTAGCTATAGTACCATAAATAATAGATAACATGTGAGGTGATACCATTTAAATATGTGATTTATAAATATGTTTCATTATGAAAACAATACTAGGTTCATTTATTATTTTATATTGGGATTTTGATTGCTTAACTTAGTAGTTCTGGAATATTGCTGTTTTCTAAGCCTTCTATAGTTCTCTGCATATAAGCCTTCTATAATTCTGACCTATTTAGCTTTCCTCAGATTCTGCATCCTACCAATTTTCCTGTCATTTGAGATAAAACTTTTGTGTGGAACCTAAGTCTCAAATGAAAGACTGAATGGCCTATACTCATTTTTAGTCAAAGAGAAAATATTTACCATACACGATATTCACATATCTTGAGTTTTACAAAGTAGCAATTTTTAATTCAGGAAAAGTACTCCTAATCTGAGACATTGAATTCAGAGCTGACTGTGGGAAGAAAGGGTGCTGGAGTCATCTGGCCTCGCATCACAGTGCCCTCTGGTGGAGGTTTTCTTAAAACTCCATCTCTGTGCCCAAGGAAAATGATTTTCCATGCTGAGTAGTTAAATCATAGTGTTCTGAACTACTGAAATTCTCTATCACTCGGTCATTTAAAAATGTTTAACTAGACATGAAATTGTTTTTAAGGACATAACAGGCATTCATAGTTTGGAAGATGTGAAGTTGCAAATACAAATTAAATGCAAATTGAGGGATGTTTGTTTCTCATCTACATTTCTTAGTTATTTTATTAAAATAAATTTCCCTTTTTTGAACTTAAAATCAATATTCAAAGAAGAAAGAGTGTAATCAAAATCTTAACTAGTAAGGTAAACTCCTTAGCAAACACATTTCAGATTTAGGTCATGAAAACTATTTCTTGTTCGAAGCACAAAGATTGTAATTTTTTTAATCACAGGAGATAAAAATAACACTGAAAGTTTGGTTTATAATATGTACTTATTTTCATTGTGATTTTTTTCAAACTGTTAAATTTTTATTCCCCAGTTTAAGAATTAACTTTTTCCCCAATGATAAATTAATGTTGCTTATTAGGTGTTATTTGAAAATAATGTGGTTCATTTCTTTTTCCTCTCAGCCTTAAACATACTTCTCTGCTTAGTTTCATGACTAAGGAAATGTGAACTTTATCATATGTCACACAAACACCTTCTTTCTCTTTCTCTCTCCCTCCCTCTCTCTCTCTCTCTCTCTCTCTCACACACACACACACACACACACACGACTTCCTTATTCTTCATGTTTATTTCTAATTAAATTTTATTTTTACAAAAACTCAGATTGGTTGGCTTCAGTTTCTGATCTTTCTCTTTTCTTGCCCAAACTTACCCCACTTTTTCTAATTGGTTAATGCTAGAGATACTCACTAACTACTTAAAAGCTTGTTTTACCCTACTTAATTGGGAAATTAAACAAGTATCAAGAATTTCAGGGCTGTAGTTAAGACTTTCTTCACAGAGTTGGAGGAGGAAAACTAAAGAGAGTTAAGCAAAAAGCTATCTGTAGCATTTTATTTCCATAGAAAATAAAATAGATTTTTGTCCCTCTACATAAATCTCTTTTAGTCTGTCTCCTGCAAATGGGAAAGGGGGGGGGTGAGACACTGGTTTTTCACATTTAAATGTCTGTAATTACAGACGATTAAGTAACTGGCAACGTTTATAACTAGGGAAGTAATCGGAGCTTTTTCTGAAACTATAACCATGATCAAACGATTATGAGTAAGCTCATCCAAGCTACAAGTGTTGGACAAAAATCTTAAAATAAAAACAAAATTAGAATGAGAAAATGTGAAACAGAGTGGAACTTGGTGTTAGTTTCCTTTCGGAAAAATGGCCTAATTAGTGAGACCAGATTGGATTAAAAACATAATTGAGAAATTCAACCTAACCTAAAAGTAACTTGAAATTTTAGATAAAGTAAGCTTACTGTGGCGAATCCTTGTTTTTCTGGACAATAAAGAAAATCAAGAAGAATGAAATTCTCTACAGCTGGTAAAAATGGAGTCCCATTGACAAGGAAAGGTAAATCTAAAGTTCCTCCTGTAGAGTATGTATAAGTACAGTGAAACTGAAGACCCCACTAGAAATTGAACTGCAAAGGGGTGTCGGCTGCACTGCCCATGGTTACAATATGAGCATCCTGGCCGGCCCTGGATCCACAGGAAACGTGGGTAGTCTTGAAACAAGGCCCTCTCCAGAAATGTAATTCAATGTGGCCAAGAACTCGATCTGCTCCTCTCCTTCCCCAGACTACAAGCAGACCCTGAAGTTATATTTATTGATACAATAAAATAAAGTCATCAAAGAAAAAAATATCTGAGACCAGGTCATTGTGACACTTTCTTCGTGTGTGTATGTGTGTGGGAGAGATTGTTTGGTTTTTGTTTTTTGGGGATTTTTGTTGTTTTTTGTTTTGTCAGTCGTGGGGCTTGGACTCTGGGCTTGAACTCTGTCCCTCAGCTCTTCAGCTCAAGGCTAGCGCTCTACCACTTGAGCCACAGCGCCACTTCCGGCTTTCTGGTAGTTTATTGAAGATAAGAGTTTCACGGACTTTCCTGCCCGGGCTGGCTTTGAACCGCGATTCTCAGATCTCAGCCTCCTAAGTAGCTAGGATTACAGGCGTGAGCCACCGGCGCCTGGCTATTGTTTGTTTTTTTTAACTGCATTTTTTTCTTTTGGCTTTTCTCTTTTTGGTACTAAGGATTGAACCGAGGACATTGTACTTGTAATCACTTTGCCACTGAGTTACATCCCAGCCCTCACTGTAAATTCTTTTAAGTCCTGGGTCCTAGTTTCCCACCCAAAATACCAGGGACAGCCAAATTTAGGAAGATTCAGTCGGTTTTTCTCCACCAGCCCTTTGGGGGCTCTTTGTCCCAAAGAGTCTCTCATGAAAAAATGAGGCTCTGGCATTCTAGGGGTTCAGATGGTGGCTATAATGCATTGTATCTACAACCAAAGTTCCTTTCAGGAAATCTTCCTGTATCTAATTTAATTCTAAACTACCTTTTCCTGCTGGCTGCTTCCTCTGTCATGTGAGCTGTAGCAGATCACTCACTCACACACACACACACACACACACACACACACACAGAGGCACATACACACCCAGTCATACCTGCATACTTACATATTCTCCTGTTACACATTTAAAATTACTCTTCTCTTAAGTCAGAGTTGGAATTTGTCATCATTCTCCTTTAGATTTACATGGCATTTCTGATTGTGAATAAGATTTATTGTCTTGTTTCATTTTATTTTTGTAGTCATTAAGATCGACTTAAAAGTTTCTACTTGGCTAGGTGCCAGTAGCTCATGCCTATAATCCTAGCTACTCAGGAGGCTGAGATCTGAGGACTGGGATTCAAAACCAGCCCAGGCAGGAAAATCCATGAGACTTTTTATCACCTATTAACCACAAAAAAATGCCAGGGTGGCACTAGGGTTCAAATGGTAGACCATTAACCTGGAGCATAAAGCAGCTCAGGGTCAGCAGTGCCCAGGACCAGAGTTCAGGCCCCAGGACTGGCAAAACAAGAAAAATCCTCACTTGAAGCATTTTTTGTTTAGTTATTTATTTTTGTCGGTAATGGGGCTTGAACTCAGGGCCTGGTTGCTGGCGCTGACTTTTTCTACTCTCAGCTAGTGCTCTACCATTTTGAGCCACTACTCCACTTCCGGGTTTCTGATGGTTAATTGGAAATAAGACTATCATGGACTTTCCTGCCGGGGCTGGCTTCAAAGTTCCACAAATCTCTACCTCCTTAGTAGCTAGGATTATTGTTGTGCGCCACCAATGTCTATTTTAATTGGGTATTTTCTTAATTTTCTCAAGAGTACATAGCTAGGTAGACTTCATAGAAGCCTAGAAGTTAATTCATTACAAATGATGGGGACCGTGGGCATGATGGTTCAATTTTCCACAATCTTGCTTAAGAGGTTGAGAACTGAAGATGTGATCTATTTAGAAAATATTTTATAGCTGGGCGCTGGTGGCTCATGCCTGTAATCCTAGCTCCTCAGGAGGCTGAGATTTGAGGATCAAGGTTCAAAGCTAGCTCAGGCAGGAAAGTCCATGAGACTCTTATCTCCAATAAACCACTAGAAAACTGGAAGTGGCGCTGTGGCTCAAGCGGTAGAGCGCTAGCCTTGAGCTGAAGAGCTGAGGGACAGTGCCCAAGCCCAGAGTTCAAGCTCTATGACTGACTATATATATATATATATATATATATATATATACATATATGTATATATATATATAAATCATCCTGCTCTCATATTCAGCAGACTGGCTTTCCAACCAATTCCACTAATTAATCATATTTGATTGATATGGAAGGAGCTTTAGTTCTGTAGCAATTTTAGCTCAATTTTACATTCTGTATTTGGTAGGAGTTCTCATGAAAATGTTTCTGATAGCAATAAGGCTTGCAGGTTTTGGGCATGAGACTGTTGTGATAAAAACAGTATTTTGGACAAAGTAACTTGGCAGTATTACAAACAACATTTTGAAATGAAAGTCATTAGGGATAGAGAGATTAATTAGGAAGTTGGGAAATTGAGAAATCATTTTAAATGACTACAAAATAACAATGGAACAATTGAAAGGAAGGAGCATACAAGTTCTTGAATATTTGGATATGGAAGACTAGGAAGTGAAGATAAGCAGAAATTGGCACAAATTGGGCAAGAATATGAAAGTTATTATGTAAAAGAGGAATTGTGCCATTAACCTAATTAGAAAAGCCACTTCTCATAATAACATAAAGGACTATGATGACAAATTTAGTGTTGAATACTTTGATAGGAGAATGACAATAGCTGATCAGTTTATCCTACAAATATTTGGAGACAGGAGGATAAATAAGTACTTCAGAAAGAATATTGATTCAAAGGGGAGAGAGAACACTTACCACAAGATCTTAATCTAGCCATCTTCCTGAAGGCTCCTTCTATCCTCCACATCATTCTACAAAGGTTGGCAGATTCAAGGTCATATTGCAAAGTGACTGTTATCTTTGGGGCCAGGATCTGGAAATGTGTAAGCAATGGAGAAGAAAACAGGTTTGATATGTATGCAACTAGAAGCTAGTCTATGGAAAATTCTTCTAAACATCAGCTGTGTAAAATGCTCCTCAAATCTTGCCATGAGTTAAATGACATTTTAAGAACTCTAAAATATACTTTTGAAGACTTAGAATAAAAAACCAAAGTGCAAATGAAATGCAAACATTTTACTCAATCAATTCTGAATATACCATTTTAACTATAATTTGGGCAGACTTTTAGAATGTTTTAGTTCAACAAGTGAGAAATTATGACTTCTGGTTTGAATTTAGACATAGGGTACCTTCTTTGGTCATCACAACTAAGTTATTAAAAAATAAAAATATGAGGAAAGTGGCAACATTAGTTCTATAATTGAATGATGAAATCAACAAAAATCACTATGCTGTCAAGAAGTAAATTGTAGGGCTGGGAGTGTGACTTCTTGATAGAGTGCTTGCCCTAGCATGCATGAAACCCTGGGTTCAATTCCTCAGTACCACATAAACAGAAAAAGCTGGAATTAGCACTGTGACTCAAGAGATAGAGTGCTAGCCTTGAGCAATAGAAATTCAGGGACAGTGCCCAGGCCCTGAGTTCAAACCCCAGGATTCAGCAGAAGAAGAAGAGGAGGAAGAGGAAGAAGAAAAGAAGGAGGAGGAGGAGGAAGAGAAAGAGGAGGAGAAGGAAGAAGAGGAGGAAGAGGAAGAGGAGGAGGAGGAGATTGCAGCTCACTAAATTAAGATCATAGAAAGTGGTTAACCAATAAGAAGTAATATGTATTAAGAAGAACAAAGATCAAGCTTATAGATTGTGTGCTAATCATATAGTAAAATGAAAAATAATATTTATATAGAATAAGAGCACATCATAAAAATTAGGACAAGAAACTGGACACCGGTGGCTCACTCCTGTAATCCTAGCTACTAAGGAGGCTGAGATCTGAGGATCATGGTTCAAAGCCATCCCGGGCAGGAAAGTCCATGAGACTTTTTTATTTTTTAATTGTGAAAATACCATACAGAGGGGTTACAATTACATGGGCAAGGTAATGAGTGCATTTTTTTATCAAGCATATTGCCTCCTCCTTTGTTTCCCCTTCCCATCCCTTCCTATCTCCTCCCCACCCCTGTCTGTGAGACTCTTATCTCCAATAAACAACTAGAAAACCAGAAGGTTTGCTGTGGCTTAAGCGGTAGAGCACTTGCCTTGAGCTGAAGAGTGCAAGGACAACGCCCAAGCCCAGAGTTCAAGCCCCAAAACCAACAAACAAACAAAAAAAAAGAATGATTTAAATTTCTCATACATTAATAAAAATGCTACTTTCAATTAATGTAACTACAACATGTAATATGCCTCAATAATGAGAGTCATTCATTCAAGGAGTAAAGAATTTTCAAATTATTGCCTTCCTGAAAGCATCTGAACAGAACCTTAAATCTTGCCATTTGTATGCGAAGGAAATTTGCTAAAGATTTTCTGAAATTTGACATCACTCTAAAGATATATGTGATATTACCAATGATAAGCAATTTATAAAAAAGAAAGAAAGGAAAAACATTTCATCGGCCAAGCTAGAGGAAAGGCTAATCCTCTGTTTTTCTCTGGGAAATATCACAATGTTATTGTATCTGTAAAGCTGATTAGAGTATAAAGACCCAGAAAACTAGGGTAAAAATATATTATAAACAGATTATCAGTAAATAATTTCAAATGTAATGTTGTGCTATTTGCAGAATTTGTTAACTTTTTTAATTTATTTTTTATTGTGAAAAGTCCTCCACATGTCTGTGACTCAGGATTGATCACGAGGATAACACTATTGAGAGGTGATAAAGCCATTAGGAGGGGTCCTTGTGAAAGGTCCTTGAGTTTTTGAACACATGCCCTGAAAAGCATTGTGCTAGCCTTGTATTTTCTCTCTTGTCTCCCTAGCCATGAGGTGAACAGCTTTTTCCACCGTGCATTCCCACCATCATACCTTCCCTCTCAACAGGCCCCAGATTGGGGCCTAGCTATCATAGAACCTTGAGCATTGTAATCCAAAAGAAACTGGTTTTTTTTTTTTCCTTATCAATTAATTATCTCAGCTATTTTGTTAGAGTAACCCAAAGCGGACTAAAACACTATTCACTTTTGCCTATAATCTTGAAACATGATTTAGCTTTAAGCATCACAGCGTTTGTTTTGGCTCTTTGCACATGGCTTTTGTTGAAGAAAGGAAGGAGGCAATGGGAGCCAAGTGGTAACTGTGGTCTAGGTGGCCTGGAACAGAGCAATACAGAAAAGATAGGAAGAAATAGTGTCTAGATAGATGTTGCATATCTGAGTAGACTTACTGAAGAATTGGATGGCAAGTATGAAGAGGGAAAAACAGGAGAAATCAAGGAAACCTCCCCTCAAAAAGGACACCTCTCAGATTTACATGGATAGCTGGCTGGATGTTATCGGCATTGTTTCAAACAACAGGGAAGAGTCAGGTTTACAAGAAGAAAAGAAGCATTCCTCTGTTAGGACAAATGTTTTTCCATGCTGCTAACGCTGGGATACTCTACAACTCATGATGATACCTCAAAAAGGCCAAAAGAACTGTCCACTTTTTGTCTCATGAACAAAAGACACCCATTCAACTAAAGTTAACCTCGATTGCAACAACCATATGCAAGATGTTCTACCAAATTACATTCAAATCTCTTCAAGCTCCAACTCCCCCAAAATGTGATAAGATCCTATATTTGCAATGAGATAACAGAGCATTTGCGGAGGGGCTCATTAGCATAACCCCTTAAAACCCTTTCTTCCTCATCCGAAAACAAGAATGATTCTACTCATTTAACCATCATACTTATCAATTAATTACAAAGTAAAAATAAAACACATTGTATGCAAAATTCTCATTACAAGTGCACAGCATACATTAGCACTCAATAAACAGTAGGATGCACTTGCATTTGATTTCCTTGCCAAGGCAGACAACACCTATAGCACAAATATCACAAAACCAGTGTTCTAGAAAAAGCTAAGAGAGACAAGTCATATTTTCAGCATAAGAAAATATCTTCAATAATTTCAAGAGGAGATAATAGGTTTCTTTCACTCTTACCATTCTGAAGGGGGTAAGGGAGATTAAAAGGTACTGTGAACAAAAATAGAATGAATTTACCCGATTCTTTACTGCACTGTTTAACCTCTGCTTTCTTAATCATATGCACAGCGGGGGAAAGGATGTGCTAAAACAATTCATGTGCCATGAACAAAGCAGCCGCAGATTTTAGCTCAAAAATCACACTAGGAAAACCACCAGTTGGAAGTAAAGTAATAAGGCCAAATTTATTTTTTTAATTGAGTCTTGAGTTACATGCAACCCTTTAATTACATTAATCAAGCAGGCTTCCTCTCAGCAAATGATGAGGGGAAAATACATTGTGCTAAATTTGCTTCTAATGATTACTGGATATTATTTGGACATATGGAAAAGCAACCTTCTTGATTTATTTTTTTTCTTCTATGATTTCAATGTAGCCATAGCAAAAGACAAACATATACTTACTTCTAGACAGGACTTACTTTGAGACTGTAAGTCATATGCAAGATTTAAAACATTCACAACATTTTAATATTTGATAATAACATTTTAATATTTTAATATTCACACTCCTCACCTGAATTTTACTTTGTTGTTGTTAAACTTCACTATAGATTCATTTCCATTGTTCCGATTTTTGAATTTTTGATGTGTGTTCCCTTGGAAATTGGCTCTACTTATTGGAAGATTGTCAAGTTGGCAGATTACTTTCCCATTTAATGGATTTAAAAAAAACAACCTAAGACTTATTGGAAGATTAGACAATTTGCCAAAAATTCATGTTGCTATTAAATACCAGGTCTTGGACTGGACCCAGGTCTATCCAAAGGACTGGACCCCACAACTTTGTCAGCACCTCGGGCAGCTTTTGCTCTGGGATGCTCTTCCTCTTACAATTTTTTTTGATGCTTGTTACTACCTCTGCCTGCTTGTCTGTGTGTATCACTAAGATGTTCTTTTCCAATCCAACACCATCTGCTTGACTCTAATTTATCCTTATTCAACTTGGAGACTGTCTCTCAAGGCTTTCCCTGAATTCTATTCTACCTTCCTTCTCTTAAGAATGAATTGACTGTCCCACCCTCATTTTTATGTTTTTAGGATACTGTCCATTTATTTCTTTAAAAAATTAATATCTATTTATTGGGGGCAAGCCTGGGGTTTAAGCTCAGGGTCGCGCTTGCTTTCTAGGCTGGTATTCTACCAGTTGAGCAATGCCTCCAGCCCTGCTTTTTGCTGGTTATTTGGTAATGGAATCTGGTAGACTTTTCTGCCTAGGTCGACTTCAAGCTATGATCCTCTCAATTTCAGTTGCCTGAGTACATAAAATTACTGTGAGTTACCAGCACCCAGCTCCTAACTATACTTCCAATAATTATTTCAATCTGAATTTTCCTCATAGGTCAACACAACAAAGTTCACCACCCATAGACTAAATGTGGTCCCTAAAGGTCAGCATTGTGTGCTATTCATCTCCAAATCCTCAAAAATCCTCAGATAATATTTGGCATGTTGTGGATGTTAACGTGATCAGAAAAGAGGACATAAATGAGGATATTAAACCAATAGAGCTGCTTGTTTTCTGAAAAAAAAAGTATGGAAGCTTTTAGGAGTTTCTGAGAGATAGATTAACTTCAGTGCCAAAGACTATGATATAGAGAGAAAGGCAGAGAGAATGTTAAATTTTAAAGCAAGTTACTTAGAATAAATCTAGAATTAATCTGTCCAACTTTTATCATCATTACAGGAAATGTAAAGAACCTTGATTTATATTTCTGTCATTCTCAGTTATGGTTTGAGAATGCAATAAAATAATTAATATTTTACAGGAAGGGCCTTCTGTGTATACATTAAATGCTTCACATTTTCTAGCCTTTTAAAATGATTGTCACCATGTAATTTACACTTTGTCTAACCAAGTATGACAAACATACCCTCCTTTTAATCAATATCGTCTAGCAGTCCAACAAAAACTTGTTTGATCAAATATTTCAGTAATGACACTGATTTGAGACAGATGGTGTTTCTCAGATAACTGAGAACATTCTTGGTTCAAGATGAATTGACATAGAACAAGGCTTCGATGGCACTGCTGTGTTGTACTGGCATATCAGCCCTTCTCACACTAGGAGGCACTAAGAGCCAGAACGCCTGCTTTCAGAAAGGAAATGCCATCAGCCCCTGATTTTTGTTCATCTCCCACCCTGCCCCTGACTTAAACCATTAACTACTTCATCTAAGAAAAAACAAACAAACATAGTAGGTGTCTTAGGAGGAGAACGGAGATAAATGAGATAATTCAATAAAACTGAAGTGAATTATGAGAGTCACTTTGAGAGTGAAATGACATGGCCTGAATTACTATTTCTAAATGCACACTTGTATTCTGCAGACCAGTATTTTGCATAAATCATCCATTTGCTCTTCTTTTCTTGGGTTAACATCTAATCCTTTGAAAATGTAGCAACATTTTAGTGTTATTCCTGTGTATATACAATCAGAGATGTTTGTCAAGAGCTTTAAGAGCAAAGGACTGTACAAATGTCAGTAGTTATTAATATTTGGATTTTGTATTTAGCTATCAAATGTGTTTTCCATAATCTAGCACCAAAGGTTTATTTCTATCCATGTAACTACCAACATTTTAAGTAAAAACAACCCTTGGCCAATAAAAATATTTCATATATATATATATATATATATATATATATATAATCAAAGTGATATTTGTCAGAAACTAAAAATTATTCTCAAATTCTCCAAGAGCCAAATTTATTTTCCCATGCTTTTGTGGTCAAGACATTTCTTGCTGAGTCTTGCTCTGGTTTGGGGTAATTGTGTGAGCAGCAGCTGGCTGACAATGGGATTCACCAGGCCATTTTCTTCTTGTTCTTTTCTTTGGTAAATTCATGGCTGATATATTCTGTTGTCAGATAAATAAAAAGTGACTAACCCAACAGCCCTCTACCACAGCAACTCAATTGTAACCATTTTCAATTATATTTTAATTGATTGTAAATATATTTGTATCCCCAGCCTTCTAACAGCACCTCCAGACCGTAACCCTCCACGGATGTAAATGTTTCCTATAACATAGGGAAGCTAACATATGAAATCTGTCCAGATCAATTGAATTGAAGCAAAGATTAAATCTTACAGGAAAGGCAAACACATGTGTCTAGTGTAGTACAGAACCTACTAACCAAATCATAGCAAATCTAGCAAGATGGTTTTCACTTTATTTAAATGGTATTTCAATTTTTTTTTTTTTGGAGGGGAAGGCAATTGAACTCAGGGCCTTGTGGACTTTACCATTTGGTCCCCTCCCTTTGTTGCTTTTAGTTGTTTCACTTTGGTCTCAGCTGACTTTGCAGCATACTCCTATCCGCACCTCCTCTGTGTCTGGAACCCCAGGCATCTGTCATCATGTCTAGCTTGTTTTAGAGACAAGATCTCCTTAACTTTTGCCTGGACTTCTCTCAAACCAGGATCTTCCTGTCTCTGCCTCCCAAGTAATAAGGCTAGCCACCACACCTAGTATAAAGGGCATTGGAATTTCCTTTCCTTTGAAAGATCCAAAGTGTGTGTGTGTGTGTGTGTGTGTGTGTGTGTGTGTGTGTGTGTGTGTGTGTGTCTTAAAGGTATAATGAGCCAGGCACTAGTGGTTCACACCTGTAATCTTAGCTATGCTGGAGGCTAAGATATGAGATTGTGATTCAAAGCCACCTAGGTTGGCAGGTCCATTACACTCTTTTTTTATTTTTAATTAATAAAGGTTTTTTTTTAATTGTGAAAATACCATACAGAGGGGTTACAATTACATGAGCAAGGTAATG
>NW_012267250.1:9724796-9755779 GCF_000151885.1 Dipodomys ordii
ACCTCCCGCCAAAGTTGTAAAGTTCGTTTTTCGACATAATATCGTGTACATCTCATTGTTGCAATGGGTCCATCTGTATCCCTAGTTAAACAATTTGTTTTTTCCCTTCCCCTCCACAAATTATACCAACATCAAATACAGTGAAAACAGGGGTTATACCGTGGTGGAGGGACATACAAAGCAACAAAGAAATATTTTGTAAATATGTGAGAAACAATAGCAAGAAAGAAAAACCCCTTCCCCTCCACAAATTATACCAACATCAAATACAGTGAAAACAGGGGTTATACTGTGGGGGAGGGACATACAAAGCAACAAAGAAATATTTTGTAAATATGTGAGAAACAATATCAAGAAAGAAAAACAATTCGAGTCCTTATCTTAGGGTTCATTTTGCCTAACATCAACTTATCTGACCATTTCTGCTTGTCTCAGACATAACACTCTTTTCTCTGATTAAGCACCAAAAACTCTGGAAGTAGAGCTGTGGCTCAAATGGTAGAGCACTAGTCTTGGGAAGTGGGGGGCGGGGGATGCTAGAATTGAAATCATGTTGACCTACAACTGCTTCCTTATGCGCAGAGTTCTAACATTAGTTTGGGTTCAAATCTAAGATAGAACCCCTTGCCATATAGCCTATCCATTGATGCATGTTTTGTAGACCACATCAATTCCCATGTTTGGCACTGACTTATATGAACAGGAATAGGTCAAAATATGTTAGCAGAGCTACATAAAAGAGCCTACAAAATTCAGTCCCCTGCTCTTTCTGGCTCAAGCCTGCAACGTTAGCCCTTCACTTTTATGAGTACTAAATTTTACTCTCGTTTTAATAATAATAACAATAAATATAATAATAAAATCATGTTTATATAAGAGGTTCATCTTGTTAAAATGCATTGAGACTCGCGGAGCTTTATAGGACTCAGTTTATGCTCTCTTTGTTGATTTAAAGGTGATAACTTCATGTGATTCATTGCCACCTAGTTTTGAATCTTAATAATATAATGACTTGTGATTTTTTTTTTTTTTACATTTCTTAGAGAACCATTTTGGTTAAAACCTTTGCAGTTGTTTTTACTGGGGTCATCTAAACTACATTTCCCAGAATGTTCATGAAAGGGACATGCTTTATGTCTCCTGAACGGCTGTAATCTATCACGGCTGGTGCTAGGTCGACAAATTATGAGTTTACAGTGTCAGCCCAGTGAATTAAAGCTTTGTTGTACACCAGCTCGCTCTGCAATTATTTCCAGTTCATGTCTTATAAAACAGCCTCGTCATGTGGCAATCAGAAATTTCCATCTAGCATGTTTAAGCATCTATGTTTTTGTCCTAATTGTTCTGTATGATTCTGGACCTAGAACAAGGTGATATGATTGCTATCAAAAGCTCAGAAAATAAATTTATTCTCAATATAACCTTTTTAAAGAAGAGTCTAGGTTCTTCCCCCTTTTTTTATATGTGGAAGTGTTGGGTATTTATGTTGAAATAATAGAAAATGAATTTAAATAGAAACATTGCTCATGTCTTATTCCTGTAAACAAAAAAACATAATTTACAATAAATTAGCACAGCAGTTGTTAGTGTAGCTCAGCTTTATATTATAATTCTCACACCTAAGCTCACAAGATGACACTTTTTCTGATAAGGTAATCTTTATCAGGTAGTTCTGTAGGTGATTAAATCTGACAGATGCTAGAGAGTTCCGAGATGCAACAGCAAAATGCTGTAAAATTCTTGTAAAAAAAGAGAGTAAAGTGTCTTATGATGCACTAGTAGAAAAATAAATGACAAAGGAATAAATCAGTTATAGTAATTCTTTGTCTAAAACCAAAGTAAAATCGTTTCCCTAATAAGTAAATAAATGAATGAATCACAACAAATTAAACTATAAAGAAGCTGGTGGATAATTTTTAAATAAAGAGTATTATCTTCTCAGTTCTCAGTATTTACAGTATTTGTTGCGGAGCACAATGAGAATCAAAAGCTTCTAACACAAATAGAAGTGGAAGAAACAGAATGTTTCTTTCATAACATTTTGATAGTCTATCTGCCCTTCAAAACACATCGTGAACACCACCTCCTTCAAAGGTAAATCCTGCATCGCCTCCTGGGGCAGTGATAGCAATCAGAGGTCTGATATTTCCAATGATACTAGCAATCTAAAATATGTGAAGGTTTAATTGCAGATTGTATAATTAGATGAACCAAATTAATGCTATACTTTCATTTGGCAATGCATCTTTATGATTTGAATGTTTTTTTTTTTTAGCCCTGGTTTCTTATTTCTACCAGAAAAAAATTCAAACAGTAGTTCTTTGTCCTTGCTTGGGTTTGCTTACTTAAATGATGTTAGCTTTGCTAGTCAGTTGATATTCCAATCTGTTGAAACAGTATATTACAGGATGTACTGTTTTCTGATATTCTTATCAAACTATAGGTTGCCTAACGTACAAAGTTCATGCACAAATATAGGGAAGTTCCCTGAACTGAGTAAATTAAAATGCTGGACCAGATTCACTGGCTTCATTAGCAACCACTTATACCAACGCCATGTTCATACAAGTGTAAAAGCCAGGACTAGCCTTCAGGAGTTTTCTCTCACCAAGGAGCAGTTTATACTCATAAATGAAACTTGAGGCTTCCATCTAGACCCTATTCATTTTACATAGGTCCTTCTAGTACAGACATCCTTTGGAAGAATCTAATCATGAGCACAAGAGGAATGTGAAAAGGTCAGTGTGCACCACTGGTTGCCCAAATGAGAAAGAGCTTAGATTACAGGTCATGTTCAGGGCTGGAGAAGAGAACTGGAAATGCACTCTAAACTTTGGTGTTTCACCATCTAGCAGGGGAAAAAAAATTGTGTGATATGATGACTCGCTGACCATAGGAGACCATGCAATGATTTCCCACATTTGCATATTAAATAATGAGCTATTGCTTTTTAAAAAACTATTTATCAGTCACTTACCAGTGAGGAACAACACAGATCAGAGAGGGTTTTGTTTAGCATTAGTGAAACGTTGTGTGATAAAGAAATTTTTGTTTGTTCTTTAAAAATCTCACTTTTCAGCTCTTCCTAAATGCCAAATACTGGGCTAAGTTCTTTGTACAAGTTGGGTTTATCCTCACAAAAACCTCTGGGGTGGGGGTGGAGGGTCCTATCGATGTCCCCAATTTATAGAGGAGGAACAATGGTCCTTGTTGTGGGACCATGAACAGACATGCACCCTCAAGGTAGTTAGGATTTTCGTTTGTGAGAATGGCAGTGTTTGGGAATGGTGGATGGCACAGTGCTATTTGAGTCGTAGAATCATACTCTGTTTTCCACTCAAATAAATGAATGCCTCATACCATGAAAATAGGTTCCTCAAATCCATGGGCTGGAAACAGCACCACACTTTCCCAGTGGGACAGCAGTTGAGATAAAGCCAGTGTACTTGTGCATCTCTGCTAGAAAACCAGCTCAATACCACTGTGTAATTCCTTTGTGAAACGGATGGCTCTGATCAGAAATTAGAGCTACAGGGTGGACAAAGAAACTCATCCACAACAGCTCTAATATCTTAGTCACCCAGGTTTAACTTTAAAATTATATCAGCCATGAAAATTATTTCACTGTTGTCTTCTGTCTTGAGCCACAAGGCCATATTTAATTTTAATTATTAATATGTAAAAAAATAATAAAAGCCACCAAAATAGTCTATAGGTAATTTTCTGATAAAGGAAATTTACTTTCTTCCCCATTTGGGATTTTAATGGTCTCCATAAAGTTTTTTTTTGAATGAAGTGTTAATTAAAAATGTGGAAATGGATTGAAAGTATATCACAGCACCAGGTGAGAACCTTGGTCACATGGCCATACCCATTTCTCAATGCTTCTTAACTTGTTTGGTTATTGGTGGTTTTCCTGCATGCGTCTTCCTGGAGGAGACTGTGATTCCAATGAAAAGAGTAATTACAATTACAGCAAGTAGGACCGATTGCTATTTGTGCAGTTTCAGACACCAAAAGCAAACTTACCATCTTATGCTTCTCTGTTTACACACATGAATTAAGCATGTCCTTAAATCTCTTCATAGACTCAATATTTTTTTTATTGTGCCCTGTTTTTTAAAAAAAAGTTCAATACTCAGTTAAGGCCACACAACTAGACCATGGTGAATTTTTAGCCACAACTTGAACCCCTATACATTTGGCTCCAAATCTCATATTATCCAATCCTTAGGGACAAATACAGTCATAACTTGGGTTCTTTGAATACCTTCCAAAATAGTTATCTCTAGTTTACAAGTAAGGAGATGAAAGTTAAGAAAAATAAAATAATAAGATGAATGATATGTGTACACTAAGAATTTAATTAATTTATTTATTTAATTTATTGGGGTCCCAGGGCTATGAGGAGCCAGTTGGCTTCCAGAAATTTCTGAAGAACTTGATTTTTTTTAAATTCTTAGTGTACACATATCATTCATCTTATTATTTTATTTTTCTTAACTTTCATCTCCTTACTCATAAACTAGAGATAACTATTTTGGAAGGTATTCAAAGAACCCAAGTTATGACTGTGTTTGTCCCTAAGGATTGGATAATATGAGACTTGGAGCCAAATGGATAGGGGTTCAAGTTGTGGCTAAAAATTCACCATGGTCTAGTTGTGTGGCCTTAACTGATTTATTTTACCTCTTTGAGCTTTCGATTCTCCATCTAACTACCCCTCAAAAAAATGAGATCAATAAAACCTCCTCTTACAATGTGTTATGACCTGAGGATATACTTAACATGTGCTTTCCGACCAGTCCCATGCTGAGCACAGAGTAAGTGCTCAGCAAGTGAGAGCAGCTTCTTTTCCTCATCCTCAGCACTGTTTTCCTGGATGAGGGCCAGCAATGTCCTTGTGGCTTCCCCATTACACAATTCCAGTGGGTGCCTTTTGCACTGAATTAAGAATGGGAGGGGCCCACTGGGGAGAAAAGAGAGTTGGAAATCAATGGGAAGACTGTCCTTTGTGGCCTCAGGAGGAGGGATTTCAGCATCACCCTTGGGAGATTGCTTGATGTTACTATTGCCATCAGAAGTCAGGTGGATGAGTGATTATCTCCAGGGAACTCTTTAGAATTTGTCAGTACATTGTGTCTATGAAACAGCTATCAGTCAGTTCACTTATCAGTTTAATTACCGATTAAAAATAACCATCAATTCAGTCAAATTACTGGGAATCTGGTTATTTTGTAATGTGGTAACCAAACAGGGTGCCACTGATAACTGAAAAAGTACAGGTCCTCTTGCAATGCAGCCATGAAGAGGGCTTTCGGGAGGCCTTGTTTTTCCATAACTCACGTTTTCAACTGAATTATAACTAAGCAGCCCTGACAGTTTTTAAATGAATGGATACCCTCAGTGGCATACACAACATCAAATATTATTCTTTCTGTGAACATACGCCTGATCTCTGTATCCTAAGGATGAATATTAAAACATCCACTTTGCCTTCAAGTTGTTTCTAGAAAGTGTGAGAGATCACTTA
This sequence comes from Dipodomys ordii, assembly GCF_000151885.1. NCBI lineage: Eukaryota > Metazoa > Chordata > Mammalia > Rodentia > Heteromyidae > Dipodomys > Dipodomys ordii. The sequence goes on from NW_012267250.1 coordinate 9,730,330, forward strand.
GACATGCTTGTAACTCAGGATCATTGTGAAGAGTACCATACAAAAGGAATAGGCAAAATGTTGCAAGAGCACAAGGAAGAAAGGAAATTTTCACTTTAGTGGACTAGCTGGTCCAGAAGACCAAATGTAATATTGACTGGTAGGGATGATGGAGAAAATCCTGCCCAGCAGAGGGAGCAACCCAGGCAATATGGGCTGCTCCTCTCCTTCCCCCTTATTCTTTCCCTTTCCCTCCCCCTCTCCCTTCTTCCCTCTCTTCTTCCCACACTTCTTCCTCCTCCTGAAGTATTTATGGAACATCTCCTATGTTCCAGGCACTGTATATATTGAAGGGGAAAAAAAACTAGAAAGTGTTACTAGTTCATTACCATTAGAGCTCAAAATCTGTGAAGACAAGAACATGGCTCTGAAGGCTGGAAGATGAGCATTGTCATGAAAAATGAGGAGTACAGTGTAGAGACATGCTGGAAGCGTCGCAATGACTATTGTGGCAGTCTGACTGCTGTCAGAAGCAAGGGAGAAAAGATAAGGGAATAGCTGAAGACAACTGGAGGCTTTCCATCCAGTACCTAAGAAGCTGGTGATGCCACTGAAAGATAAAGAAAATGGGAGGAGGATGGGCTTGAGAAGTAATTAAGTAGAAACAAATGGACAAGCTTCAGCCTGTCTAGGATTCTCGTAAGCATCGAGTGGGTAGGCCAAATATTCTACATCATGAAAGAGACACACAGAATCTGGGGATCTACATAGGCAGACTACTTTGAATCTTGTGTAAATAGAGCAAAAGTTCCTTGAAATTTTGTAACAGCTGAAAAGGAACCAGAGATGATCTAATCCAACTCCCGAATCTCACAAAGAAAGTAAGCACTCCCAAACATACTCTCGACTGTGAGGTAGAGACAATTACAGAATCTCTATACACATTTAAGGGGAAAATTTTTTTTTAAAAAAAAGCCTGGGTTTCCAGAACATTTCAACCTCAGAAAAAGCACCTAAAGGTTTCAGAAGTATCATTTTGATTGAACTAGCATGATATACAGATTATAGGTGAAGGTCCTCAGTTATATACTCCATTGCCCACAAGTCAGGTTTTTTAAAGTTAATTTCCAGGATTTCAGATTCCAAGAGAAGCCCTACATGGTACCTATCCCTATTATTTACAAAGGACTTCATGACTCTTCATGTCATCAACATAATGGCTTCCTCCATGTACAGAAGAAAAGACTGTCTTGAAGAAAGGAAGAGGTTGGGCTATTTCTGGAGTAGCCTGCTTTCAGAATGACAAGCACATGAGATCAGTCTGAAGTAGATTTCCCCAAAGCAACAAAATCCTTCCCTGATGACTAGGAAAGGGTGCCTAATACAGTTAAAGAATCACTTAGTGCAGATGTAAAAAGAAAAAGGAAATAAGTGGGGGCCAGAGGGAGCTAAGTAGAGAGGAAAATATTTGTAATTCTGACAGCATGTTTTCTAGTAATAATTTATGAACCTACTGGAGGAAAAAAAAGAAACACATAAACTATGAATAAAATAAAACATAACTTATGCCTTCTGCAAATTTTCTTGAGCTAAAAATTAAAGTTGAGGTTGACTTAGGTAAATGACTACATTTTCCTGTACTCCTATTTCCTTGATGCTGAGGGTTACCAATTGATTTACAACTTCCTGTGTTGTTTTTAAAAATCTATATTTGTCAGCACATTTTTAATGTCAGATTACTTAAAATAGCCATCTCAGACCTAAGAGGTCAGGAATAATAACATTACAATGACTTCTGTAAAGATTTCATAGCATCTTATAAACATTCTAATTTAGCCCTTCAAATTTTATATTTCTAAGTGAAATTAGTGTCAATATGGCTTTAAGGAGGTTTTTTTCCTCCACTTTCAACTGACGACACTGGGAACTGAAGTCCATTTAGTTCAATCACTGTGCTTTGAAGTAAATTACATGTACAGCTTTCTTCCTACAGTTTCAGCCTCCCTTTATTCAGGTGGTTTAAATTGTCAAAATAACAGAAAGTCCATGAGAAAAGAGAGAACTAGAACCAAGGACTTCCCGTTCTCCCATTATCGTTTCTGTTCTAGCCATTATAATTTATTGTCTCATGTAATTTCTGCAAATTACAGGTACTTGTTCACAGAGAACATTGTCAAATATGAAAACCATGAAATAGTTTCATCTGCATAGGAGCTATTATAAGGTACAATGAGAATGCAGCATTTGTAAAAATCAAATGTTTTAATTTGTATTTGATAACTCTAACAGGCTTTCCACAGAGATAATTACCTGCCTCGTCTGTATAATGCTAACTAATTGACTGATACAGATATTTAATTTCAAATCTTAACAAAAACATAAATAGAAATAGTTTTCAATTTTTAAATGTTAAAGTCCTCAGCTTTAAAATAAAACATCTTAGATGAAACCAAACAGAAAACTTTGTATAACTACAATTGTTTCAAATATTTTATACTGACTTCAAGGTCATGGGTTTTAGAACATAACCACTAGGCTAAACAAATACACTCCAAGTAGCCTTGAAAAAATATTTTTGAAGTCCATTAGGTATTTTTAAGCTAGTTTTTAAAAAGGCTATAGCCAAAGAAAGTCACCAGTTAAGGCCAGCCTAAAAATCAAAAGTACAATACCAAATTTAGTAGTTTCAAGAGATCCAATATTCACTTCCACAACAAAGACTTGTTGAAGACCTATCTGGTAATGCCTTGACTCTTTTATTTCAGTCTGTTATGGGGCCTGAACTCAGGGTCTGGGCAGTGTCCCTGAGCTTTACAGCTCAAGGCTATCTCTCAACTACTTTGAGCCACAGCGCCACTTCCGGTTTTTGGTGATTAATTGGAGATAAGAATCTCTGAGACTTTCCTGCCCAGGATGGAACCATGATCCTCATATTTCAGCCTCCTGAGTAGCTAGTATTACAGGCCTGGGCTACCAGCACCAGCTTAACTCTATTTTTGACAACGTTTATTAAAAGAAACAAATATGATCTGAGCTACTACATGCCACATACATTGCTATAAAACAAAAGATAAAGGAAGTGGTACATTGGGCAAGGAATGAAGAGAATTGGGTTTTCTAGTTTGCAAAGTTGGATCTACCCACTCCTTTCCTAATAAAAGATTTGCCTTCTTCCTACCTAGGCCACATAGCTACCTAATTATCTGCATCTCTGAAGGGAAGTTGTTGTCTCTGAAGGGAAGTTGTTTGGGTCCAAGGAACTCTTCCAATAAAATGATATTGGAGAGATATTTGATATTTTAAAGAATGTCACTATATGGAAGCAATATGACAACATGTCCTCATTAAGCAGTTCTCCTCAGTTAATTGGACCACCTGAGCACTGTTAACAAATATGCACTCCAAGTAGCTTGGACCAGTGTCCTCGAATATGGCTATTCTAGTCTAGTTGGTCATATTAGAAACCTGATTCTTTCAATAATGACAGTAATTATAAATAATAATAATAATACACCTTGAAGTTTAATAATACCTTCCCTTTGAAGAACTCTCAGCATTTTCATACGCATTATCTCATTTGTGCTTGACACAATTCGATGAAGGAGCCAGGTAGCAATTACCATTACCCTTTTTTTTTACAGGTAAATAAACTGAGGCCTAGGGATTTTCTTAGCATCACACAATTAGGAATAGAGCCAAGCCTAAAGCCTGTAATTCAGGGATCTATCTTCGAGATTATTGCATCTTTAGAAAAATATCAGGGTATGTGAAGAATGGTTCCATCCCTCAGGAAATGTTTGCACTAGAGTGAGATCAAAACATCTTTTCCTTTTATATCTCATTTACACTACAAGAAGGTAGTCCTTTTCCAATTCATTAGGGAGGATTTTATTGTCTGAAGGCATTAGCATAGGTGTGCTCAGATTCCTTTCCACATTTCAGTATTGGCCTTACACAGAAGTAGACTTAGACATACTGCAAGTATCTAAAGGTGTCTAAAATCAGTTCTTTTAAGTATCCAACTTATTTTTAAAAAGTGATTATTTCAAGCCCAAGTTCAACGAGATCAAATCAAGATATATAAATAAAAATGAGCCCAAGGTGTTAACTGGAATATCCTCGCCAGATTGCAAATTGGTTTGCTACAGCCTGCCAACTTCCATTCTTCCTTGTAGCTTCAGCTGGAGTGGGTCAGCTTCATTTCCTGTCCGGACTTGTTGTGTTGTGTTACTGTTCCCTGTTTAGGTGATTAGCATGTGTGGATATGATGGTCTCAAAAGCACTATTAAGTTATAAATGTTCAAGCTACCAGTATGTTGTTAAAAATAGAAATTGCTATTAGATGTCTATTCATACCCTGCAGAAGCCTGGCAACATTTTGAACCTTTTGAAAATGTAAATACTGCATATTAAGCACAGGAAAGAAAATTAATGTGCTGCATTTGCAAATTTATTTCCAAGTCAAAAATGCAAAGGAGGAGGAGGGCTTGTAGAAGAATTGATAGTCTACATTTACAGGTTTATTAAGAAGTTTGTAATGACCCTTGCCCAAAGGAAAAATACTTTAGCAATGGATTAGCAAGCTCCTCTGATAATCTTTTGCTTTTGAGTTTCCTCTTTTTCATTTCAAATTTATGGCCTCAGTATGACATTCCCTATGTTTATTGCATTTTGCAGGTGGCATTCACATCTCGTTACTTTCTTTGTGGGCAGTGAGTTACAATTTTTTGTTAAAAATTTCCAAATCCACACAAGTACTTCTTAATTAGACTTTCAGATGAGTAATGACTTTTCTTCAAGGGGGAAATATAGTTAAAATATTACAAGAATTTTTGTGCCTTTTTCCCTTAGTTAATAGTGGGGAAAGTTGGCGATAAAGTGTGCTTTTTGAAACTTTGACATATTTTAGTAAGTTCTGATTTACATATGAAGTCATAGTATGACAATTCCAAACAAATGTCTTTTCAAAGCAAGCCCACTTCCTTTTTTTTTTCTTTTTGGTCTGTGTGCCTGTGGCTCAAAAAGGATTGAACAGATTTATCTTGCTTTCTGCCACTCAAAAGAAAGGAAAATTATAATCTCAATGGAATGATTAAAATCTTGCATAATTTAATAGCATATTTTAATGACTTAATATTTACTACCTTAGTTATACATTTGATTGGCCCAAACACTATCCACAAATTATCTACACTTTCCTTAAAGAAACATTACTAAAAAAATTAATCTGAGTTAATATTATCACAAAAAATAAACAGTCTACAGAAAAAAGCATGAATTCAAACAACATTGTGAGTTTAAAAAAATGTTATACTTCTCCAACATGCTGAGATCTGGAAGCAGAGATTAATTCCTATAACCATGTTTTAAGTCTCACTCTGACCCTGCACTTAGTTCCAAAAGAGGTCAAAATTCTTAGCACTTATTCCCATGGTAAATGTCCAATTCTTATTTCATATACAGATTTTTTGAAGATTTCTAATGATTTCCCTTGGCTCTTAAGAAAAGAATTTGCATTTTTTAAGAATGTTTCTTTTAAGAAATGTTTGAGGATGAAATTTTGTAATTCTAAGTATTAAATTATGCCAAAAGCCACTTACTTGATAGTCTTTAAAAACCATAGCACAATTGAATGAAAGCACAGATTGTAAACCATCTTAAATAACACTAAGGCAATGTGCACATAATGAACAATGTAACTTAATTTTCATGTAACAGATAACATCTGGGGAAAATGTATATTGGTAAGTTATGCAAAACTAATTTTCTACTGACCACATCTGTAGACATTATTTATTGTATGTTCACTTAACAGTCCATTATTCTGTTTAGAAATCTATTCTCTTCTTTATTAGAGCTTTTAATGTACTTACCTTGGTTCAAATGGTCTGCTCATTATCAGAAAAAATATAAATGGCATTCACATGGAACAACATGATTGTTTCTTACTATATCCATTTGTGTGCAAGCATTCAAAACTGGCAAAAGAAACACGTTTATTGCTTTACATTCAAAGTAATATTTAGGGGATATTTGAAAGTCAGGGAAAACCAATCATTTGGCCAAATGGATGTATGTGCATAATCAGAAACTCCTGATTTTTAATCTCACCATTGAGCCACGGGCAAGTCACTTAAAGTCCTTCGCTTTGTTTCCTGATCTGAATATTATGGGTGCCTTTCTTATATGAAAAATGGGGGAAAGGGTGCTAAGTCATGGTACCAAATAGAAGTGCTTTTTAAATAAACTTGATCCTTTTTTCTGTTTTTATTTTTCCAGCTATTAGAGGCAACATATTAGACTTTTGAGGAAAAAAATATGAGACAATTATGATCCTACAGGAATATATAAAAATAGTTATAAGGCTAGCTTTATTTAATTTGTTTCAACTATTCATAGACTTGAGGAAATTATAATGCTCTTTAAGAAATCTAACTTAATAAAGCTGACCATGTCTCTCTGTTTTAAATAGATTTTATTACAGAACTAGTGATGCTGTAAAACATGAGGTTTTGTTAAAAAATATAAAGACTTAATTGTATTTTTTAAAGTAAGTGTTGCATCAGCCGATTTCATTGAAACATTCTTTCTGGCTCTGTGTTCTCACTACAATTATTGATTCTAATTTTTCTCAAACTTGTTTTTTTATTTTCTGTTTTGTTATTTTTGAAAAAGCTACCTTATTGTAAGTGGATTGCCACTATGATAGTTCTGGGTAGTATGTTCATTTCAAACTATGTATTTGAAACTTTTATTATGAACAAAAACCTCATTTCTATACTCATCTGAATCAGGACGTTTCTAGTTCTTATAGTAACTCATAAATCAAGTTATGTGTAAAACATAGATATGATTTGGTTCATTAATAGTATGCAAAGCATACAAAGAAAAGAAATTCTTACATCTAGTTTTTGTGCACAAATCAAATCAATTTAATAGCCATATGAACTATAGTCATAAAAGTCAAGGGAAAGAAAAGCTGTACTCTGCCAGAACTTCAGCTTCTTGGAATAAATAGGAGCTTCACTCTACCAAAGAAATAATGATGAGAATCCATAAAGTTTGTGCCCAGTAAATACACACACACACAACACACACACACACACACACACACACACACACAGTGTCAAAGACAAACATACTGAGTATTTGGCAAATCAGGTGAGAGACCTAAACAGAAATATCTGTTTACAATTAGAGCTGATGGCATAAGAAAATAGATGGAAAGAAAGAATGACATCGCCCCATTTGTTAGGAAATGGAAGGATTTGGAAAAAATTATATTAAGTGAAGTAAGCCAGACCCAAAGAAACATAGGTCCCATGGTTTCTCTTATTTGCAATAACTAGTATATGTTGGGGACAAGCAGAAAAGATCAAAAGCTATGTACATCTGACCAAATAAGATGATGTTAAGGGAAATGAATCCCAAGATAGGGATACAAGTGGTTTTTTCTTTCTTGTTATTGTTTCTAACGTATTTATAATGTACCACGTGATTTTTGTTGCTTTTTATGTTCCTCCCCCACAGTATGAACCCTCTTTTCACTGTATTTGATGTTGGTATAATTTGGGAAGGGGAAGGGTAAAAACAAAATGTTTAAATAGGGATACAGGTTGACCCATTGTAACAATGAGATGTATAAGACACTATATTGAAAACGAATTTTACAATTGGGGGGGGGTAGGGGCAGGGTGGGGAATAGAGGTGGGAGGGAAGGGATGGTAGGAGAAAACCAAAGGAGGAGGTAACAATGCTTGATAAGAAATGTACCCTTGCTCCTATAACTGTAACCCCTCTATACAGTATTTTTACAATAAAAAAAACTTATTAAGAAAAAAAGAAAAAGAAAATAGATGGTAAAGTCTGCTATTATCAAAATGTAAAAGCTATCTACCAAGAACTTCATGGGGTTGGGAGCAAATTAGCAGAAAGGCCTGTGTGTAAAAAGCATAACACTAGCACAAATACAGTGACAGCAGATAAGACAAAATTCAACTTCATTAAAAGAAAACACTTTCATCTTACAGAAAAGCTCATGCCAATTTTCTCAATACCTTCAGTAAATTCAGCAAACTCCAGCCCACCTGCCCCCTCCTCTTCATCCTTTATTTCCTCCCTTCCTCCATTCCTTCCTTTCTTCCTCCTTTTTATTTTTAGACAACATCTCAGTATATAGCTCAAGATGGCCTTGAACTCAAGACCCTCCTGTCTCAAGCTCCCAACTGCTTGGGGTGACAAGCATGTTACCACTATGTCTGTCTTTCCTCTTCCTTGTCTCCCTCATTCTATACAAAGAGCATTCTGTTTCTCCCCTATACCACTAAGTCATACCTCATCATCTTCTCATGTGCAGCTTTTGTTTACATTTAATGTTTCAGAGACACAAAAGTATATTTGCCTATTTCTTTTTCCCAACTTCGGAAATAAAGACAACAAAAGATGTGTGATCATAAAAAGGGCTGGGGGAACACAAATAATTTTGTGAGAAGACAAAAGTGCTTCTAAACCCCACTTAGGAAAATGTAGTGGCTTTTGAATGTGATCAGAAAAAACAACTGTTTAGATATGTTTTCTCAGTACTCTGTTTTGATGAATATTTAGAAGACCTAAGATAAACAATCCAGAATGATCTCAACTAACAATGGAAATTAAGTGCTTAATAATATCAATAATTTCCAAGTATGGGCATTTGATGACATTTTACAATGCACTGAAACGGTATAAGCTAAGGTCAGTACATCAGGTTTTAACTCCCAGGATTGGAACCAAGTAATTATTTGTCCTCAGGCCAATCATTTAACCTCTTCTTTTCCAAATCTGTTTGCCTGTGAAATTAAGATACTTCTATATATTTACATTTAGCAGTAATTTCTTATCAAGTTAAAATTAGTGATTCAAATTTAGTTTAAAATGCATACACACTGATAAGAATGCCTTAGCTTCCAGTACCTTCCAAAACTTATCAAAATGAAAAAATGATATTTCTTTAAAGGATGAAAGTTTATTTGAAGCACTGTTAAGTTAGAAGTGAATGAATGACTGTTTCACAATTTTCTCTTGGTGTCACAGAAAGGTAACTGGTACATGTATGCATTTGCAGGGTTTTGTCGTCAAACCTGTAAGTTCAAGTTGTGACTTTGTCAGCATAGAGTGAGTGACCCTATCTCAGAAGTGCAAAAACAACCGCATGAATTAATATACAGATTGGCACAATTTATTGATTTATTGTGAGGAATGGCATAAAACAGAACACTCAAAGTGGGCATGTCTTTACAGATCAAAACATTACTTGTTGAACATGGAATTAGAACAAAGGGAACTAATTAAATGATCCAGATGTTTAATGCTGTTGGTACCCTCATCTCCTCTTTCTCTCTCTGAAGTCATGGCAGATGGGCCCTGCCAAAATAGGCTTCATTGACTCTTCTGTTCTATCCTTTCCAATGTTGACTTTCACTCTCCCTCTGACTGGCACACTGGCCAAAGAGTTGTCAAAGGCTCCTGGGGAAATCTTGTGTTCCCTTCTCCATTTTCACTGAGTCTCTCTGATCCATATATTAGCCTCTCGAGCTATACAGTCCCCATCACTCTGAATGGCCCTGTCACTGGTCCCTACAACCCTAGCTCCATTAGGCTGGCTATCATTTACATAATAAGTATCTAACTCTCTGCCAGAACTGGATTTGTACAGTGTCTAAAGCATGATTCTCTACATATAGAGAGCTTGTAGGCAGGAGTAAAGGACTGGGATTCAAACAAAGAACAAAGCATACAAAATGAAGACCTCAATCACAGAAGACAAAGAGTGAGATAAGGAAGGGTAGACAAGAAAATGCAAATTGTGATATATAGAGATAAAATTTTAAAAGCACCAGATTAGAAAGAAGGCAATAAAATGAAACATTCAGAGGGTTGGCACTCAGACCATACCACACCTATAATAATGGCTGAATTGTTGTTGCTTAGCAAAGACCATCATAATTCTTTTCCTCTACAGCAAGTGATAGAGGTTGTCAGGCCTATAGGCTACCAATTCCCAGATCCACTGGAAGAAGGAATCTCCTTTGACATTTATTCAACATTCATAGAGCCAGTATCAACACTGGATACAGATGTGAAGGTAAGCTTCCTCTTGTTTTATTTGACTCACCCAACTTCAGCTTTATAGAAGATGAAAGAAACAAACATATGGCCATTTTCTTTGCCCCAGACTTTCTCAAGCCAAATACTAATGTTGATGGTACTTCAGCAGTGTTAATGCTCCTTAGTCTCCATCTATACTTTCCCAAAATTAGATGCTGCCTTGGCACCATGACTTGGCCTGACATAATCCCTGTAAGAAATAAAATAATGTCAAATCAAAATTTTTCTGTATATGGACATTGTACTTAGCCTAACAGTATCTGGTAGAAGTTTGAGATTGCATATTAATCCACACATGTTCCAGAAGGCATTTGAATGTTGTTCACTTTCAACATTCTAGGCTGAAGAACAAGAAATTCCAGATGAGAGCCAGGCAGAAAGTGACACTGTAGAAATGGATCCCTTAGTTGGCTACACCATTGAAGATGTAAAATCAGCTCTGGCTCAAGTGACAGATAACGTCTTACTGGGCATTCAGGTACTTAGTATTGGTAGTGTCTCCACTTTATTACTGGTTAATTAGCCAAGATCAACCTTACCATCTAATACCTAAATACCTAACACTGTGCTACCTAAACATTGTTCACACTGTGTCAGAAAGAGAGAGACAGCAGTCATTATATTCAATGTACATATGCTATGTAACTTGACGGTAGGGACAGAAGGACAATGGGAGAGAATGAAGAAGAGGGTGTGACATTGACCAAGAAGCATTGTTCTCATAATCTGACTTATGGACTTGTAACCTCTACAACTACTTAATAATAATATTTTAATCGATTTCTGAGCCAGGCACTAGTGGCTCATGCTTGTAATCCTAGCTACTTAGGAGGCTGAAATCTGAGGATGGCAATTTAAAGCCAGCCCAGGCAGGAAAGTCTGTGAGACTCTTATCTTCAATAAACCACCAGAAAACCAGAAGTGGCGCTGTTAATCAAGTAGTAGAGTGCTATCCTTGAGCTGAAGACATGAGGGGCAGCTCCCAGACCCAGAGTTCAAGCCCCATGATTGACAAAAGGGAGGGAGAGAGAGAGAGAGAGAGAGAGAAATATTTCTGATAGAGTAGCTCTATCTAACACTACCAACAAACACCAAACAATTCTCAATTGAATCATCTGCGATTCAGTAAAGATCATAAACTAGATCTGCCAGCAGCATTTAGTATAGTGTATGTTATCTGTTTACAAAATCATTCAACATTGAAATCCCAGAAAATAGCATGGTAATGACTTTGTACCTTGTTCCACTGTAAACAGTGCTTATGCAAGAATAATTGGTATGCATTCCTAAATTGGTGTGTAGTAAACACGAAAGATCAGATCATAATTCTTAAGTTTTCTCACCAAACTTCTTTAATTTCCAAAAAAACAACAGTATTTAAAATTCTTCTCCAACAGTTCTTTCCTTTTCCCATCTCTCTAAGATCTAAACAGTGGACACTAGTGGCTATTAGCAAATAGAGATGGCACCCATCACCTCCACAGGAGCTACCCAGTGCCTACCAGCCAGATTGGCCTTGTGCTCTATTCTTTCTCATTCTGTTCAAAAGGCAAACAATCATTTCATCTCAACACATTTAGAGGAATTCACATAGCCTTCCGGGTCAAATGACTACATAGGTGAATTGCATATTTTAAGTGAATTTGTAATTTCATAGAAATAACTGTACAGCAGTAAAACATACTAATGATTTGCCTATCAGATCATAAGATCATATATAAAAAGCACACTGTATTAACAACTAATTTAGAAAGAGCAAAAGATTAGCTTGGCATAAACATACCTTGTTACTTGTTTAATCATCAAGTGTTATTGCAGTATTTACATGAACATTTAATGATTTGGTGCCAGCAGGCTTAGCCAAAATCCTCAGCTTAATAAGGGGTGGTAAGTGTTTACTAGAAATAGTGGAAGAACACGTTTTACACAAAGCTTTATTGTTAACAACCCCATGGATGTAATAACTGGGTAGTGTGTAGAAGGGCAGAGTGCAGTTGAATTACGCTGACTTCAAAACATATCTCCGTCTTAGATTTGATAACATTTCATCTAAATATAGTTTATGTGTAATCATGGCTCTGGGATCTTTTGCAATCCTGTGGCTCTGAAATTATTGCTAAGGAACTACTAGACAGCAATAGAATAGTTTGCAGCTCCTCCCCGCAAATTGAAAACATCTTTTCCAAGGCCATGTTTCATGTAGTGAGCAATGAGTTTTTAACTATTCAATGATTAAAAAATATATTAGAGTATGCAGCATATATACCTCTACTTTGTAACAAAAAGAATATGATTGGTATGTATGCACGTATGCATGCTCTCTCCTCATTTACCTGAAGCCGTCCTGGAAATCCATTAGCTTGCTCACCTAAATGTAATTAGTTGCAGAGAAAATGTGAAGCAGAAGAGAGATGTGAATCCTGATTTCAGAATCCTGATTATTCCCATCTTAAATGGATCTGTGGACATCAGCCTGGACTAAATTACTGCAAATTTTTCAATGAAATGGCAAGGTGTGGGTTTACACAATGTTTCTAGATAGCAAACCCATTTATGTGTTTATTCTCAATAATCCTTATAAACTCCATGCAGTTGAGGAGGGTGCTTCTCCTGATAAATTGAAAACTGAGATGGGAAGATTAAGTCATTTGTCTCGAGTTTCCAGGGTCAACAACTGATGAAAGACCCTGAATAGGAGCTGTGAACCAAGTCCCAGTTCTAATTCCAAAGTTATCTACAAAAGACACATAAGGTCTAACATCATAACCCTGTTGCTTTGAATTTTAATCCACTTGTAGATTGATACTTTTTCAACATCCACCCTTATGTCTTGGTCAAATGCCAATTTGGATAATTACTCTCTGTTTACCTCAGTTTCTCTTTCTGCACCAACTGGCGAATGCTTTTTCACTTTTGAAACTTGACTTCCAGTGATCCTGGCTCTAAAATCTGCCACATTTCTATTCAGAGAGCGCCGCATGCCAGTGGTCATTGTACCTCAGCCTTGTGTACTATCCCATGGAACACACATTTAATGAATTACTAGCTTCTTCATTTACTTTCCCGTCTTGTTTTCTTCTTATTTAAAAAACAGACTCATAATTTTTTGCAGGAAAAGCCATAGAGAACTCACGTGTTCAGGCTAATTTGGGTGGGGTTGGGAGAGATAGAGGAGAATGATGATTGGGGTGATATTGATTGAGAGGCAATACTTACAAACTGACCTGCTAAATTGAAAGCCTTTTATAACAACAGCTTACAGGTAATTAAACAAAATAAAACCAGGATAATTTTTCTCAGTGCTCCTTCCCTGGTATGGTTACAAACATACCATCTTTTATACTACAGAAATTTCTGAAAATGTCATGTGAATCCTTATAATTTTTATGTTAATCCACTTATTTTTCCATTGATTCACTTTGTAATTCTGGAGATTTATTAAGAATGAAGTTATCTTGGCCCTCAGATGTTAATTAAAAATTATACTGAATAGAGCAAACATTTTATGCCTACATAGTTTAGGGTTTTTAATTTTAAAGATACATTCAAAATGAAATTATTTTGGCTCTGAGTCACATAATAAAAATTACATCCAATGGAGCAAACCTTAAATTTAAAGAATCACGTTTCAGAGAAATATGAATGCTAACACTAAATTCTTACATTGAATGTTGGCTGATGGCCCTGTCTTACAAATAGGGTAAAATAATGTGAAAACCTTGAGACTCCCAAGATGATGTACTTCGAATTTTCCAGATTAAAGAGTTGAGTGAGATCTCCAGAAGGCAGTGGTCAACGGAAGGTTATTGAACAGAGGATATGGATTTGGCATTGGTTGCCAAAGGAACTGTCTCCCATGATTGGGTGACAGCTTGTTTATTCAAAAGCATCCTGAGGAGTCATAAGGAGAGATGACAGAAAAATCACAGCTTTTATTTGACCTGACACAGTCTTCTGACCCAGCTTCCACTAGTTGTTACTGAACTACAGTACTGTTCATCAAGTTCTGAAGAGCTGGAAGGTTCCTCTCCTATCAATGTAGCACTCTTGTGAAGCACACCTCACCTTTATGAATCTTTTTCTCACAGCACACACTTATTTCAATAAACCCTGTCTCTGTGGTATATCAGCATGGTGAGTGAAAATACCCCAGTGCAAGGGCGAAACAGAAGCTAATGGCTGGTTGGGAAGGTGGCTCAGTGGTAAAGCGCTTGCCTAGCATGCGTGAGACCCTAGGTTCGATTCCTCAGTACCACATAAGCAGAAAAACCTGGAAGTGGTGCTGTGGCTCAAGTGGTAGAGCGCTAGCCTTGAAGTGAAGAGTTGAGGGACAGCACCCAGGCCCAGAGTTCATGCCCCACGACCAACCAAAAAATAAAAAATAAAAAGAAGAAGAAGCAGCTAATCTCTGAAAGTCTATCAGTCCTCAGCTGGAAAGTATGAGATTATGGCAGGCACAAGCACATGATAATGAAAGTGAGAGAATAAGTGTTGGAGGAGAACATTTCTTCCCAGTTCTTTGGAACTGTGACAAAATGATTTCGTCAAATAATTGCAATCCCTATATGGTCTAAAAGCGTTGTCTGTACAAATTTTATTTTAACAAAACAAGAGTAACGTTTTTATATTCCATAGAAATATATCAATGGTATGTATGTCATTTGCAAAGTGTGAAATTGAGAGTTGGAATTACAAATTTAAAACTAGAGTATAATGTCAACAAAACCCTATGTTCCTACTTAAAACTTCAAACAAGAACTAACATCCAGAAGTAATCCTGATACATAACCAAACTAGTCCAGAGGCTTCCTCACTGATAGGCAAGGCTTCCTTCCAACTTTACTAAAACCACTCACAAGGATATTCATGAAATCCTGAAGGATTGGAGGGTCATGTTATCTTTCCTTGTCTTCTCCACTCAGCCACTAAGAGGAAAAAGAAAAAACAACAGAGGCTAAACTTGATCTCAGGACTTAAAAACACTTGAATCAAAGGAGATTAATATACACATGAATGTTGAATGCAGAATTACTGACACCAATGTGATCATGTCAGACATAAAACAAAGTTGTATCAGATGAAGTAAGCAGGACAGACATTTCAGAATTCTCTATTATATTTACATACTTAAAATATTAGGCAACTTACATCCAGGCCTAAATCAATTTTTTAAATTTTCTTCTATTTAAATTAGATAATTAAAGTTTCTCAAAATATGAAGACATTGAAAAACCTCTCATTATGTTTTATATACATATATGTGTGTGTGTGTGTATATTAGACTAGATACATATATGTCTATATTCTAATATATATGTATATATTCTAAAGTTTAAATTTATGAACACCATTCAGTATAAACTACACTTCATGCACATGTAGATTTTTTCAAATTATTCAAACAATGGCAACAAAACAATTTTGCCAAGTCAACCTACACTGATTTGTCTCTATGCAATTTTATTATCCATCATGATACAAGGAAGACATTTCCAGGGCTGCTGTTAATGTTCAGATGATGTGTAAGTAGTTCTGAAATTGTGCAGGTAGCAATGTTAGTCCACAGAATATCACTGCCAGAGGCTAAATGCTATCGATCATGACTGCAGTAATCGCTAAAACCTGTCAGCAATTGCTTGCTTTTCTCTCCCAAAAATATCCCACAAAATGGCATCACTCCAAAAGTTGTAATGTATGATGAATGCTGTTAATTATGAGAATTGTTCGCATTGTGAGATTATTTGTGTTGTTATTTCACAACAGCAGCTCTCCGCAATCCCATTTAGAATGCATCACACAGAAGACAAAAACATCCACTGCAGAGGGGTGGGGCAACCCACAACACTGAAATAACTGAGCCCAAAGCAGTTATTCTGATTCTGTGCTTATTGGTAAAGTCTGTCTGAAAATACAGATAAATTATCCTATCTTCCAACACAAGGCTATGTGAAAAATGGCTGTCCAAATACCACTTCCTGTTCATAGTAGACATGCTATACATTGGGAATGTGCAGAGAAATATGATAAAGTGTTATCACATCACTACAGGCTGAAACACAGCTATGTCTGCTAAACAGGAAGGTGTGTGAGGGATAATGTCTGTCTTGAGGCACTATAGGATGTCAAAACCACAAAGACAATGTGCAGCAAAAGATAGCTCCATCATAACCACTCTTTTTATGATTGTCTTCACAGACTGAGATAAACGAAAAGCTGCAAATACAGGAAGAGGCCTTTAATGAACGAATTGAAAAATTGAAAAAAGCCTGAAGAATTGGGTAACAAGGAGAACGTTGTTGAACTTCAAGAAACAAACCAAAGTCATCAAAATAATGATTCTCTAGGGCACCAGATCTTCATCATTTAGCTGTAAAAGGAAAACCCAGCCCCACTTTTTATTATCCTAAGTAATTAGAAAAATAGTAGCCTCAACTTTGCCATCGCCTGCCCCATAACTGCCTCTCCATTTATTGCATCACATATAATGAGAATACTTTGGAACAAGAGTTTGGAGAATTATACGTAAAACTATAATTACTTTTATGATGGCTTTTTGACATTTGGGCTAATAAATGCTATTCATCTTCAGTGAGAATGGAGTCAGCTTTTTAAAATAACCAGAAGTAAAGGAAAATAATAATAATTTTATCCAGTATTGACCTAAATAAACTTCCACATTTCTATGGGATGCCAAGAATTCACTGCCAAGGCTAAAACTTGCTAAACAATGGAAATCCAAATGCATATTCTAGATATTTTTTTCTTACTTAACTCATTTGGTTTTCTTATTTAAATGTTTCAGTGTGAAACCAATTTTCTGAAATTATATAATGCAGTTTGAAGCATTTTAATTTATTCTGCACTGTATTTGTTATTTCTAATCTTGTTACCCTCCCAGGAGAACTCATGACCTATATAAAGAAGCAGTGTATAAGTGGTTATTAAAGACCAACCTATATAGAGATTGTAAAAAAAAAAATCTTAAATACTAATCAAACTCAGAGTTCCTAAAATTAACCACTATATTGCAGTGGAATAATTGAAAAATAGCTCGTCTTTAAATATCCACATGAAAATATAATTTCAAAACAAAAATAGCTTATGTGTCAACTGATTGTCCCTAGTAAGAAAAATAATTGCTACCTAAGCTCTTCTCAAGGCTCCTAGCCTTCAAAGTATTTCTGAAATAGGGTGGTTCTCTTAATAATATTCAAGACTGGGGCCAGAAATGGTGGTAGACACCTGTAATCCTGGCTACTTGAGAACAGATATGGGAGAATTATGGTCTGAGATCAGCCAGGGCAAATGTGTGGGGTCCTATCAAAAGAAAACTAAGCAAAAATGACTAGGAACTTGATTCAAGAAACAGAGCAAGCATAAGGCCCTGAATTCAAGCATCCCTTTCTTCTTCCTTCAAAAAAAAAAAGCAAAAATATGAGGTGGTCCATGTTTGAATATAGTCTATCATCTTATCTTCCCTATCAATATCAAAAGAACTTCCCTGAACAGGTTCATCTGGGACAGAGACAGCGCTGACAGATTTTGGTACTTTCTAACTACACTGCTCAGCAAAGTTAAGGTGGTCTTTAAGTTAAAACTGTGTTTTTGGGCTGGGAAGGTGGCTCAGTGGTAGAGCGCTTGCCTTGCATGCATGAGGCCCTGGGTTTGATTCCTTAGCACCACATAAGCAGAAAAAAAAAGGCAGAAGTGGCACTGTGGCTCAAGTGGTAGTGTGTTAGCCTTGAGCTGGAGAGCTGAGGGACAGCGCCCAGGCCCAGAGTTCAGGCCCCACAACCAGACCTCCCCCCCCAATAAAAAAACTGTGTTGTTGTTGTTTAAAAAAGAATGGTAAAACCATGTTTACTGTTTCATGTATGTACTCCAAGGCCAGCAGCCCCAAGCTTGCTTGCTTTCCTGCATGAAAACATGCATTACCATAGGAAACACAGGAGGGCTCCTACTTTGGATGCCCTCTGCATTTTTTATTTTCTGCTCATGGGGTTTGAACTCTGGGCCTGGGCACTGTCCCTTAGCTCTTCAGCTCAAGGCTAGCGCTCTACCACCTGAGCCATAGAGTCACTTCTGCTTTTCTGGTAGTTTTATTGGAGATAAGAGTCTCAAGGACTTTCCTGCATGGGCTGGCTTTGAATTGCAGTCCTCAGATCTCAGCCTCCTGAGTAGCTAGGATTACAGGCGTGAGCCACTCTGCATTCTTTACTTGAGTATGTGCATGGTGGTACCAGGGCTCTACCTCACAGCCTCACACTTGCTTGGCTTTTTCATTCATGGCTAAGGCTCCCTTACTTGAGTTGTGCATCCAGTTCCTTTCTTCAGCTTCTTTCCAGGGAACATATGAAACTGAACTAACTAAAAATAAGTCACAAAGAAACTTCTAGAAATCACCAAACACCACTTCAATTGCAATCATTGGTATAGAGTGGACTGTACTTGTAATAAAGTGTTCATTTCGGGAAGGCTATCAGGAGTCCGAATGAAAATAGCACTCTAATCCATCAAACTACATGATGACAATGGGCTATAAACATGCCTAAAATGAGATAGTCAGGTCTGACATTGGACAGACTATGCAATCTCTTCTTTATTTTTTCATCTACTAAGTGAAGAAAATATTTACTTTTGTGTTGGTTTTGTTTATTTTCCATGAATTTTGTTGTCATTGTTGTTGTTACTCTTTGCGTTGCTGGAGACCAAATCCAGGGCCTTGCACATGCCATGCAAGCACTGCCACTGAGATCCATCCATATTCCTTAAAAGACAAGCATTGAAGCTGGACACCGATGGCTCACACCTGTAATCCTAGCTACTCAGGAAGCTGAGATCTGAAGATCATGGTTCAAAGCAAAGCCAGCCCAGGAAAGTCCATGAGACTCTTGTGTCTAATAAACCACCAGAAAACTGGCAATGTCACTGTGGCTCAAGTGTTAGAACGTTTGCCTTGAGCTGAAGAGCTGAGGGACAGCACCCAGACCAGAGTTGAAGCCCCACCACCGACAAAAAAATAAATAAATAAAAGAGAGAGAGAGGCATTGGCTTTTTGTTTGTGTTTTGGATTCTTTAATAGTACTCATTTCTGAGGCGATTAGGAGGATTCAATAAAATCATATTAAAAGTCTTTCATCACAAGATTTGCTCCCGGTTTACCTCTTAGGGTGCACAAATTATCACTGCCCATCTCAAAACCTACCTGAGTTTGGGGCACATCTGTCTAGGAGAATTCCCAGCCTCCTGTTTCTACCAGTGTACCGGTGGGTGGGCGTGGCCTCCTACTCTTTTGAGATCATCTCTCTGTCATGGCTCTGCCTCTCTGTTGCCCTACATCTTTCCTGTTGAACCATCAGGGCCCTCTGTGGCAGCCTGACATTAGGATATAATAATATGAGCAAAAGCAATCATGGTAGTCATTGCTCAAAATTTTAATTCATATCCTGTGTGCTTTTAACTTAACACTGAACTTGTAAAGGAATATTAATATTTTGCAAAAATAAAAAATTAAGTGCACATAATAGACACTGTAGAGACAAAGAAAAACAAATCTCTCTCTGGGTATTCACATTCCTCTTCCCATAGGCAACTATAGATTCCATTCGACCCTTAAAAATAGGTGGGTTGTATCAGTGTTTAAAAAAACAAACCTAGGTTGCTCTTTGTTTTCATCATATATGTGAGAGATGATTATATCAGTACATTTTTCTCACCATCTATTTCATCAAGTTTATCTATTTTTTGACTAATTCTGTTTATCCCTTCACTTTCAAAACTTCTAAACTATTTAATTTATGGCACTTGGTTATCACTAAGCTCAACAATCATCTTTGTGTGTACATGTCTGTAAATATTTATGATTTCTCCTTTAGGATAAAATCTGAGAAATATTTTCTAGGTCAAATTAAGCATTATTTTGATTCTCCATAGATATAGTCAAAGAAGCTCATTTTGCACCCTTCCTAAATAGTGTGTGTGAATGTGTCTTTTTCTACCTTCTGATGCTGGCCACATCCAGATGATAGAGCTGGAATACAAAGACATTTTAGGTAGTTTTCCCAAGATCATGCATCCAGTAACTGGTAGAAGCAGGCTTTAACCCAGACCTTTATCATTATAAACCTATATACTTAACTTCTGTCTTTCTCTGTCCATTTAATAGTTAAAACAAAAAAAGGATCTATTTTTCTCTTCCTAGGTATAATAGGGGAATAAACTTGCTTATGTCTTTGGAATATTTAGGAAATGTACACATTTCCACATTTATATACCAATGTATCAGTTATCGTGGAGAATGCAGTTCCAACCATTCAATCCTGTTATGTGTTGAGAACTTCCTCTGTACCTGGGCCTCTAATGAGAAGCCAAAGGGGCAGAATCTGTGCTGTACTTATCTGTCACAGTGAATGCTATGACAAAGATAAGCTTCAAGTAGTTATGAAAGTATAGAATAAAAGTGCTTGATTTTTGTCTGCAAGGTCAGGGAGGATTCCCACAGGTATTGGCGTGTGTGCAGGGATCTGAGAGGTGGGTGGAGTTTAACCTGACAGAGGAAGGCTCAAGAAGATGCATTTCAGGCAGAGAGTAAGATAAGCAAAGCCTCTGAACGCAAATGAAGGCTGAACAATTGACAAGAGTCAGAGATCTCTTACAGGGTCACAGACCATCACAGATTTTTATTTTTAACCTAAAAGTAAAAGAGAAATTGTTGACAAGTTTTAAATATCGAGTGATATCAGATTATTTTTTAAATATGTTTTTTATTGTAAAAATACTATACAGAGGGGTTGCAGTTACATGAGCAAGGTAATGAGTACATTTCCTATCAAGCATTGTTACTTCCTCCTTTGTTTTACCCCTACCATCCCTTCCCTGCCATCTCAACAACTATTACCCCCCGCCCGCACCTAAATTGTAAAGTTCATTTTTCAACATAGTGCCTTGTGCATCTCATTGTCACAATGGGTCAACCTGTATCCCTATTATTTCTAAAAAGCTCATACCTACAGTCCTAGAACTTCTCTGTGGAGACCTGGAAATGAGAATATTGTTATGAAGAGACTTTAACTGCTAATGAATCTAGAGTACCACATTGTAGCAGTTTCTAGGAGTGGGAAAAATAAGGAAAATAAAGACATTGGGTCTCCCCATCCTAAGAAGATTTTGGGGCAAAGCAGGAGTCTGAAGAGCCAATTATAAATTATTCCCCACCTACATCTGAGATGAGGAGCAGCCTTTCTCTTAAAATCGACAAGAAGACATGTTTCTTCCATCTAGACAAATAGTTCAGGGAGATATTTCCCGTCTCCATGATGTATCAAAGAGCAAATCGATTCATTTTGTTATATAGGAAATATATTCATTTTGTTATATATTCATTTGTTATAATAAGACAAAGACTGCCACTATTTCAGATATTTACAGGCACTATGTCACCTAAATATAATGAGTCACTTTTCCAAAATCTGAATATAAAACCCTATTTCTGTCCCCCATTTGATTGGAACCATTCAACCATCCTGGTAGATAATAAGTTTGCATGTTCTTAGATTGCATTTCATTATGTGTCAGTTCTCCTAGAAAATAAATGTGCTCCTTTACCCAACAATTGCAAGAGAGAAATTCTTGTGTCAGCTCAAATTTCTGTCTCAGAAAGATGCCTATCTTGTAGATAGCAAGTCAGTTTTATTTTTCCTAGACCTTAATTTGTTAAATAAAAAGTCAAGGTTTCTTCAGGACAACCAAAAAAACTATTTATTTTAAGTTTTCTAAGCAAAAATACGTCTAGATCAAAAAACTCTTATCTTGTTTAGCATGTACAAATAAAACAGAGAATGGTTAAAAAACGGCAGTTGAGATCAGTTTATCATATTTTGCTAGTGATTGAAGAGATTTTGTTTATTTAATATTTAGCTTCAGAGAATGTACAATAAAGATGTTTTCAGTTGTCATCTTAATGTCTATTTCTTTTCAAGCTTGCCTATTTTATCAGAGCACTTTTTAGGCACTGGGACAAAATAAGACAAATAAGGTGGTTGATTTCATGGAGTTAATGAAGTTCATAATTTAGAGGCAGATTATAAACACGTGAATAAACAGGGTGAATGTGTATAACAAATAATACACATGGCAAAAAGGCTAGGGATATGGGAGAGCTACATTACCTAAGATGCTCTGAGAACTATTTAGAAGGTGTGACTTTTGAGCTGAGATCAAAATACAACAGGGATCCAGACAGAAGCTGTGTGAAGGAATGTTTACTGCAAACAGAAAGGATTGGGAGTCAAGTGGCCTCTGTGTTGTATTGCCAAGTCCAACCTCTGGTCACTCAAAGCAGCTCTCAGGAAAAAGGGAGTAGCCAGGGTCAGGCTCCAGGAAAGTTTGCAAACTCAAGCTGGTTTACAAACTCCTTAAACTCTGGCATCATTCCTAATTTCATGCTCTTTATACTCCATCGGGCTGGCATCGCCTTATTACTCTACTTCTTAAAAAGAACATACAGCATTATGCCACAAAATATCCATTCAGATAATCCCCAAACTTAACTAAGCTCATTTATTTAAAAGGATCTTGATTCAAATTTCCCTTGAAGAAGAATTCTAAATAAATTACATAGACACTCCACCAAAAGGTGAAGCACAACCCCCCCCTTTTAGTGTCAGCTGTACATAGTGACTTCCTTTTAAAGAACAAAGCATGGAACAAATAAGAGTGGGCTGAGTATCTGCATAATTAAGAATGTGGGCAAACTACCCAAGCCAGGTGATCTTGACCACATCAGTAGTCGTTAATCAGGTAACTATCAGAAGAAAACTGTACTTAATCTCTATAATCTTCCTTTCTACCATTCATAATTCCAGCTTAATAATGAAGGAAAATATCAGGGAAAAAATTCAGTAGAGGAAGATCTTAAAGTAATCCTGATTTATGGATGATTTTCATCACTGTGGAAGAGGATCAACAATAAAGAAAATATGATACATATCACTCTCCAACGGAGCTCCTGGGGAAATGAGATGTTCACATGCAATGTGGCCTATTTGATGGGATTCTAGAATAGAAAAAGGAAATCTAAAGAGCCATGAATAAATACCGAACTCCAATTTAAAATATTCCCATACTGGCTCACTAACTCCACTAACTGTTACCTATTCATGTTAAATTAGTAATAAGAGTAATAATGATAACAATAATAATAATAGGGAAAGTGAGAAAGGGGATAGTACAGGAGTGTGTAATACCCACCCAATTTATCTAGAAATCTAAAACTAGTCTAAAAACCGAAAGCCTGTTAAAAGAAGAAACTTTGGTCAAAACAAAACCAAATTAATTAGAAAGAAAGATGCCCAGAGTCATAGTTTGCATTAATGAAATGACCCTTCCTTCTAAATGGCACATGAAAACTTAGAAATAGTCATCTTGCAAACAAGAAGGGAAAAAAAATACCTTCATAGAAGAGACAGTGATAAATAAACCCCATTTAAAGAGGCAATTATAAACTTTACTGAGCCTGATCCTCTTCTTAGTTGTTGGAGTAGAATTTGTTAACTTTCTGATTGTATTCATACTTCATAAAAAAGAAAACAAAGTCAGTGGATTTCTTTTAGCACTCAACTCTAAGAATAACATGATAAAACGGTCTATCAGCTCTTAAATGAAGAGACCATCTTTTTATAGAATGGCTCAAGCTGCTTACAATGAAGCCAATGCCCTCTGGATCTTGCTGCTCATTAAATGAACATTCTTTATATAACATAGAGAGTACAGTGAATCCCTAAATTCCAGCTAGCTATTTGAAATCAGGCTTGGCCATGATCACATCACCTGTCATTACTAACAACAAAAATAAACCACGCTGGATATTGATATCAAAATAAAAATAATCAAAAAGAATTCCCTTATTTTTACCAGTGTTATTTTGCATAAGTACCTTGTCAATACATAGGCATTCAAAAAAAACAAACAAATAAGCAAACAAAGCCTACTTTCAGCAAGAATAGCGTAACAGTATAGGTTGAGTAGCCCTTACCAAAAGTATTTTGGATTTTGGAAATATTTTAAATTTTAGATTGTGTGCGTATATATATGATGAGATATCTTGGGAAAGTACTCAGTCTAGACACAAAATTCATTATATTTTATACATGTCATTTAGGTTGTATGTATATTTAGTCTGAAGATACTATCATGCAATATTTTTAGCATACTTGAATTTTTGACTGTGACTTACCACATAAAGTCAGGTTTATAGAATTTTTTACTTAAGGGCATGTTGGTGCTCAAAAAGTGCATTTTTTTATTTCAGATTTTTGAATTAGCAACATTCAACTCATATTTCTCTTCCGATCCCACACAGAAATTAATCTCCAATGACCAGTAAGGCATAACTTTACTTTTCTTTTCCTTTTCAGTATACTATTGAATGCTTTTCTTTCATAAAACCTTGTCAACCTCTTTTTCATCTACAATTAGTCTTTAGGGTCCAGATACAGTTCAAAGTTTGCAGTGAATTTATAGTTGTCAAAAAATTTAAAGAAAGAATTTGCCAGGCGCCAGTGGCTCACGCCTGTAATCCTAGCGACTCAGGAGGCTGAGATCTGAGGATCATGGTTCAAAGCCAGCCCCGGCAGGAAAGTCTGTGAGACTCTTATCTCCAATAAACCACTAGAAAACAGGAAGTGGCAGTGTACAAGCTGCTGAATGCTCGCCTTGAGCTGAAGAGCTGAGGGACAGCGCCCAGGCCCAGAGTTCAAGCCCCACAACCAACAAAAAGAAAAAGAAAAAGAATAACATGTCACCTCACTCAGTACTTGTTACATCTACTCAGGAAACATAACTAGGTGATTACACAATAGCAATGACTCACAGGATTCAATATGAGGCCAGAGAACCATAGTGTTGACAACCTTAAAAATCATCTCCTTTGCCACGCCGACCCCAGTGGAGTCTGCTTAGCATGGGAAACCATCTATCAGACCATGATAGGGGCTTCAGAGACCTATCTCTGAGTTTTGGGACTTCACTGAAGTCTACCTCAGAGAATGGGGCTTTAGAGAATCCTATCTCCAAGTTTTGGGACTTCACCGAAGTCTACCTTGGAGAATAGGGATTCTAAGAGGCCTACTCCTGTGAAAAGGCTGGCAAACCCCTGGAAAAGATGTGTTTCTGCCTATCTTTTCCTCATAAGAGTGCCTATTAATCTTTTACTGTTTCTACTGCTCTTTGTACTTGCTCATTGTCAACCTTTCCCTATACAAAGCTCTTTCTTAAGAGTGTTGACGACTCCAATATCTGATGAGTGTCTTAAAAATATGACTAACTC
>NW_012267250.1:9756274-9759250 GCF_000151885.1 Dipodomys ordii
TTTTGCCCTTTCTTATGGAGACTTTTTGCTATAAAAGTTTGTTATCCTCTGCATTAAATCGCACTCAGCGCTCAGCACTCAGCATCCACTCCTAATGTGTGTGAGTTGTCTGTTTGCCATCTCCCCATCCTATTCCAGGTTCCTCCCCTAGGTATCCTCCGTCGTCCCGACAGAACCCGGTCCGCGGCACTCCTTAACCCTTCTGTAAAGAAGAAACTGATCTATGGAAGAGTTTAAAAAAAAAACAAAGAACTTTTACCGCACAGATAATTATGACTGTGTTCATTCAATAATTTCTTCTAATAATCAATACTGAATATTTCCTATGTGTGTCCAAATATGAAAACAGAGATAACTATTGCCTAGTGGGATTAGTCCAGGCACAGATGAATTTTGATCAATTAACACAAATAATATTTTTGAACTACTGCTAAGGAAAGATGTATACCTGCCATGACAGATCATACGAACAAATTTGACCAAATCAAGGGAAGTTCTACTAGAAAGTCATACTTCAAGAGGAATAGGCACTGCATAGGTAAAGAGAAGAAAGTGAAAAGAGGTGTGGCTATTAGTGGGGCAACTGTCATTTCTACTGCACTTAGTCACTTCCCTTGGATGACCTAGCACTCTCAGCATTCTTGATTTCCAAATTCAAGTACAACCAGAAAGATAGATAGATAGATAGATAGATAGATAGATAGATAGATAGATAGATAGATAGATAGATAGATCACGTACACATATGCATAGTATACCTTTTCTTCTTTTTCAAAGATTATGCTACTGCTACTGATTGTTATCACTGTGTGGGGGTGTGGCTGAAAGATATTTCTCTTAGAAGAAGCTAATGCATCCCAACATGCCTACGAAAAATAATTACAACATTTTTGGAGAAAAGTTACTGCACAGTTAGGGTGGTGGATTTGTCCCTTTATTTGTTAAAATGTTTTTGAAATGAATACCTCCATGAAATATCAGAAGTTACGGGCTGCGAATAAACTGAAGATACAAACAAAATAATGAGACAATGATGCCTTTGCAGAATTGTTCACTACCAAAAAAGGGAAAGTACATCATAGGCTATGATATGTGCTTTGGGAAAGAAAATTGACAAATAGAAAATAAATTCTATGAATCTACACATCTGTTTCTGTGCCACTCATGCTATTTTGGTTTCTGTAGTTCTGTAGTATAATTTGAAGTTGAGTATGCCAATACTGCTAGCACTGCTCTTATTGCTCAGGGTCGCTTTGGCTCTTTACAGGTCTTTTATGTGTCCATATAAATCTTGGAATTATTTTTTTCCCTCTGTGTGAAGAATGACATCTACGGGTATGGCGTTGACTCTGAAGATGACTTTTGGAACTTCAGTTATATAGCAATTTGTGCTGGTTAATCTTGATTGTTGACTAAATCTGATTGAGAGATGTCTGGGAAATTAGTAAGACACAATTTTTGATGTGTCTGTGAAGGTGTCTCCAGAGTCTGTTGGCCTGTGGAAATGCTACTTCCCAGGAAAGCCCCACCCTGAATATGAGTAGCACCACCCAATAAGCAGGGGACTCTGATGAGCAAAAAGCAGAAGAAGTCGTCAAGGATAGGTATTTCTGGCCATGAAGAGGTAAACAACTTTGCTCCACCCACCCCTTTCTGCCATGATGTTTCTGCTATAATGCTTCATCAAGGACCAGGAACAATGGAGCCAGACCTCTATGGACAGAAACCTTGAAACAATAAGCCACAGACATCTTTTTATCTCTGAGTTGTTTAGGAATATTTATTGCAACAGAAACTAATACAATTTTTGTTTTCATAAGAAAGAAATGTAGATTGTTTTTAAATGGCTTCAATATTTTTATTCATTCATCAGCTTCCAAAACAACTCATAAGAATCTTTCCTGTCCTCTCTGGGTAGTTAGAGTCTTTACAACAGTAACCATTAGAACATAGTAGGTATCATTTCCATTTTGTAAAGCATAGAGAGTTTCTCTTCAATGATTCTCTTTCTGAAGAAATTTCTAATTTAAATTAGATACTCTGGCTAGATCATCCAGAATACAGACACAGGATACTTGCAATACTGAGATGTCTTATAGAGCTGGATTCCAGAATAAAGTTAAAACCAAGTCCATGGGATCAGCATGTCACATTAACCTATGGAGCTTCAGGTTCATTGATTATAAGATATATACAGATGACCTGAAACTTTATGAAAGGAAAGAATGTTGAAAAGTCTTTTCTAAGAATGTTCATGACTTAAAAAAAAAAAACTAAAAAAAAAAAAACCTCCCTTACAAAAATGCATGTGAAAGAATATTTTAAATTGGCTTATAATTAAAGCATCAGGTGTGTTCCCCATCAAGAGTAAGATAAGCATGATTTGAGTCAATTGTATAATTACCTGCCTAGACAGACTTACTGGTGGTTGGCTATTTTAACTACTAGTGTTTTATTTTTCCTACAACTGCAAGAAGAAAAAAAAGTAGAAATTAGTAGTATAATTAACTCAAAACTGAAATTATTATTAGCTTAGATTATAAAATTACTTAACTGAAAACTCATAAGATCTTACTCTTAAAAAGTCAGTGAGAAATTCAATGAAAAAAATAGATTGTCTATAAATTAATAATGATTAGACAATATAACGGAAAAATTCCTATAATAACAACAAACTTTCCAAATAGGTGAGATGACAATAATAAATGTGCAGTACCTGTCTAAAGAAAAGAATATATACAAAATTCTTCTAAAAATATTTTGCTAAATATGGGATTTAAATATAGCAAATGTGTCGTTTTAGTATAATTCCATGGAAAATCCCAGGCAGTATTTTTGTATCTGCTGATGGTGATCTGAGGCGAGCCCATGGGCAAAAGAACAAGAAAGCTGAAGAAAAGGGGCAACGATTTTCCATTTTAAAAAGTATGACGGGGCTGGGAAGGTGGCTCAGTGGTAGCGTGCTTGCCTTGCATG